>NC_084480.1:83846327-84151711 GCF_030035675.1 Rhineura floridana
ATAAGTTGCTGAAATACTGTTGTAAAGTCATATCTGTGTTCTTCTTTTTTACAAAATGCACTGGCTCATCTCTTAAGAGTTTTTCCATTGTCACATGGCTGCAGTTAATTCCATAGATTTTCTCTATATCAAGCTCCATCACATCATTCCAGTCCAGAAGATTATCCAAGCCATTGATAACTTTATCTCTAATATCTTCATTAATTTCTTCAGAGATAACGTTAAATTCCAAACAGTAGATTTTATTTCTAAAATCCATAAACTCCAGATCTTTTTCCAATTCCACATTTGTTCCAATCTCCAGGGCTTGTATCTTCCCTTTATTTTTTCTTTTCTCATCTCTGATCTCATTCTCCTCTCTCACAGGATCCCCTATTTCTTTAAGCTCCTGCGTCATTTTGCTCAGTTCAATTTTCAGCTCCTTACTACCCTGTCGCAGGGTTTGTTTCGTTATCTCAATCTCATCCATTATTTTCTGAAACATAGTTACTTCCAGATTCTCAGCCACTTTCTTGATTGCCATTTTTAAAACCACGAAAACAAAGCAAAACAAAAATAAAGAAGAACCACTTCTTATTTCAGCAACAATTGGGTTAATATTCCAGGCTTGATGACATCACCGTATAAACAGAGCAACCTGCCTTATCTCTCTATGTTCAAGAATGCAAAACAAATTTAGTTCCCAGCATCAAAACAGTTAGTGGCGTCGTGAAGAAGCAGATTCGTCAAAATAAAATAGACCAAAAAGAGAATAGTCCCAAACAATATAATATTCCTTGGAATAGAAATCAGGAATAGAAATCCCTCTTCTGTTTATTATCTTTAGAATGCACTTCCAGGACAGCTTTTTGCGACAGAAACAGAGATAAGCTGTTAATTTCGTGAATAACAAAAAAGAGTTATATCTCACCCAGAAGTTGTCCAAAGCCGATCAATCTGACAAATCTCCTTTTGCTGTAACAATTTAAACCAAGTAAAAAAAAATAATAGAAAGAAGGGTGCTTGCCTGTTAGTCCGTTCTCTCTTTAAAGAAAAGATAAACGTATCGCTTAAGCAGATAGAGCTTGTTAGAAAGTCCGTCCGGCATTGTTGGCTGGACCTTATCTCATAAATTAATGAAATCCAGTCCTCCCAACAAAAACAGGCTTTTGAGGTTGATCTCTACGTTTCTCCCTGCCCGGGAGAAATTTCATCAGTCAAAAAAAAAAAATGTTCTGACTGATTTATATCTGAATAAGCTTCTTTTGAGGCGGGAGCCCGTCCCAAAAGCAGGCACAAGCGAAGTCACCCTTCCCGGAAGTCCTAAAATTGATACAGTCTCAAGGGATGTAACCTTGGCTCCTGCTTGTCCAATAACAATGGAATCTTTTCAATTTGTACAGCCCAAGGATGTGGACAAGATCCTGGGAGAGGTGAGAGCCACCACATGTTTGCTAGACCCTTGCCCTTCCTGGCTCATTAAGAGTGCCAAAGGGGGACTGGCCAACTGGGTGAGGGGAGTGGTAAATGCCTCTTTACAACAAGGCAGAATTCCAATGTGCCTAAAAGAGGCAGTTGTAAGACCTCTGTTGAAGAAGCCCTCCCTGGATCCCTCTATAATGGGTAACTATCGGCCAGTCTCCAACATTCCATTTCTGGGTAAGGTAATAGAGCATGTGGTGGCTACCCAGCTCCAGAGATTCTTGGATGAAACAGATTATCTTGACCCATTTAAGTCTGGTTTCAGGCCCGGCTACGGGACAGAGACGGCTTTGGTCGCCTTGGTGGATGACCTACGTAGAGAGCTGGGCAGGGGGAGTGTGTCCCTGTTGGTTCTACTGGACCTCTCAGCGGCTTTCGATACAATCGACCATGGTATCCTTCTGGGCTGCCTTGCCAGGATGGGACTTGGGGGCACTGTGTTGCGGTGGCTCAGCTCCTTCCTGGAGGGACAAACAAAGAAGGTGGTGCTGGGGGATTCCTGTTTGACTCCTTGGCCGTTGACATATGGGGTCCCTCAGGGCTCAGTTTTGTCCCCCATGTTATTTAACATCTACATGAAACCGCTGGGTGAGGTTGTCCGGGGGTTTGGGGTTCGGTGTCATCAGTATGCAGATGACACCCAACTCTATTTTTCCTTTCCACCTAAAGCCAAGGAAGCTGTCCTGGTCCTGAACTGGTGCCTGGCATCAGTGATGGACTGGATGAGGGCGAACAAATTGAAATTAAATCCAGACAAGACAGAGGTGCTCCTGGTTAGTCAAAAGGCAAATCAGGGAATAGGGATTCAGCCTGTGCTGGATGGGGTTACACTTCCCCTGAAGACACAGGTTCGCAGTTTGGGTGTGCTCCTGGACACAGCTTTGAACATGGAGGCCCAGGTCTCTGCAGTGGCCAGGAGTGCTTTTGCCCAGCTAAGACTGGTGCACCAGCTGCGCCTGTTCCTGGAGACACCTGGTTTGACTAGGGTGATGCATGCCTTAGTTACATCCCGTTTAGATTACTGTAACGCGCTCTACATGGGGCTGCCTTTGAAGACTGTTCAGAAACTTAAACTGATACAAAGAGCTGCAGCCAGAGTGCTACCTGGAGCTGGTTACAGGGACCATACAACCCCCTTGTTGCGACAGCTCCACTGGCTACCAGTTTGTTTCCGGTCACAATTCAAAGTGCTGGTTTTGACCTATAAAGCTCTATACGGCCTAGGTCCAGGCTATTGGTCAGACCATATCTCCCCATATGAGCCTGCCCGGGCGTTGAGATCCTCAGGAGATGCCCTTCTCTCATTCCCAACACCTTTGCAAGCACGATTGGTGGGGACGTGAGATAGGGCCTTCTCGGTGGCTGCCCCCAGGTTCTGGAACTCTCTTCCTAGGGAAGCACGTATGGCCCCTTCCTTGCTATCCTTCCGTCAGCAGGCAAAGACTTTTTTACTCCGACAGGCTTTTGGACTAGAAGATGTTTAAGATAGGACCTCATAAGGTCTGTTGTATTGTTCTATGGTCCTATTCTTAATGTTTTAAATTGTCTTAGTATCTTAAGTGTATGTTTCATGGTTTTAATGTTACGAATAGTTTAATTCTATTTTAATTGTATATTTTTGTATGTTTTTTACCTATGTGTAGTTTTTATTTGTAAGCTGCCCTGAGTTCCAGTTTTGGAAAAAGGGCGGGGTAAAAATAAAGAGTAATAATAATAATAGTGGGCTAGTTTCTACACACATTGACACACCCCTGTCTATACTCCATCCAGATAAGCAAAAAGCATAACTGGAGTCAGTGGAGGCTGGTTGCTCCGATGTCAGTGGGGCAGTGAATCTACTCCAGGTTTTAGTCTGAATTTTCCAGCTGCCCAAGGTGTTCAGTTGGTTGATGGTTTGGATATTTTGATTATATACTGTTCAGTTTGTTTGTCTCTAATGTATTTTTTTTGTGTTTCTGGAAGAATTTGAAATATAATAGCAAAATTAAAGAATTTTAAAATAAAATAAAATAAACAAGCAGGATTGTATCTAAGGATGTGCCCTGGGGGAAAATCTCCTTCTGCTTTTATCTAAATTGCTTTTGTTCCCCTTGAGATTCCTCTGAAGTTTCACCATAGCGATGTGTCAAAAACTCTCACTAGGTGAGAGTTAGTAACTCTAATTTCACCTAGTCCCCCACTCACACCCTCTTTGCAGTGAGGGGATCACTCATTCAAAGCAGAAGACCATCTAGGGAGGCAATTGGACCCTTGGATGATAAGGGAGTCAAAGGTGTACTAAAGAATGATAAGGAGATTGCAGAGAAGCTAAATGAATTTTTTGCATCTGTCTTCACAGTGGAAGATATAGGGCAGATCCCTGAACCTGAATGAACATTTGCAGGAAGGGATTCTGAGGAACTGAGACAAATAGTGGTAACGAGAGAGGAAGTTCTAGGCTTAATAGACAATATAAAAACTGACAAATCACCGGGTCTGGATGGCATCCACCCGAGAGTTCTCAAAGAACTCAAATGTGAAATTGCTGATCTGCTAACTAAAATATGTAACTTGTCCCACAGGTCCTCCTCCGTGCCTGAGGACTGGAAAGTGGCAAATGTAATGCCAATCTTCAAAAAGGGATCCAGGTGGGATCCCAGAAATTACAGGCCAGTTAGCTTAACTTCTGTCCCTGGAAAACTGGTAGAAAGTATGATTAAAGCTAGATTAACTAAGCACATAGAAGAACAAGCTTTGCTGAAGCAGAGCCAGCATGGCTTCTGCAAGGGAAAGTCCTGTCTCAGTAACCTATTAGAATTCTTTGAGAGTGTCAACAAGCATATAGATAGAGGTGATCCAGTGGACATAGTGTACTTAGACTTTCAAAAAGCGTTTGACAAGGTACCTCACCAAAGACTTCTGAGGAAGCTTAGCAGTCATGGAATAAGAGGAGAGGTCCTCTTGTGGATAAGGAATTGGTTAAGAAGCAGAAAGCAGAGAGTAGGAATAAAGGGACAGTTCTCCCAATGGAGGGCTGTAGAAAGTGGAGTCCCTCAAGGATCGGTATTGGGACCTGTACTTTTCAACTTGTTCATTAATGACCTAGAATTAGGAGTGAGCAGTGAAGTGGCCAAGTTTGCTGACGATACTAAATTGTTCAGGGTAGTTAAAACAAAAAGGGATTGCGAAGAGCTCCAAAAAGACCTCTCCAAACTGAGTGAATGGGCAGAAAAATGGCAAATGCAATTCAGTATAAGCAAGTGTAAAATTATACATATTGGAGCAAAAAATCTTAATTTCACATATACGCTCATGGGGTCTGAACTGGCAGTGACCAAACAGGAGAGAGACCTCGGGGTTGTAGTGGACAGCACGATGAAAATGTCGACCCAGTGTGTGGCAGTTGTGAAAAAGGCAAATTCCATGCTAGGGATAATTAGGAAAGGTATTGAAAATAAATCCTAAATAAATAGTTAGGATCTTCCGTGGCACAGAGTGGTAAGTGGCAGTAATGCAGCCGAAGCTCTGCTCATGGCCGGAGTTCGATTCCAACAGAAGGAGGAAGTCGAATCTCCAGTAAAAGGGGCCGAGGTCCACTCAGCCTTCCATCCATCTGTGGTTGGTAAAATGAGTACCTGGCATATGCTGGGGGGTAAAGAAAGGCAGGGGAAGGAACTGGCAATCCCACCCCATATATACAGTCTGCCTACTAAATGTTGCAAGACGTCACCCTAAGAGTCGGAAACGACTCACAATACAAGTGCGGGGACACCTTTACCTTTACTGAAAATAAAACAGCCGATATCATAATGATGTTGTATAAATCTATGGTGCAGCTGCATTTGGAATACTGTGTACAGTTCTGGTCGCCTCATCTCAAAAAGGATATTATAGAGTTGGAAAAGGTTCAGAAGAGGGCAACTGGAATGATCAAGGGGATGGAGCGACTCCCTTACGAGGAAAGGTTGCAGCATTTGGGGCTTTTTAGTTTAGAGAAAAGGCGGGTCAGAGGAGACATGATAGAAGTGTATAAAATTATGCATGGCATTGAGAAAGTGGATAGAGAAAAGTTTTTCTCCCTCTCTCATAATACTAGAACTCGTGGGCATTCAAAGAAGCTGAATGTTGGAAGATTCAGGACAGACAAAAGGAAGTACTTCTTTACTTAGCATGTAGTTAAACTATGGAATTTGCTCCCACAAGACGCAGTAATGGCCACCAGCTTGGATGGCTTTAAAAGAAGATTAGACAAATTCATGGAGGACAGGGCTATCAATGGCTACTAGCCATGATGGCTGTGCTCTGCCACCCTAGTCAGAGGCAGCATGCTTCTGAAAACCAGTTGCCGGAAGCCTCAGGAGGGGAGAGTGTTCTTGCACTCGGGTCTTGCTTGCGGGCTTCCCCCAGGCACCTGGTTGGCCACTGTGAGAACAGGATGCTGGACTAGATGGGCCACTGGCCTGATCCAGCAGGCTCTTCTTATGTTCTTATGATCCCAGTGTTGGTGCTGGATCAAGACTAGTGCACATACTCCTTTAAGAGCTCTTTGTGGGATTTTTTTGTTAAAAAAAAAATCTGGGAAAGCCATAAGAAAATATTTTTCTCACTTAATAATGATTCATTTTTTAAGCCCTATTCTATTTCAACAGCTTTTAATTCTTACTGGTATTTCTTCCAGGGATGAAGCAGTTTTTCAGTTAGCTTTCCAACCCAGTTAACCAAGATACAAAAGGATTTTTTCCCACTGGGGGTGTTCAACAGCTGAGTTCCATAAGTGTAGTAAAGAGATTTTACAACAGTACTGTGGACAATGACTTAAGTAGACAAAAAGCATACCACTAATCTGCAAAAGAAAACAGAATACAGATCCCTCCCTCAGTTTTCACTTGTCCATTTTTGAAGACTCATTCACATTCTGGCAGCCATGCATGAACACATCAAATCAGAGAGAAAATATAAGCATTCCTTAAAGAGGTTTACAACTGCAAGCATGAAGCCAGACCAGCTGTGTTGGCTTAGAATATCTTTTCAGCCCTTGAAAAAGACAGAATGTTACAATGGACCATTTTAGCATCTTTAACAGTTTAAAAAGAACACCTCATTCCAATCAAATATACACATACCCCCTTGCTGACATTTCTATTCATTAAAAAAAAATAGCAGCAAGAAGGGGCGGAATCAACCACATCCATATTTCATTTTAGATTGTGACATTTACTTATGGCAGAACTCTGCTGGACTTCAGCAAACAGCTGGGTGTTAAAGGCACGACTCACTGAGTTGGAATGACACTTATTTTTCCCTCAGGATTAAAGGAAGAGACAGTTTGAAGAGGAGAATTTATGCACCTGAATAGATGTTGGAGGTTAAGGCAAGGACGGGTTCATTTGTTTTTCTCCAAGACAGTAACACCCAGTTAACAGTGAATATTTTATGAAGTCAGAGAGGAGCTTATGTTAGAGCCAGATTCAAGCCATTCAGAAACCTAGATTCAACCAATACTAACTTACTTTTAAATGCTGAGTTAACCAGCACTCAGGCTCAGTGGATGAAGATGCAGGGCATATGTATACTATAGATTTCAGCCTCTTACTTGGGAGTAAACCCCACTGAAAACAGTGAAACTTACTTCTGAATAAAGATGCATGGGATTGTAGTGTTAAGCTAGTTTTATAATGGTATGTGCTGTGACATTTAGCTCTTCTCTGTAACTTGTCTCCTTGGGACTCTGATCTGGACTTGGGCCATGAGGGTACACATGCTTTATTCTAACACTGAGTCTGTGAGGCTTTCAAGGGCCATTGTACTGGCTCTGGCAGTGTGAGAAGGGATGGGGAGAAAATCAATTTGCTTCGCATTTGAAACTGAATTTATCAAATTTGCACTTTCCGAAACAATACAAGGACCGAAAGACAGCCATCCTTCAAAATGTACAGTTATTCGAATTCTGTGATGCAGTTCTCCAGCCAACCAATGTTTTAAAAATACATTAAGGGAAATTGTGTATAAAAATGAAAATATTAGTGAAAATAATGTACAAAAATGCATTATATTAGGATAAAGTTCTCATAAAAATGTGTACATTACTGAAAACTACATACAAAAATATGTTTATTAGGAATTAGCACTAAATTCTGAAGAATTTTTCTGAGGATTTTTTTTAAAAAATCACAAATTGCTGCAAAAATGTGGAGACCTGAATTTAATATTTTAAAAATGAGAAAGAGGGAACTCAAATTGACAATCTTTCCCTCTGTAGCTGTGAGTATAAGGATGAAGAGGAAAAATAAGGTAGGACATGAGGAGATTATAGAGCAAGAGACATAACCATGTGCACACACATCAACATACAGCAATGGTAGTACTGGTACAAGTAATTGCTGGGGGCCGTCCTCCAGATCCTCTTGGTCTCTGAGGTAAGACAGAGCCCTATTTGTAGAGTTCTTCCCCCAGAGAGGTCTGCCTGGTGCTGACACTGTTATCTTTAAGTGCAGAAGTGTTGTGGCAAATTCAGAAGTGCAGGGTCCCTTCATGATAGTCACGCCACATCCCCTCACAGCCACACCCCCTTTCCCACTTTCCCTCGTCTCCCTTGGTCTCCCTGCTAGTCCACACTCCACTACACCAGACATTCTTAGGAGCCAATTCACATGAAAGGAAAGGCTGTTAGCTACTGAGAAGACTGGTTCAATCAGTAGGAAAGGACAAGGACTCTTATCAGAGGCTATCATGCAGGGCCGGTGCCAGATGGTGGCAGGGGCGTCAGCTCCTTAGGGAAACTTCTGCCACTATCTTGGTTGATGGCAGGCATGCACACGCAGCACACATGTCATTTACAGGAGCAATAGAGGTAGGCTTTATTAACTGTATTGGGGGAAGGTGCCTGGGAGCTTGTGAGGCGTCCTTCCCTGGCTCTCCCTGTCAGGTTCCTACCTGCGCGTGGTTACTGCCTGTCACTAGGCACCACCAGGGACTCCACCAATCCGGACCGCTCTCTCTTATGGTTTCTCTCCCCGCTCTAGCACAGATCTCAACAGATCCCCCTGCTAGGCAACCACCAGTAACGTCCCAATACTAGTATTTCCAGAGACTCTGAATACTGGTATTGTTATTCTCTTCACCGCTGCCACCATTTATTACAGTTCCCCTTCAGCCTTGGTCATTACCTTACCCTCCCTTCTGGTCTGTGAAACCCCAGCCAAGGATCAGGCCTTTGGTAAACCAAATTAAGTATTTATTACAGATAACAAAGCTAACAAGATTAACAAGATTTCTTCTTAAGGCACATAAGCATATGGTTTTACTCAATACTAATCCGAACTCCACCTCCCTCCTGGTAAACAACTCTCTAAACCCCACCAAGCAACCCACTCTTTCTCTTCTCCCCCCCAGATTCCACTCTCACTCTTCCTTTTATATGTTCAGCCATTTTAAAAACTCAGCCAATCATCTCGCATTCTACTGCCCATTCACTCCCCCTCTTTCACTCCACTTACCATGTATCTTCTAAACAACCAACACTTACCATATATACATTAATATAGGAACATCACAGAGCTCCCTCTCAGAGATCCGTGTCAGAGTCTGGAGCTGATGTTGATGCAGATTGCAGAATGGGAGTGCTACCCTCCTATCCTAAGGAGGGGACCCTGAGGGGCCCCTTCAGGACTGCAGGGTCCCTTGGCCAGGGCCCGACCTGTCCGTCCCCTTGTGTTGGGCCTGCTAACATGCTTCCTTTTCATGCTGATTGGCTCATTTATAGGGAATTGGCTGGGACCCTACTCCCAAAAAAGTAGCAGGTCTGCAACCCACTCCAACCCCAGATGACTACACCCTGTTTAAGTGCTAGGCAAAGACATTCTTATTTTCCTCGGATTTGCCAATTTTTTTCTTTTCTTTTTAAAAACATATTGCTATTTGTGTATTTTCTCTTATTTTAGTAAACTTCCCTGGAACCTCCACTGAAGAAGCAATATATAAATCTTTTAAATAAGCAAGCAATCAGTACCTGGTCTTCTGAATGACGACAGTGCAGGGTCCTCTTAATGAATACAAAAGAATAAATAACGCAGTATTTATTTCCATGTATTCATTCCATCAGCCCAGGGAATTTGCCTGTGCTATGAAACTTCCCTTCTTTCTCCTTGCCCCATGTGCCCCACCATACACTCCCTAAATGTGTTCTGGGGTTTTCCCCAAGCCTACAGAGTAGATTTGGGGAGGCACAGAGCATGCATGGGGAGAGAAGGGATCTGTTCTGTTGCACAAATGGAAATCCTTGCACTAATGGTACAAGTGCTTTGGTTACTGCCCATAGTCAGAAAATGCTTGTGTGGTAGACTTGCCAAATATCCTGTGTTATAAAACAGCATCACTCCTACAGGCTGCTGCAGAATGTCATTGAACACTGGCAACCTGTACAAGTGATGCTCTTTATAATAAGGTGAAGCTGTCAATTCTACCACCCAGACATTTCTTCTGACTATGTGTTTCTGAGAATATTTAATTCTTTATTTGAAGCATCCTCTCCCCCCCCATTCTTTAGTTGAAAAAGCCAAAAAAAGCCCACCACACAAACAAACAAAAAAGGGATTGGGAGGAAATCAACTGAGCTTATTTTGAAATCTTAGGGTATCATCGTGAAAAATCATTGGCAGTGTTTGTCTGCCTCTACGCAATGGCGATTATAAACACCTCCTCTTCCCTGGTGTCAACAAGATGGAGTGCCATGTTCATCTTTTAAATAGCACACGGCTCAGCCAACTAGAAGATGGAGTTGCTTTTAGTCGATAAGAACAAAGAACAAATGGGAGGACAGATTAGATTACTGTCTGTCACCAAGCCTTATGAGACTATCGAAGGCCAGCTTTAGTGACTAACTACAAGCAGCCTAAAATATCCAGCCATTTTATAATGCATCCTTTTCCAACCCTGCCTGACTATTCTATGATTGAGCATCACCAGCCAAAGCAACAAAGCAGACTTTCCCTCATTGTCAGCCGTTTGCAGTCGTTCACAGTCCCTGCCAAAACAGGCCTCTTAAAATAACTGCTTGGAAAATACGTTGCGTCTTATCTGAAAGAGCAGTTTTGCATTGTCATGTGCACTACCTTTTTATTTTTTTAAAATCATTTTATGACTGTAGCAAGCAGCAAGGTCTTGAGTCTATATATTTTCCATATTGTTGGAAAAATGAGATATTTTTCATGTCATTGAAAAATGGAAAAAACAATGTTGGGGCCATTTGACCTGTTACATAGAGGCAAACAAAGAGCTGCTTAAAATGCAAGTGCTTAAAGTGTTTTGTTTTGCTGTTTGTGTGTGTTTGCAATACTTTACTTGTACCAACCAAAATACCTCAGAATATCCATTCTCCTTCAACTCTTGTAGCCTTTTCATTCTTCCCCCTCTCCCTAACACTTGCATCCAAAATATTGTGCCACTTATCTAAAGCAGAAGGGAATGGAGAAAATATTGTCAATTAATTTGCAAGGACCAGCCAATTTCAAAATATTTAATTGCTTTCTAATTCACAATTGTTGAGAACCATCAGAAGAGCCTGGCTGCTGAATGAGGCTAGCGGCCCCTCTAGTCCAGCATCCTGTTCTCACAGTGGCAACCAGATGCCTCTTAGAGGAAGCCTGCAAATGAATAAAGGGAAGCTGAGTGACAGAAGTTTCAGGGCTGACAAAATGAAGTCTTGCACAACCGAGGTTTTAAATCACCCAAGCAGCCTCTGTGAGTAGAGGCGGCTTCCCCACTTCACTTTCAAATTAGTGGAGGGTTCCAAACTGGGTTAAAATGATGCACCAGAGGAGTCAGGACTTGGCAGCATGCTCCCACTTCTTCTCAAGTGTTTGTTTACATACAAGGATATTAATAATAATAATAATAAAATTTTATTTCTAGGCCGCCTATCTGGCCGAATTAACGGCGTACATAGACTAGAATATAACATAGAGTAAAATATAACATATAATACAAAACAACAATAGGTATACTCAATCCAAACCTACCCACATCATACAAAGTTTAAACTAAATTAGACAGAGGTCTCGAATGCCTGCCTAAAAAGCCATGTTTTCAGTCCTTGGCGGAAGCCTGTCAGGGACTGGGCATGGCGGAGATCATAAGGCAGAGAACTCCAGAGGGCGGGGGCCACAATTGAAAATGCCCTCTCTCCGGTCCGCACCAGCTTAGCTGTTTTGACTGGTGGGACCGAGAGAAGGTCTTGGGAGGCTGATCTCGTTTGGCGGCCTATCTGGTGATGCTGAAGGCATTCCTTTAGATCAACTTTAGATTAAACACCCAAGTAGGGCAATAGTGCATATGTAAACTACAAAATTGCAACCAAGAGATATGGTGATGGCCAATAACACGCATGGCTTTAAAGCAGGATTAACCAAATTCATAGACAATAATTCTATCAATTACTAGTCACGATGGCTAGATACTGCCTCTAGGATCAAATACAATATAGCTCTGAATATCAGTCACTGGGTAACAAGAGCTGCAGAGGGCTACTGCATTCACACCTTGCTTGTAGGTGTCCTGTAGACATTTGGTTGGCTAATGTGGAAAACAGGATGCTAGACTGGGTAGATCAGGGTAGCGAATCTGTGTTCCTCCAGATGCTGCTGCACTCCAACTCTCGTCACCCCTAGCCAACATGGCCAGTGGCCAGGGATCATGGAAGCTGTAGTTCAGCAATGTTTGGAAGGCCATACATTCCCCACCATCCATGAGATGGACCTCTGGTCTGATCCCACAGGGTTCTGTGCTAGGTTCTTAATTCTAACTCATACGATAGGTTAGCATGGAAATTATGTAAATACCAGTGGGGCCTGCAACAAAATGTTGCAGTGTAGAGTGCTCCTGTTCAGAATTTCAGCCATTCTATTCCACCATCACCCCCAACAGAAAGAATTCTGTGGCCACTCAGCTCACACAGTCCTCACTGACTGTTTTTGGAATCCTCCCCAAGGGTTTTCCCATCACAAAAAATATTCTGTACTTCTGCCAAAATTAGGGTTTCCCTGGCCCTGCTGAAATCTCCCTCTTGTGCATGGGTGTCATCACAAAAGCAATGACACTGCTCAAATAGAGGGAATCATCGAATTCAAAAAGTAGACCTCCAGGGAAGGAATGAGGTGGGATGCCAGGGAGGAGCTGAATTAAGGCTAAATTCTCAGCCCAACCAATTGGATTTTGAGATAAACTTGGCTGCGGGGGAATATTTACTTCAGGCTTTCTTCCACTCAAAAATGGTTTGTACTGAGTTTAACGGAGAAAAGAAGATTTGAAAATAATTTTTTTTCAGCATCAATAAAGCAGGATTTCCCCATGTTGTTTGCTTCATTGAGAGTCCTATCCTAAATGGTTTACTCTAAAATAAGTCCAATTGAGTTCAATAGAATTTACATCCCAGTATATATGCTTAGGTCTGCAACAATTTCATTAGTGTTCTATTCATTCATTCCTTAGTCAGTATAAGGGTAATGTTAACATGACATTGGCCTATTAGCAGCAGCAGCAGCAACAACAACAACAACAAAAATACACCAAAAGGCAACAGTTCTCCTAAGTGTCCAGAGCTATTTCCATGCCATTATACTCACAGAATCTCTCTCTCTGCATGTCCTGTTCTCTGAAATACATAGGAAATATCTGGCAGGTAAGCTTGACAAACACCATATTATAAAGAACATAACTCCTACAGGTTCTTTTTTCTTCCAGAATGTCACTGAGCATATCAAAGTCATACAATTAGATCTTGGATGTATCACAGATGTTCTGAAAATAGCAGGGAAACATGCCTGCAATTCATTAAACACTATTTTAGCCATTCCGGTATTAGGCCAGATGCAAAATATTTTTGGATCTATGGTGTTGCTACACTTGCACATTCCAGTTTATGACTCAGAATGCAATGTTCTTGGCAGACAGTCTCATATGATAGAAAGATGTACCTTCTGAATATGTCCACAAGGGTCACAAAAACCAACATATTTTTGCTGATACAAGGCAGCACACAGTTGCAAAATATAAGTGATTCTGTTTCCCACTGACCCATAAGAACATAAGGATTGCTATACTAATTCAGACCAATGATACCTTTACCTCAGCATTCTGAATGGAATGAAGTGGAATTTATCACTTCAGACTGCAAGTGGGAAGGTTTCATGTTTAAACACTCTCCCACACACCTCACCTTGTGCGCTAAGGTTGGGATTCACTGCCAAGTTCTGATCTGCTTTATTCAGATAGACAGTCATTCAATCCTGATCCACCCTTTTTTTGTTCCCTCTTGCTTTGGCAGTTGCCAATTTGATCAGCTGTTTTTGTTGTAGCAAATTTTTAATGTAAATACCTATGTAAATGATCACAGTGTTTCACATGGTTTATTTTTTCCTATCCCCCTCGCTGGATCGTCACCTTGCAGCAGTGAGTGGGCTTGTGTGTTCCAATGAACCCTGTGAGCGATGCCGTTGGGAGTCATGTACTCCCAGCAGGGTCACCCATGGTGGTAAGGTCAAGGGAGAGGAACCAGACAAAGAATGATCCAAGAAAGTCCTCAACGGCAGAACAGGTGGAGGATAACAATGTGTATGTTACAACGGCTGTGAAGGCGGATGAAGGCTGCAGCAGATAAAAGACTTCCAATCGTCATGGTATCCATGCCATTGGATCAAAGCCTTTTTCTGTCAAGATTGTGTGTTGATCGCCATGCACTGATCTCCCCACATAAAACAAATTCACGCACAGGGGTCTTCCAACCAAACCAAACCAAAAGTCCCATGGCAATTGCTGAATGGTGACGGGGCAGGACTGTGAAATCCAGAAGCCCCTAGTTATGGACCAGCACATGGGTGGTGGATACAGACTCAGTCATCCTGGCTCAAGGACCGAGGCAGTTGAGTAGTTCGGCAGCTGTATCCACTACTGAGTAGTCCTATTCAGGATCTACTCTGCTCACCCCGTATGGGGAGGGGACTAGAAAAGGTGCCCTAAACATAGTCTGCCTCATCTCTCTCCTTGACTGGATCACCGGGTCCAGTGGGGTCACCACTTAGTGGTTGCAAAAGACAAATGAACTTTGGAACGTGGAATATACAGACATTGCTGGACAATACAGATAGTGAACATCCTGAACGCAGGACTGCCATCATAGCGAGGGAGTTGAGACGTTTTAATATTGACATAGCAGCACTCCAAGAAACTCGAAAAGCAGGAGAGGGACAACTGAAGGAAGAAAAAGGAGGTTACACCTTCTTCTGGAAAGGACTGCCTGAACAAGAACAACAAATACATGGAGTAGGCTTTGCTATTAAAAATGATCTTGTGAAGCTCTTGTCAGAAGTTCCTACTGGCATTAATGAACAACTCTCAACTCTCCAATTAAAACTCACCAAAAACTAGCAGGCAACTATTCTAAGAGCTTATGCACCAACTTTAGATGCTGATGAAGACATCAAGGAAAATGTTTATACCCAGCTGGACACCATCTTATCAGAGATACCTCAGGAGGATAAAATTATCCTTTTGGGTGATTTCAATGAAAGAGTTGGGCGTGATTTTGATTTATGGCCAGAAACCATTGGGAAAGAAGGAGTTGGCAATAGCAACCGAATGGCATTCTACTTCTGACTAAATGTGCAGACCATAATCTTGTTCTTACAAACACACTCTTTCGTCAAAAAAATAAATTTAAAACATCATGGAAGCACCTTTGGTCGAAACACTGGCATCTCCTGGATTACTTGTCCGTGCCAGAGATTGTTGTGATGTACTCCTCACTAGGGCCATGACGAATGCTAATGACTGCTGGACAGATCACCGATTAATTCGATCCACTATGGCCATTAATATTGTTCCTCAACGTAGGCTCCAAGGAAGAAAACCAAGGCGTAAAATGAACATCCATGCCCTTCAAGATCCTATTAAACGAGCGTGCTTTCAAACAACTCTCAAGAAATATCTACCGACGGAACTCCCTGAAAATGTCGAGGAACGCTGGATTAAACTGAAGACATCCATTATTGCAGCATGTGCACAAACTATTGGATGCCAAACTAAGAAACATCAGGATTGGTTTGATGAGAATGATAGTGAGATTGAACATATCATCGACAAGAAAAGGAAAGCCTTCCAGATATGGCAGAAAGACATTAACTGTGCTGCTAAGAAAAAAATCTATGCCAGTGCAAAGGCTGAGGTCCAAAGAAGAACTAGAGAACTTAAGAACACCTGGTGGATAAAGAAAACTCAAGAAATCCAGCACTTTGCCGATGCTCATGACGCATGGGGCTTTTTTTAATCCCACAAAGGTCATCTATGGACCAACAAATTACAGTACAAATCACTTACATTCAATGGATGGTAGCAAACTTCTAAAGGATAAAGAGTCTATTGCACTGCACTGGAAAGAGCATTACCATGACCTCCTTAATCGTAACTCTGTTGTGGCTGATGAGGTCTTCTCGCAAATCCCACAACAACAAATTAGAGATGAACTTGCAGTATCCCCTAATTTGGAGGAAGTCAGTAAAGCCATTAATCAAATGAAGAACAACAAAGCTAGTGGACCTGATGAGATTTCTGCTGAAGTCTTTAAAGAAGGTGGGCCTGAACTTACACAACAACTTTGTAAGGACATCGAAAAAATCTGGATGAGGGAGGAGATCCCGGAAGACTCTAGGGATGCCATAATTATCACTCTTTTCAAGAAGAGTAATAGAACAGATTGTGGAAACTACCGAGGCATATCTCTTCTAGCTACCGCAGGTAAAATCCTTGCAAGGATCCTCACAAATAGCCTCCTACCTATCTCAGAAGACATCCTCCCTGAATCCCAAAATGGTTTCCGCCCTTCCAGGGGGACAGTGGACAAGATCTTCACTGCACGACAGCTTCAAGAAAAATGCAGGGAGCAAAACCGACCTCTGTATATGGCGTTTATTGATCTGACTAAGGCCTTTGATACTGTAAATCGAACTGCTCTCTGGACCATCCTTCTGAAAATTGGATGCCCTGATAAATTTGTGAATATTTTGTGACTCCTCCATGACAACATGACGGCAACAATTCTGGATAACAATGGCTTTCAAAGTGATCCATTCAAAGTCGGATCAGGCATCAAACAGGGATGTGTCATTGCTCCAACCTTATTTGCTACTTTCATCACCATGATTCTACACCTTGCTGAGGGGAAACTTCCCACTGGCGTGGAAATCACATATCGAACAGATGGAAAGCTTTTTAATCTCAGTAGGCTGAAAGCAAAAAGTAAAGTAATTACAACCTCTGTCACAGAACTTCAATACACCGATGATAATGTAGTCTCCGCACATTCAGAAGAAGATCTTCAAACTATCCTAAATGTCTTTGCAGAAGCATATGAAAAGCTTGGCCTCTCGCTTAACATCAAAAAAACCAAAGTGCTTCATCAGCAAGTGTGAACCAATTCCTCTGTAGCACCATCAATCCAGCTTAATGGTGCGATGCTAGAGAATGTCAATCACTTTTCTTATCTTGGCAGCCATCTCTCTGTAAAAGCTGACATCGACGCTGAAATTCAGCATCGTCTGAGCTCTGCGAGTGCCGCATTCTCCCAAATGAAGCGTAGAGTGTTCGAGGATCAGGACATTCGCAGGGAGACCAAAATGCTTATTTACAAAGCCATTGTACTACTGACCTTACTGTACACCTGTGAAACATGGACCATCTAAAAATGCCACTCCCAATTTCTAGAAAGATTCCACCAACGCTGCCTCCGGAAAATTCTGCAAATTACTTGGGAAGATAGGCTGACTAATATTAGCATATTGGAAGAAGCAAACACCACCAGTGCTGAAACAATGATCCTCCAACATCAACTTCACTGGACCAGCCATGTTGTTCGAATGCCTGATCACCGTCTTCCAAAGCAGCTACTTTACTCCCAACTTAAGGATGGAAAACGGAATATCGTTGGATAGCAAAAGAGGTTTAAAGATGTTCTCAAAGCTAATCTAAAAAACTGTAACATAAGCATCGAGAACTGGGAAGCTTTGGCCCATGAGTGTCCCAACTGGAGGTCGGCCATTATCAAAGGTGCTATGGACTTTGAAGAAGCATGAGTACAGGGCGAAAGGGACAAACAAGCTAGGCGGAAGGCAAGTCAAACAAATCCTCACTGCAACCATCTTCCATTTGGAAACCTATGTCCTCACTGTGGGAGGCTGTGTGGATCCAGAATTGGCCTCCACAGTCACTTACGGACCCACTGTTAAAGACCTTACCCTGGAAGACAATCTTACTCGGCCATTATTGATCCCGAATGAATGAATGAATTTCTTCCCATTTATCACACCTACACACTGTTACAAATGCATCAACTTAGAGGAAATTACAAAGATAATTATGTAAAAGGGGGAGGGAATTGAAAAAAAATCCATGCTGATTACAGCTGCGGCTCACTGCAAAAATTCCATGCTGATTACAGACGCAGCCCGCCACAAGAAATCAATGCTGATCTGAAAAGATAGTGGACTGATGAATTCAGTAGGAATCAGCTATTATGTCTGATTTAGCAGATATTCTCCCCCATCCCTACTATGTGCACATAGAAACTAGCATATCAGGGAGAAGAGAACAAAGCTGAATTAGCTTTGCCCCTGACATGCTACTTTTCAACATGTAGAGGTACTTGATCATGTGATTGCCCACTAAAGTGGTACAATCCAGGAAATGCTTAACTCTCGAATCCTATTCAGGTATTCTATTTCTATATTAAAATCAACATGCAAGGAAGAGTGGAGTCATGCTGTGTTTGTGCATACAGCTGTTTGCATAAATATTGTCACATATCCTAGAACTCTGCACAATCTGGGTTCCAGTTGAATGGAAGCCTTTAGTACATGTGAAAGCCCCCTCCTTGCAGACATTCACAGTGTACAACAGGATGAAGAGCTACTTGGTATATATGATATGGGCCAGGGCTATGTGGAATGCCTCCAGGCATATTTTGATTTAACACAGATATAGAATGTCAAAATGGGGTGTTGTCCCACGTGTAGAAGTTTTCCAGTATAACATTCAGGACATAGTCACTTTTTACCCTCCTGCCTCTAATGTTAGATGGTATGTTCACTGTTAATCATTCATCAGGAATCAAGGATAAGGTAGGCCATTTTTGCATTCCTAAGACTGCAATCCAGTATTTGCAATTCATACGAAGACTGTGCTATTTGCAGTATCTGTTGTGTGTTCGTACATTTACACACTCTGTTCAATAAAATCAATAAAATCCAATGAAATATCTGTTAAAGAAGACAACAGCAGTATTTGTTGAAACGTGATTGCATGTTGGATTGAATCCCTGTGAAGTAGTAACATCAACAATTATTTTCCCTAATGCAGGCTGGAGACAGATGGAATATAAAAGGGGGCTCACAGCATATTCTTCAACAGCATTGCAAGCCTATCTTCACAATTCTATGAGGGAATATGAAATGAATAGTGTTAGCCAGAGCTCTTTACTCTAGATAAAGAAAAGGCAGGTTTATCCATATAATTGAGCCAGTGTGTCTGCTGCTAATCCAAACCTTTGCCACCCTTGGATGCCTGCCAACTGTGTCAGCAAAGATGTAGGAACAGATTGTTATTAAAATCAAGATTTTTCTATGAAGGATTTAAATATCAACAGATAATCAAAATCTGGATCTGATACCTAAATCCATACCAAAATACACACACACGCATCTAAATCTTTTCCCACTTTTATCAAGATCTAGATACCGAGCAGAATACGTGTACGAGAGAGAGAGAGACAGAGAAAATGCTGTGGGAGATCATTCTGAGGACAGGGAAAGTGTTCAGTACACATCGCCTCCTTCTACTTCACTGCTCTAAATTCCCTCCTCCTAAAGCTGCTTTTCTTTCCACATGCCTCTAAAAAGTCATTGAGGCTTTCTTACCTGTATTTGCATGTAATCTGTTGTTGGTTCCCAATGAAAAATGTGGAAAATGAATAGTCATGATCCACTCTCAGATAATACATGCCCTATTTACATATCAGCCATTTATTTTCTCCTTTGTAACTAGGAAGCTCTTAATCATGACCACCAGATGCACCATCTGCACTATACATTTAAAGCAGTATAACACTTTAAACAGTCATGGCTTCCCTCAGAGAATCCTGGGAGCTGTAATTTGTTAAGGGTACTAGGGGTTGTTGGAAATAGAAATGGAAATGGACTGCCTTCAAGTCGATCCCAACTTATGGCTACCCTATGAATAGGGTTTTCATGGTAAACAGTATCCAGAGGTATTCACAGGGAGTTTACCATTGCCTCCCTCTGAGGCTAGTCCTCCCCAGCTGGCTAGGGTCTGCTCAGCTTGCCATAGCTGCACAAGCCAGCCCCTTCCTTGTCCACAACTGCCAGCTGAGGGGGAACTGGGCTCCTTGGGACTATGCAGCTTGCCCACGGCTGCACAGGTGGCAGGGTATGTAACCCCTGAGCCACTCACTGTGGGGGTGATCTTTAGCTGGCCCTTGATACCCAGGAGACACAAGTGGGGATTTGAACTGACAGAGTCTGGACTCCCAGCAAGGCTCTCCTCCCCACTGTGCTATACCAGCTATTGTTAGGGGCCCTCTATTCCCCTCACTGGAATTTCAAGTTTTCTGGGAAGAGGGACTGATTGTTAAATCACTCTGGGAAGGAAAAATATGAAATAAAAAACCTTCTCCACTAACAGCCTCTGGATCAGCAAATTCTGTTGAAAATGGGGAGGTTGGGTCACAATACCTTCAGAGCTAATTCCAAACTTGAATTATGGTATTCCTGTCCACAAGGACATTGCTGTGGCAAAAAGAACTTAGCAATTTCCAAAGAGGGATTCGATATCAATAGAAAATTGTCAGTAACTGTCAGCTGATTATGACAAACTCTGCCTCCAATTGCCACCATTTTGTGACTGGCTGCCTAGTACATCTTAATCATTTTCTGCCTTCTCATGTAGGCCCTTGGGGAAAGTTTGAGAACTTCTGTCCTAGAGGACAAAACCTGGAGAAAGGCCCCACCAGCAAATCCTAGCTCTTGTGGTTAGGTTAGAAGTAATAATGTAATCCATCAGATACATAAATCCTGCATTATGTTGGGCTTTAAGAGCAAAACCTGCAACTTGAATCAAGTAACTAATGCAGATATTTTACCACAGGCATTCTTAGTAACTCAGAGTAATCAATAGGCAGGTAACAACATTGTGTGCCAGCTACACTATCTGAATATTCTTCAGGTCCAGCCCACATAGCACATTGTATATTGGAAGGGTGCTAACTTAGTACCTACTACTCTTCTGCCCTGGGACATCCACAACATACATTTAAAGCACTCTCATGCTACTTTAACAGTCATGACAGCTCAAAGAATCCTGGTGTAATGGGAAGATCCAGATAATGGCTTAAAATATGCATACAATGTGCTGAAATCATTTACACATGTTTGGATTTGCTAAGAAGATGCTTAAGACTTATTGAACTAATGTATAAAGTTTGCTATAAGGTACCAGAGCTTGGAAAAGTTACTTTTTTGAACTACAACTCCCATCAGCCCAATCCAGTGACCAAGCTGGCTGGGGCTGATGAGAGTTGTAGTTCAAAAAAGTAACTTTTCCAAGCTCTGTAAGGTACAAGAGTCAACAGTGAAACAGGAGTAGTTTGAAATTGCCCCCCTTCAGAGTTGGAGAAAAAGCATTTTAAAAAGACAAGCATTTTTTCCCATTCTCCCCCTCCAGGACATCTGGGGGTACAACCAAGATAGTAGACTCCAAATAAACAAGTCTGAGAAGTCTGGGTTAGAAAATAAACAATGAAGAGAACAGGAAAATTCCTTAGTAGGATTTTCTGAATGGTCGGCAGTAACCTGGCCAATTCACCTATGAACTGATATGAATCTCTGAGAACATCTATGTTTATGAAACAGAAATTTATCAGAACAGAAAGATGTTTATAAGACTGTCCCATAAGACTATTTATGACAAATATGTGGGAATTAATTCATAAGAAAAGAGCATGGCAACATGCCTTCCCATAGAGTAGAAAGTGTATAAAAAGCCAGGTTTCATAGCACTCAGGACCCCTCAGCTCTGCTAGGATGGGGGGGGGAGACAAAGAAAGCAGAAGAACCATCCATCTATTCCATCCATAACGTCTGATGGGTGATGTATCATGACATGTATTCCTATGTTTTTTGTACTTTGGCTCTGTGATATGACTTATGAGTTTAACTCAGTCCTTCAACTATTGTAACTTGTTTTAATTAAGATGTACTTTCAGAGTTTTATACTTTGATGTTAAATGGATATCCAGCCATTTCTTTTGTGCAGATATATATATTTCTGTTTTCTGTTTCTGCAATTATAGCTAAGGCCACCTAGAAGGCATTGTGTTAGTTGTAGTGTGCAAGATATGAATAAACAGCATATATTATAAAGACTGAATTGCTGTCGAAGTCTGACTCCCAAATAGAAAATTTCTGGTACTTCCCAAGACTCAAGAATTCTTGAATGGGGTCTTCTCTATTCTATTCTCCACCTGTACTAGACAACTGCTTTTGATAACCTGTGAGCTTAGGTGACCTAACATTCAACATACAAGGACTGTGTAGATACAGGGGAAGGGAGAAAGCAAGAACCCTCAACCCTGTGCATCCACTGGCAAGGGGGGTAGTCTTGCTGGTAACACTGGGAACTGTAGTTTGTCAAGGGTGCTGGGAATTGTAGTTCTGTGAGGAGTCTCTTAACAATTGTAAAGCAATATAAGAGTGCTTTACATATATGGTATGGATGTGACCCAAGAACTTTCCATTGGTCTCACCAGAGTTTATCTTCATATATTAACCAATTTGCAAGGTGGGGATAAGGAATATGCTTAATGGTTTGTGAAATTCAAAGAGTGTTTGAATTATTCAGGACCTCTTTTGGATTGTTAGTCAAAGTATTATACAGCCATGAGCGTGGCTATATACTATAGTCAGCATGGATTTTTCACATTCCGCAATGTTAAATTGAAAATACCCCCATGCCATTCTGATGCTTCCCATAAGCTCATTTCAAAACAAAACCTTACAAAAATTATAGTCCTGAACTCAGAAACACTTGCTTAACAACCCTGTAAATTTTCATGGTGATACACGAAACAGTCAGAGAGAATCAAGAGTTCAAAGTCTAAAAAAAGAGAGGGGAAACCCAGAGCCCTTTTGGAATTTTTTCTGTCAAGAGTTTTCAGAATCTGTTGAAATTCATTAAAAATCAGCCAAGTTCACAGAGTAACTGTAATCCTGTTACTGACCTTGCCTCATAGTCTGATCTTCCTCTTCTGCTGTTTAAAAGTTTAAAAACTGCCTGGCTGATTGTTAATTAATTTAAGAAATTTTGGCTTCAACTCCATGATAATGTCGGGCACGCTCAGTAACAACCAACTGTCAGTGTTCTAAAAGCCAGACTCTCAGCTGCTGGGTTTGCCCAATCAGGGGGCCAAACCCACACCAGACTTTGATTTCATGTGAGACAGTCATGGCTTCCCCCAGAGAATCCTGGGAAGTGAAGTTTGTGAAGGGTGCTGAGAGGAGACTCCTATTCCCCTGACAGAGCTCCGGTGGCCAGAGATTTAAGCTCTGTGAGGGGAAGAGGGCATCTCCTAGCAACTCTCAGCACCCTTCACTAACTACACTTCCCAGGATTCCTTGGGAGAAGCCATGAGTGCCTAAAGTGAAGTAACAGACTTGTTTGGATGTGGCCAGGGGCAGCTTTGTTTTAAATTTGGGTGGGAGGCTATATATGCCTGCTGTAGAATAAAAAAGTGGGGAAAATCCTGACAAAGAATGATACTGTTCACAAAGTTTCCTTTTGGATAGGAAAGGGGCTTCCCCTCTGCCCAGTGCCTACCTACCCAATCCCTTCCCCTTCGTGCCCTCCCCCCCGCCCCTCCTCCAGGTCAGTTTCACTTATCCTAAGCATGATTGCACAGGAGTAAATCCCACTGAAGTCAAAAAGCATGCAAATTATCAAACCTGCCATCCTCCCTCCTCCCCCTCCCCTCCCCCTCCCCCTCCCCCTGGTCAATTTTACCTATCCTAGGACTATGACCTGGGAGACCAGGGTTCATATCCCCACACAGCCATGAAGCTCACTGGGTGACCTTGGGCCAGTCACTTCCTCTCAACCTCAGAGGAAGGCAATGGTAAACCATCTCTGAATACCACTTACCATGAAAATCCTGTTCATAGGGTCGCCATAAGTCGGAACCAACTTGAAGGCAGTCCATTTCATTTTCAAGCATGATTGCATGGAAGTAAATCCCATTGAACTCAATAAGAATGCAAATGATCAAACCTACCCTATCCTCCTCCTCGCTCCCATCACTTCCCTTTTCCCCCTTCCCTTCCCCTTTCTTTACCCCTCCCCCTCCCCTTCTAATCTTTGGCTCTCCTCTCCCCCTTCTTCCTTCCCTCTACTCTCCCCTCCCCCTCCTCTTCCCCATTGTCAGTTATACCTATCCTAGCCATGATTGCACAGAAGTAAATCCCATTGAACTCAATAAGAATGCAAATAATCAGACCTGCCTTTCCTCTGTCCTCTCCCTTCCTCCTCCCCTCCCCTCTTCCTTCTGCCTCCTCCCTGTCAACTCCAGGCTTCACTCCCCATGGTCAGTTTCACCTATCCTAAGCATGATTGCACGGGAGTAAATCACACTGAACTCAATAAACATGCAAATGGTTGAACCTAGCCTCCTCCTCCCCCTCCTGCCTGCTCCCATTCCCCTCCTTCCCTCCTCATCCCCTGTGGTCACTTTCGCCTATCCTAAGCATGATGCAGGGGAGTAAATCCCACTGAACTCAATAAGAATGCAAATGATCAATCCATTCTCAGCAAACTTGCACAGGGTCCCATTTCTTACCTCTTGGACTAAAAAGCAAGGAAATTCACTAATAGGCAAAAAACCTTGTAGGTTAAGAATGTACCTATAGCCAACAGATATTTCTATCAAACTTTAAAAAGCAGGGAAATGGGGCAGTGAGTGCACTGGGGAGCAGAAGACCTGACTTCCTCTCTGAGATATTGTACTTCCCTACAAATTTGTCAAAATGGAAACACAATTTGAGTTGGTCTTTCACAGTCCAATCCACTTCCTGTGCAGCTTGGAAGAATTTGGTAACATGTGCCTCTGAGAATATGGTGAGTGGTGGCAACACCTGCCATCTCCAAAGATGGAGAATGTCATATAGCAATGGTAAACCACTTCTGAATACCTCTCACCATGAAAACCCTATGACAGAGTATCCAAAATGCAACACAAGATAGTGCTAGAAGATGAGACCCCCAGGTCAGAAGGCAGTCACCGAGCTACTGGGGACCAACAATGGACAAGTATGAGTAGCACTGTGACTAATGACACAACTGGGTCAAAGCCAAAAGGAAGCCCAGAGGCTGATGCACACAGATGCAAAAGGAGAGTATGGAGTTGTACAACGCACACAATAGGAACATGGAATGTGATAAGCATGAACCAGGGAACGTTAGAAATTGTCGACCAAGAAATGGAACGCATGAACATTACAATACTTTGCATGAGTGAATCAAAATGGACGGGAATGGGATATTTTCAATCAGGCAGCTACAAAATATTTTATGCAGGAAATGAGAAATTAAGAAAAAATGATGTTCCTTTAATAGTGAGAAGTGATGTAGCAAAAGCAATTAGGAGCTATAACGCAAGGTCTGAGCGAGTTATATCAGTGAGATTAAGCAGGAAACCTATTAACATAACCATCATCCAAGTCTACGCTCCAACAGCAAATGCAGAAGAAGAGGAATTGGAGAGATGTTATGCAGAAGTACAGAAAGAAATTGATTACACACCAAAACAAAATGTGCTGATAATCATGGGGGACTGGAATGCAAAAGCAGCGAAGAACTAGGAATGGGGCTTAGGAGATAGAAATGAAGAAAAGAAAGACATATTGAATTCTGTGAAGCCAATAACTTGTTTGTTGCAAACACATTTTTTCAGCAACCGAAAAGATGACTGCACACGTGCACATCACCAAATGGTCATAATAGGAATCAGACTGATTATATAATTGGTAGCAGAAGATGGAGAAGTTCCATGCTTTCTGCGAAAACAAGACCAGGAGCAGACTGTGGTACAGATCATGAACTGGTAATATCGAAAATCAGAATAAAGCTAAAGATGAATAACAAAGCAATCATAATGCCAAAATACAATTTAAATAACATCCCAGAAGAATACAAAGATCAAATAAGGAACAGATTTGAGGCTTTAAGATTAGCTGACAAAGGAACAGAAGAACTATGGAGTGAAGTCAGATATTATCAGGGAAGAATGCAAAAAGACAATACCTCTAGTTGAAAAGAGAGAAAAACCTCAATGGATGACTGAAGAAATTCTTAAAATGGTTAAAGAGAGAAGGAAAGCAAAAGCAAAAGGAGATAGAAACATGGTTAGAACCCTAAATCCAACAATACAGTGACTAGTACATAGGGACAAAGAGAACTATTACAATAGTTGTTGTATAGAACTAAAAGAAGACAACAAAAAGGGTAGAACAAGAGCCCTATTCCAAAAGATTAGAGAAATGAAAGGGAAATTTAAACCAAGAGTAGGGATGTTGAATAATCAAGAGGGGAACACACTGACTGGCCAAGATGAAATAAAAGAGATGCAAGGACGACAGATTCATTCACGGAGGAACCACATGATGAAGAACCAGAAATTTTAGAATGTGAGGTGAAAGCTGCTCTTAAAATACTTGGAAAAAACAAATCACCAGGAACAGATGGCATACAAATATAGTCGCTGCAAGCTACTGAGCCTGAATCTGTCCAAATTTTGACAAAAATCTGTCAAGAAATATGGAAAACTAAACAATGGCCCACAGACTGGAAGCCTTCAATATATATCCCAGTTCCAAAGAAAGGGGATCCTAGGGAATGCAGTAATTATCGAACTATTGCCTTAATATCCCATGCAAGTAAAGTAATGCTCAAGATTCTACAACAAAAGCTCTTATCATATGTAGTGCGAGTAATGCCAGACATCCAAGCTGGAATTAGAAAGGGAAGAGGTACCAGAGATCATATCGCAAACATATGCTGGATAATGGAATGGACCAAGGAATTTCAGAAGAAAATCACCCTGTGCTTTATAGATTACAGCAAAGCCTTTGACTGTGTAGATCATGACAAACTATAGAATGCTTTGAAAGAAATGGGGGTGCCACAGCATCTGATTGTCCTGATGCACAACCTATACTCTTGACAAGAGGCTACTGTAAGAACAGAATATGGAGAAACCGATTGGTTCACAATCGGAAAGGGAGTGAGACAGAGGTGTATTTTATCACCCTATTTGTTTAATCTATATGCAGAACATATTACAATACAGCCCTGCTTTTCGGCATTCCACTAATACGGCAGCTTTCAATTAGAGTAATTAGAGTAAGGCCCCACTCATATGGCATTTGTTCCGCTTTTACGGCATTTTTTCGGCGTCGGGCACCATTTTACTGAGTTCCGCTGTTCGGCAGATTTTGCTTTTAGGCAGAGGTCTGGAACGTAACCCACCGTATGAGTAGGGCCCTACTCTATACAGAAAGCAGGATTGGACCAAGATGAAGAAGGTGTGAAAATTGGTGGGAGAAATATCAATAATTTAAGATATGCAGACGATACCATACTACTAGCAGAAACCAGTAATGATTTGAAATGAATGCTGATGAAAGTTAAAGAGGAAAGCACAAAAGCAGGACTACAGCTGAACATCAAGAAGACTAAAGTAATAACAACAGAAGTTTTATGTAACTTTAAAGTTGACAATGAGGACACTGAACTTGTCAAGGATTATCAATACCTTGGCACAGTCATTAACCAAAATGGAGACGATAGTCAAGAAATCAGAAGAAGGCTAGACTGGAGAGGGCAGCTGTGAGAGAACTAGAAAAGGTCCTCAAATGCAAAGAGGTATCACTGAACACTAAAGTCAGGATCATTCAGACCATGGTATTCCTGATCTCTGTGTTTGGATGTGAAAGTTGGACAGTGAAAAAAGCGGATAAGAGAAAAATCAACACATTTAAAATGTGGTGTTGGAGGAGAGCTTTGCGCATACCATGGACTGCAAAAAAGACAAATAATTGGGTGTTAGAACAAATTAAACCAGAACTATCACTAGAAGATAAAATGATGAAACTGAGGTTATCATCCTTTGGACACATAATGAGAAAACATGATTCACTAGAAAAGACAACAATGCTCGAAAAAACAGAAGGGAGTAGAAAAAGAGGAAGGACAAACAAGAGATTGGATTGATTCCATAAAGGAGACCACAGACCTGAACTTACAAGATCTGAGCTGGGTGGTTCATGACAGATGCTATTTGAGGTCACTGATTCATAGGGTCGCCATAAGTCGTAATCGACTTGAAGGCACTTAACAACAAACCTTACAAGGCTGTTCTAATTTATTTATTTACTCACTCATTCAATGTACACCTGGAGTTTTGGTCTTACCCCTACCCATTTACTTGTCCTCACTTTTGCCCTGTCCATTCCCACAGAATCATTTCTACAAGCAACAGCAATAACAATAGCTATTCACTTTGCTGTTTTACATGCCAAATGTGTCTTCAAATATTGTGCTACCTTTGGATGCAATATGCAAATGACTGGCATTAAAGCCTGATCCTCTGCATTTTTACTAAGACGAAAGTCCCACATGTCCCAACAGGACTTATTCTCAGGTATATAGACTTTGAATTGCAGCCCAAGAATTATTCTATTGACCTCTGCAGAGCAGATGTGGCTCAGAATGGCAATGCTCTTTTTGCAGTTTTTACATCCCCTCTGAGATGCTTCACAACTCCAATCTCTCTTACAAACTAACCCTCAAGCAACCATGACTTTGATGAAGTCAATGTACACTGAAAGATAAAATAAACCAAATGACAAAATTACTAGAGGTACCTGTGTTGTGTGTACAGAATTAACAAATGCTATGGGGTTTTTTTATTGCTCACATTTTTACAGTGCGTTCACTTGTCAAGAAATTACTGATGGGGGGAAAAAACAGATGCTCAGAAGAACATTTCCCATCTGGATATTTCAGGATGAAAAATCATAGAACAATATTTTATCACATCTGTCCACTTTTCTTCCTTGACAATTGTTCCTCCCAGCAGGTGAAATCCTAAATTTTCAACAAGGATCTCCTATATTTTCCCCACCAAATATTTCATTTATTAACACTATATGATCTATTTCATAGCATTCATTTATTCAGTTTAAGAGACAAAAGAAAGAGCTCACATGATTCCCTATTTCTGGCAGACAAGGCCTGAACCAATGGATCTGGGCAGAGGACCTTATCAGTTTGTGTCACCTTAAAGCCAGGGACCTTTACCAATTTAGAATAAAGAAATCTAGGGCCACACCATATCTCAGTCCTAGGGTACCTGTCGTTAGCTATGAATGGATCAGTCTATTTCTGGCCCATGCAAGTTTCATATGTGTCCATACCATCCCATTTCTGCATTGCTCTGTGATTTTTTTAAACCATATGTTCCTAACCTAAACTTCACATTTTTGTATGTATTTTGGTACTTTTTTTTTAGCTGATAACAGTATTGTAAAATTGGGAGAAGCATAACAATTGAGGGATAACTGTATCACAATCCACCTCTTATTCTGTGAAATACAAGTCAGGCTGGTTTATTTAAAAATACAATTTATATGAAGTCCTCAAGCATCCCCACAGATCTTTAAATAAGTAAATATCAGCAGTCATACTTGAAGCTTTCCTCATGTGGCTGGAAGGTGATGATGGTATAGGAATTTCTGCCAGTGCTTCTGAGTTCCTCAAAGCTCTTGTTATTGCTGTTATTTGAGGTTGCCTGGCTACTCCCCAGGCAGAATGCATCAGCTGCTGCAAATATGTTTAATTGCCTTACCATCTCTTTCTCTCAGTGATTACGCCTGATTGAAACTTCCAAAATCAACAGGACCCTTCTGATCTCTTCCAACAGCCCATAACAGTCTGACATCATCTGGGCATGGTTAGTTGAGGGAGAAAGACTTTTCAGTTGTGGATCCCCATTTGTGGAACATTTTCCCCACTGAGGCCCGCCAGGTGCTTTCTCTGGCACCTTTTCTGTGCCAAGTAAAATTTTACCTTATTCCCCCAGGCTATTGTTGGACTACAATGATGTTGTGTGCCATTAGTTGTGTTACCAAAGTGTTTTGTTGCTGTTATTGGGGGTTGACTTGTGTGTTTTTATGAATTTCATGTTTTTATTATAATGTATTTTTACCTGTGCTTATGCTCTTAAATATGTTGTATGTCACTTGCAGACCTTTTTTGTGCAACAAGTAGCAAACCAGTTAAATTATTTTTAAAAAATAGGGTAAGGTGGCATCAGCACTCTAATGACCCCAGTTTTTCACTTTCCTTCACCTTGAAATCTCATGGTGGTTGGTGTTTTGAACCAGAAGGAAGCTCAGTCCAAATAAAATGCTAAGGATGGAGGAGGGGGAGCTCAGGTGATCTTGGAAAGATGGTGATCCTTTTCTCAATGGGGATGCCTTAAGGGCTCTCCTTAGTCTTTTTTTTAATGTATTACAGTTTGATTGCAAAGATATCTCTGACATCCAAGAAACAATTCTTTGAACATAACAACCCTCCAGCGGCCAGAGTTGTATAACAGTCAGCCGCTCTGATTGAAGCTCTGTGAGGGGAACCAGGCATCTCCTAGCAACTCTCAGCACACTTCACTAACCACTTCCCAGGATTCTTTGAGAAAAGCCATGACTCTCCAAAGTGAAATAAAGGCCTGATGTGGATGTGGCCAGGGACAGCTTTGGTTTAAATTTGGGTGGGAGGCTACATGTGCCTGCTATATAATAAAAGGTGGGGAAAATGCTGAAAAACAATGATACTGTTCACAATGTTTTCCTTTTGGAAAGGAAAGGGGCTTCCCCTCTGCCCAGTGCCCACACATCCAATTGCCTCCCCTTGCCCTTCCCTCCCCCTTCCTCCCTCCCCCAGGTCAGTTTCACCTATCCTAAGCATGATTGCACAGGAATAAATCCCACTGAACTCAAAAAGCATGCAAATAATCAAACCTGCCCTCCCCTCCTCCTTCCTCCCATCACCTCCCTTTTGTACCTTCCCTCCCCCTTCCTTCACCCCTCCCCTTCCAATCCCTTCCTTCCCCCTCCTTCTGCTCTCCTCTCCCCCCTTCCCTCTCCTCTCCCCTCCCCCTCCTCCTTCCCCATGGTCAGTTTCATCTATCCTAGCCATGATTGCACGGGAATACATCCCACTGAACTCAGTAAGCATGCAAATGATCACACTTGCCTTTCCCCTCCTTCCCCTGTCATCTCCCTTACTCCTCTCCTCCCCTCTTCCTTCTTCCTCCTCCCTGCCCACTCCAGGCCTCCCTTCCCATGGTCAGTTTTACCTATCCTAAGCATGATTTGCACAGGAGTAAATCCCACTGAACTCAATAAACATGCAAATGATCAAACCTACCCTCCCCCTCCTGCCTGCTCCCCTCCCCTCCCCCTCCACCCCTCCCCATCCCCTGTGGTCAGTTTCACCTTTCCTAAGCATGACTGCAGAGAAGTAAATCCCACTGAACTCAATAAGCATGCAAATGATCAATCCAGTCTCAGTAAACTTGCACAAGATCCATTTCTTGCCTCCCGGATTAAAAAGCAGAGAAATTCACTAATAGGCAAAAAAACCCTTGCTGTTTAAGAACATACCTATAGCCAACAGATATTTCTATCAAACTTTAAAAAGCAGGGAAATTGAGCAGCTATAGTGAATGCATCAGGGGAGCAGGAGACCTGACCTCTCTCAGATATTGTACTGTGCTACAAATTGGTCAAAATGCAAACACAGTTTGGGTTGGTCTTTCACAGTCCTCCTGTACTTCCTGTGTAGCTTGGAAGAATTTGTCAACATGTGCCACTGAGCATATGGTAAGTGGTGGCAACACCTGCAGTCAGTCGAAATAACAGAAACAAGACATGTGCTGTGCTGATCTTGTTTTAGCAGGGAGGAAGCAACAATATTAAAACAATTGATATAGTTCAGATAGTCACTTTAAATATGTTTGATTTACTTTGCAATATTAGTGAAATTTCCTATAGTAAATCATTTTCTGTGAATATGTGAAGTACAGCAACACTCTGCAACACACAAAAAAAGCTCCGAAAACAATTCTGGAATAATGGCACTGACTATTCTGCAGAATAGTTTCCAATAGACATGAGGAGTGTCCAGTGGCGTGCTGGTAAATGTTTAACAATGGGCTCCCCAGAAAAAAAATGTATGCATATATATACATACATAAGTTTATTATAAATTTTACTGATATAAAGGATGTGTAGCACACAATTAACAAATAGCACAACACAAAACCCTTTTATTTTACAGACTACTCAGCGCTCTCCCTGCAACGCTGGATTTTTATATGCAGCGGTGTCTTTCTGCTTTCCTGTCCCAGAGTAGCTAGCATTCAGCTGTGCAACCAGACCCCTGCTCCAGCTGATCACACAGGAGGAGGGGAAGATCAGCTGGAGCGGATTACAGCTGATCTTCTCCTCCTCCAGCATGATCAGCGGGTTAGGTTCCAGACCCCTGTGCTACAGCTGATCAGCTTTTCAGTGGTTTTCGCTGTTCGCCAGGGGTCTGGAACCTAACCTGCCGTATGAGTGGGGCCCTACTGTAATTCATTCATTCATTCATTCATTCATTCATTCACCTACACTTATATACTGCCTTTTTGCCATGGCACCCAAGGCAGTTTCCAATTTTAAGATACTAAAACAAGTAAGTAGAATAAAATATAGAGCAACAGAGACTTCTCAGGCCAACTGATGATCTCTTCAGCAGCTGATGGCACAAGCTGCCTGGGCTGGGCTTCCTTGCTTCTGCCTTCCCTCAGCACACGCAGGTCTTAAACAGCTGCAGGGAAGATGGAGGGGCTGGGCCAACAGTTCTCTCAGGCCACTGATGGAGCTGGTGGTATGTGCTCCCTGGCCAGGGCTTTCTTGATTCATACAGAAGCATGTTGTTTTGAACATAAGAGACTTAATGATCCCTAAATCTGGAGTTCTCTTTCAAATATATAGCCACCTCCTGAAGAGAAAGACCTTTCTTGATACAGTTGCCTCATTCATGATCACCTGCTATTTGTGCAAGTTTATCATGAAGTTTATATAAGCTACTCATTAGAGTTGTTTCATTTGCGTTTATATTAAGCTTCCCAGTAAACAGATTTTTATTGTCAACTCCTACATCCTCAGTTATTCGTTTCTCCTGGCATTCTTCTTCGAAATTTGATTCTTTTTTCTATATAAATGTCCATTTCCTTACATTTTGTTGTTGCATAGTTAATGGCCTTCTCCACAAATAAATAAATGAATAAGAACTGCCTGGCACATCACTATTCCTACTGGCAGCAGCTTCAGGACAGAAAAAAGGAAGTATTTCTTCACACACAGTGTAATTCATTTGTGGAACTCATTGCCACGAAATGTAGTGACGGCCAGTAGCTTAGAAGGCTAAGGCTCTAAAAGGGGGAAAAGGCAAATTTGCTAATGTCTACTAGTTATGCTAACTATATGGAACCACCAGCTCTTAGCAGTTTTGCTTCTGAATACCCATTGCCGTGGGAACAACAACAAAAGAAGGCTATGCCTGCATGCCCGACCGTGGGCTTCCCAAAAGCATCTAGCTGGCCGCTGTGGGGAAACAAGATACTAGACTAGATGGAACTTGGGTTTGGTTGCTCTGGGTTCTTCTTATGCACACACCATACATTTAAACCACATCTCCCCCAGGAATCCTGGGAGCTGTAGTTCTGTGAGGGATAAACTACAGTTCCCATGATTCTTGGAGGATGCTTTAAATGTATGGTGTGTAAGCAACCTAGGAAACACAGGTATGAACGGATGCTAGTCCGGCAACAGCTATTGCGCTTGAGGAAAACACATCCTGAACAGATTTTGGGGGTGGGGGTGGGGGCAGATATACAAGAGGCAGTCCTGTTTCTGCAAACTCATTCTTTCACCACCCACCCCCATCTTTTTAATTCATTCCCTCAGGCCGGCCATCTACCTAGCTTAGAGAGCAGGGTGAACATGCACCAGACAAAGAAGAGGACCATGCAGATTAAGCCGAGCTACTGCAAGAGCATCTCCTGCCTCTTGAGAACTTTCCTCAGCTTGAAGAGAGGCTTTGGGGGACGCTCGGCGGCACTTCCAGCCCCATCATGATCCGGGGCTTGCTGGGCAGGATCTAGAGGTCCTGCGGTGAAGAGGAGGCAGCCCCGTTCCCTCGGTGTCTTTGCTGGGAGGCTCATTTCGAAGGGATCCCTGTGGAGGGCTTCATCCTCATGGCCAAGGGTGAGACATGCACCAAAAGGGAACTAGCAGCCCTTGGAGTCACAGGAGAGGAAAGAGGGAGAACACACACAAACATGGGTAGATGGGCAAAGGGGAGCTGGTGGGGCACCAATGAGCAGCTGAGGTAGCCACCTTTGCAGAGGTGGTGATTTGCAGTGCACCTAATCTCTGCTCAGGCGCCCTTCGAACCTAATCAGCTCGAGGAAGATTTACCCCCTCCAGGCCTGGCGCCGGAGGCAAAGAGGGGGAAAAAGCCAGGAAAGAAATCACCGCCAGCGATGGTGAAGCAGCTGCAATAGCAGCATTCAGGAGCTTTCCTCCACACACACGAGGGAAGGGGAGGGGGGAGAGACTGGTTGGATGCGGCCCAGAAGCCGAGTTGCCTCAGCTCGGAGAAAAGCTCCTCATTAGTGAGCTGTGCAGCGGCCACCACCATTTTCTAATAATGGCTGTGTTTAACAACCGGCTCGCAAAATTCCCCAAAATGTAACAATCGGCCCTTGCGAGCCCGTACGAGCCGGCTCCAGCACACCACTGGAGTGTCTCAGTTTGCACAAGATAAAACAGTGGGAGGTGAAATATATTCTAGCAAAATTCTAGGTGTGGTCTATGTTTTTAATTGACCGTGTCCACTTTGCCTTATGTGGAGTAGTTTCAGCATAGCAGGCTGAAAACATGCATCTTGGGCAAGCCAAGTTTGTTTTTTTCCAACAGCTAGAGTCATTGCTGAAGTAGCAACATATTGTAATCAGTCTGATTTACATCAAACTACAGTTCCAGATTCAACTGTTAATATGCTCAAAATATAAATAGAGCATAACCTCCAGTTTGAAACACAAAAGGCTGTCTTCACCATCATATGACATTGACCAATAAAAAGGCTTTAAAATTAATAAAAATACATTTGAAACAGATTTCTAGAATGAATGATGAGAGAAATATAATTTTCCAGGTTAGATTCTCTGTAGAAACATTAGTAACACAGAAAAGAAGCAAAGTAAAAAGAACACCAACATACAAATATGCAATTCTCCATCTTTGGAGATGGCAGGTGTTTATTTATTTATTTATTTATTTATTCAATTTATTAGTCGCCCATCTGGCTGGTTACCCAGCCACTCTGAGCGACGTACAAAGCAAAAACATATAAAACATCAGAACATCAAAGGGCTAAACAGTAAAAACTAAACAATAAGGTAGAGGCAACTGAGTTTCAATAATAGGGCTTCTCGCCTGTATAGTCCGAAAGGTGTAACTTCAGATGGAAGCTCCTGGTGTAAGTCTTCCCACCCTGGCATAGAATCCAGTGTGGGTGATAGTCCGTTTGCAATATCAAAAGCAGCATCTCCTCTTGATCTTAACTTCCAGCAGCTCCAACAGGGAGAAGGGTGAGATAAACAGGCCCCTCGGAGTCGAAATTGTGTTGCCACCATTCCCCATACGCTCAGAGGCACATTACCAAATTTTTCCAAGCTACACAGGAAGTGGATTGGACTGTGAAAGACCAACCCAAATTGTGTTTGCATTTTGACAAATGTGTAGGGCAGTACAATATCTCAGAGAGGAGGTCAGGTCTCCTACTCCCCTGGTGCATTCACTATAGCTGCCCAATTCCCCTGCTTTTTAAAGTTTGATAGAAATATTTGTTGGCTATATGCACATTCTTAAACCTCAAGGTTTTTTGCATAATAGTGAATCTATACTATGTTTATAAATTTTTTAAAAGTGCCAGGAACCCTACAAATCTAGGGAATAAGGCCCCTTGTTCTTTGAATGAATACAATTTTTTCTGGCCCAAGATTTATCTTTACCTCTGCACTCATATAGGGTAAACTCAGTTACATACCGTCTTATGCAACATACATGAAACAATCTTAGAATGAATCACAACTGGAAAAGAAGTGTCTTGTAACGTTTTTTGTAAAGCACATTTTTACTCTTTATGTCCTGAAGAAGGTGATATGCCAAAATGCATTAGGCATATTGTATGTTCTAGTAATTTTTTCCACTTTGTTGATAACTTTTAGTCTCCCCCCCTTTTTTTGCCTTGTAATCCTGTTCACACTTTCCTGAGAGTAAGCCTCACTGAATAGAGGCTACAGCCCTAGGCACATTTACATGGGAGTACATTGGGCCTTCCCCTCCCCCCTAGTAACCATACGTAAGATCAGTGTGTGGACTTCCCATAGGCATCTGGTTGACCATTGTGAGAGTTGGATAATGGACTAGATGGGCCTTTGGTCTGATCCAGCAGGGCTCTACTGCAACTCACATTATATGCATGTACCATTTACTAGTAAAGTATTGCATTTGCCAAAAGCATGAATTAGTCACAGCAAAGAGATTAAATCCAGATCTATGCTATTTCAGCATATTAAATCATAGCTGCTTGTATTATTGCTGCTTTTAGATATAATAAGGATTATCTTATTCAGCAGTGGCATATTCCCCAAAACCTTTAAGAGAGATATTCCCTGGGTGTCATCTTAGTGAAAGCAGCACAATGAATCATCTCGAGCTGACACTCCGTCCTAAGCGACCATTATACAAACTCCTTGCTATTTTTTTCCAGTGTGATACTTTCAATGAAAACATCACAGCAATCTCAAACATATTTCCTCTGTCTCCCAAGCCAGAAATATACAACAGGTTTTCACGCTGTATGCTAAATATTATTTTTGCTCAATATAGTATAACCAAAGCAGTATACAGATGTCAAATTTGTCATGTTGAAAATATTCCCTGTGGGATGGCCTGGCTACATGCAACAAAACACTTGTTTTGTTTTCCCAGAAGATAGGTTTGTCACACTCGCTTCATGCAGGCATGGGTATTTTTAGACTCTGGAATTGATCCATTTTGTTCTGTTCAGTTATCTACGCATCCACCAGCCCTAATATAATAAGGAAGGCAGGCATGGGACTGGAAGATAAGGAACTGAAATAAGAAAGAGAGTGGCTACACACATACAAAACAGCTACATGATACCCACTTCAGATAGTGGTAGGTGTATCCCCATGGCAATCCATTCATTTGGCGCAACACACCACACAGAAAAGCCTTCTTCTACAGCAGTAGAAAACCACCAGTAAGTGGCTCTGATAAGTCCGAGAGCTGAACATTCATATCAGGCCTTGTTTCTTCCTCCTGCATTCTATAGACCCTTCCCATCCTTCAGTTTGAGCTTATTCACTGACAATGTTTATATGGCCTTCTCTATGTGTGAAGCCTGAGGCAACTGTCATTGCCAACCACAGTTGCTTGCATTCCTCCCTCATTTCTTTTGCCTTTCCTACTCAGCCGCCACATCCATCTAAGTCTAGATTTTAATTGCCTCTTGCGAACGGGGTCTTCTGCTTACAAAACAATTTATATACTGAGAGGGGCTTCCTAAATGTAGTAGTAATACTAGTACTATTAGTAGCAGTAGTAGTAGATAGAATAGCACTAGTACTAGTAAATAGTACCAGTAGTTGTTTTTGTTGTGATTATGATTTGATATCCAGTGCTGCTGGTCCACTCACAGAACAGCTTTTGATCTTGTGCAAATGTTCACTAATATAAGAAAGGGATTCCCACCTGGCTGGCCCAGGGCCTTTCTGTAGAACAGAGATTGAGTTCTTGTATAGTTAATTCTAAGCACCTGTAGTTCAGAGGTTATCAAGCATTTCCTTATGAAAAGTAAGGTTTATAGATATTAATTTAATTTTTAAACTGAATTGCTTTCCTGGCATGGCAAAGGAAACCAGGGTAATTAGTTCCAAGATGTAGCTGCCTCAGGAGAACTGAACTCACAGTTCACAAGCTTATGAAAACATTGTACCTGTACAAGGAAGCCTTTCCACGCATGTACACTTTGTATGCTGCAGGACTCAGCTCTGGTGCATCTACAGCTGTGTGTGAAAATTCATTCTCAGCTTTGACACGTGTTGACACCATACAGGTGTTCAATGCCAACAGAATTTAGTAATCTTGGCTTTTGAAAGCAACATATTTGAAGGAATTTCAAATGAACAGTTCCTCTGCATGTTTGCGGAGAAATCACAGCGCATTAGACTTTATTAACAGTTCAGATCATTATGGTAAGATGACTTGCACAATATATATTTACTTCCTAGTCACTGTTATTTAGTTTACACAACTATTTTGCATGTGGAAAATATTGTATTTAAATTGATTTGCTTTTTTGTAAACTTAACAAGTCATAGTTCCTAATTAAAATGCATAAATTGTGTGTGGGGTCATTACCTATGAAAACTTTTCCCCTCAGGAACCTCTTTTATAGTGACCAAAGCCCCAACCAATTAGTGACCTTCTGCCCCCCCCCAATTTTTGTCTCTGCCCCCCCCAATGAAAATTGTCTCACTACACCCCTGGTAATGGAGACAATGACCAAAGGAAGACTTATCCCTGCTCTCCCCCATGATGCTACTTATAATCAGGGGTGAATGCACCAGGGGAGCAGGAAACCTGACCGCTTATCTGAGATATTGTACTGCCCTACAAATTTGTAAAAATGCAAACACAGTCCAATTTACTTGCCGTGTAGCTTGGAAGAATTTGGTAACATGTGCCTCTGAGCATATGTGAGTGGTGGAAAGGATAGTACAATATCTCAGAGAGGAGTTCAGTTCTCTTGCTCCCCTGGTGCATTCACTATAGCTGCCCATTTTCCCTGTTTTTTAAAGTTTGATAGAAATATTTGTTGGCTATAGGTACGTTCTTAAACCGGAGGGGATTTTTTGCCTATTAGTGAATACTATGTATAGTTCTGGTTGCTTCATTCCTCTGTCTGTGTCTGTGTGTCTGTGTCTAAAAGGTAAGAAAAGTGTAACCCAAATGATGAGAGGGCTGGAACACCTTCTCTATGAGGAAAGGTGAATTGATCGGCAGTCGTTCTGAACAAGCAAAAGGCAATTATTTCGACACAGTGCATCATTAACAAGGAATTCACTGTCAAAAGATGTAGTCATGAGAACAGCCAATGAGGTGCTAAATCTATTTCTAGAATGTACCACTTCAGCTTACAAATAAGGGAATCCCATTTTAAATGCTTCCACATGAAACAATTCCCTGCACATAGAAAATTACCATATCAGTGAGAAGTATTAGGATTTGGGGGATTAAGAAATTTTGGGATTGAGGATTTATATTTTGGTAGATATGTATATGTGTCTGAATATTATAAATGCTGCTTAGTGGTTTTCACTGTGCTGAATTAAGAGAACCAAAATAGTACAAGAGAGGAAAAGGGGAAGTGGTATCATGGATACAGTGACATGGGTAAAAGGGCAGGTGATGAAAAGGTACCAAAGCGAGCATTAAGCTGATATTGCAAGTACATTCTGGTACATACATTGAAACAACAGGACAAGAACACAAATGTCCAGTGAAAATGGAGAACCAAAACTTCAACGATGTAAGACAAGCTGCCAGAATAGAAGTACAGGGTAAATGTGCAGTTGCGAGTGAAGGGGCGAAATAAGACAAGGACACATCAGCTTGTGTTGAACAAGGGCCACTTTATTAAACTATACAAAAACACCTTTTAAAGTGACCTGCAGAGGGAAACCTAGGTGCAGAACTATCTATAAGCAAGCATCTTGCCATACAGCTCACGGGCGACCAGCCCCTGCTTGGGACAAGGGCAAGCCCCATCTGCTTACCCCTTCCGCCAGCCACACCCAGTAGGTGAGTAGGGGGGCCTTCTCAGGTCACCACCCCCCGGGGCCACACAACTCTCAAGTGGAAGAGTTAAGTTGGCCCCAAAAGCAGCCCATATCCTGCCCTCAAGCCGCAAAGCTCTGACAGACAGGCCTCTGGAACCGCCAATCACCTCCAAAGGTGCCTAAGGGGGCCACCGAGCTGTCCTTACCTATTTCCCTTTCCGCACCTTCCCACACCAGTGCCCCAATTATAAACTGCCCTCCTATGGCAATTAAACTTCAATCATAACAAAATAGCCAAATTAGCCAAATTCACCTATTAATCACAACGCCCCCTAACCCAATTCCATCCCACTCTCACAGTGTGGAGTAGGCAAAAAACCTGCCCGCCAAACAAGGGTGGGCAGGGTAAAAATTCCTACTCGGTCCCGAAGCAACCATTGAACACACTATAAGAGAGGAAGGGCGGGTGAGCGTCGCTCACTGAAAGAGGAGGTAGGAGGGGCAGCATGGCCTTAAATAGGCCCATGGCCCCTCCCCTCCCTGCCACACGTCACACACGCATAATGCTGCGATGTGTGACATTGCCCTTAACGAAGATGGCCACGGCAGCATCGCTTCCTCCTTGCAACTATGCCCCACTTATCCATGCTGCGCAGGTAAGCGGGGCTTCATATGTTACGAAGTGTTGTGGTCAGACATGATTTCATTAGACACCTATTTGGGGGATGGTCAGATGGAGATGAGAATAATGTCATTAGGGCCTAAGGACAGAGACCACAAGAAGAGAAAAGTAAGATCACATGTGTATTTGTTCTGGACCAATAAGAAAGCTAGATGTTTACATCACTGGTGACGTTACAGTGGGTTTGGCAAGGGCAATTGGAAAGGATATTTAATTAGGTGCAGGGAGTACAATCGGGGTCTTCTCTTCAGAGTCCTTGTGAAGCAGGGCCAGTTCTAAAGGGCGGCCAGGTGAGGCACTGGCCCAAGGGCCCCTGGAGCTACAGAGGGCCCTCTCTCTCTCCTTCCGCGATCAGCGGAAGCATCCGTGGACCACCATCACCCCGCTATCCCCCTGCTTTACCTACCTTTCCATTGTTTTTTGCGGCACACAGATTTGCCATCAATCAAGATGGCGGCTGAGGTTTCCTTAAGGAGCTGAAGCCTCTGCCACCATCTTGGCTGATGGCACGCATGCGTGCTACATGCTCGAGTTGCTGCCATCAACAAAGATAGCAGCAGAGCCTTCAGCCGCTTAGGGAAACCTCAGCCGCCAAACAACGGAAAGGTAGGTGAAGCGTGGGGATAGCGTGGGGATGGCGGGCAGCTCAGAAGCTCTTGTCTTGTGGTCCATGGATGCTTAGGTTCCACGGATTGCAGAGGGGGGGCGGAGGGGCCCTGGGCAGGCTGGTACCCAAGGGCCCTGGCATGCCTGGGGCCAGCCCTGTTGTGAAGAGTCCCACCTCCAAGGGTGTCAAAAGTCTTCTACTCTGCTTTAATCTTGTAAGTATCTAAGCTCTGGGTATATGAGAAGGTGTTTGTCAGGTGTTTTTGCTAATTATTGAAGTACGTCAATCAACCTTTGGCTGTTTTTTTGTTGGTCCAGTTGATGTTTTTGGTGAATCTTCCATCTACAGAATTGGGAGTTGTTGGCTGTGAAGCTGTAGCCTCTTTGCAGCTTTTGAATAATCAATAACTTTAAACCCTAACAGAAGGTTGTGCTAGAACCTTTTTCCTGACCCCACTAGTCATGGTACAGTATATTACCTTCAGGAACAGAGGCAGTATGCCAGTTGCTTGGGAATATGAGTGGCAGACTGCTATTGTGCTCGTATCCTTTTTGTAGGTTTCTCACAGGCATCTGCTGGGCTGTTGTGAAGGCTGCACCAAATAGGCCTGTGGTCTGATCCAACGGAACTCTTCTTCTGTTCTCATTTTTTTCTTTGCAAAGGGTTTTTTTTTTAATAGAGGAGCATTAATCTCAGTAATGTAAGCATCACTTGTAATTTGAAGTGGTACAGTCCAGAAACGGGCTGCTGCATGTAAGAAGTAGACCACTGAATTACAAGAATTGAAACACAGCCTTCTTTGAAATTACACTTCTCTGAATTTTGCAGTTTTGCTGTCACCTAGAAAGCCCCTTCTGACTGTGGGTATTCCGTAGACTGTGGAAAAATATAAGGTATCAAGACCATACTGAGTTAAGAACATAAAAATGGAAGAAGAGTCCAGCTGGATCAGTCTAAGGCTACATATGCACCATACCTTTAAAGTACATGCAAAGCACATTCCTCTACCCCCCCCCCAAAAAAAAGAATCCTGGAAACTGTAGCTTATCACTCCCAGAGGTATAATTCCCAGCAACCTTAACAAACTACAGTTCCCAAGATTCTTGGGGGGAATGTGCTTTGAATGTGCTTAAAAGGTATGATGTGTATGCAGTCTTTGGGTCCAAGATCTAGATTGTGTACATACATAGCCTTTGAAATGCACAGGGGTCTTTTTTTTCACAGTATGCTTTTGTACATAGTCATTTGCAATTGTACATACGTTTGTGCAATAATATCATCTAAAGCAGCAGCTACTATCTGTGTTGTCTGTACACACAGGTGGGTGTGTTTTCAAACTCCCCTCAGCTCAATTAGTGTTTCCACAGATTTTTTAAAATTTATTTTTCACAGTCTCCGCAATTCATGTATCGATTTGGAAAGTACAAATTAGGTAGGTTCACCTTTAAGTGCAAACCAAATTGAATTTCTCTCCCATCTCTAGCTTTTAGTATCATTTGTACCTTTAAAGAAGAAAGCAGAGGATTACTTTGAGAAATGTTTTTAGCTCTCTTTCAAGGCTCATTTGGCCTCACTGAGTTGGAACAAATTGTGAGGGGTTGTATTTCTTGGTTGGTGAACTATTACTTCACCTTTCATTATAATTAAAAACCAGCTAAAGTGGTTTTCTTGGGCACCATTATATTTTAGAGGGTTTAGTACTGATAGCTGTTGCTTAGAAGCACTATAAAGAAATTTAAAAGCCTGCTCTAAAGTGTTCTTTTCGACATGCAATTACCTCTAAAAAGCATTTCATCAGATAGAAGGCACAGACCCTTCTCAGTGAAACAGCATCTTCAGGATTATGAGACTCAGTGTTTAACTGCCTAGTATTATGAGCTGCTCTATAAGCACCAAGTTCATAGGCTTAGGGGTAATGGTTCTTATGCCTATGCAAGGCCTCACATGGATGCCAGGTTTTGACTTGAACTCCTTTTCCTCTGCCCCAGCTGCCAAAAGAGTTTCCATGACTGATAAAAGGCAAGATAATAATGACTTCTTTAATCAGACACTAATGACCACTAGGGCAAGCTTAGAGCAGGGATGGGGGGAATTTATAACCTTCTGGATTATAAATTGGACTACAATGTCCATCATAATTAATCATACTGGCTGGAGCTGATCGGAGCTGGTTCTAACAACACCTGGAGGGCCACAGGTTCCCCACTCCTGATTTACAGCTACAACTTTTTACAGCTTCCACCTCATTTGTTTGTTTCTTTGAAAAATATTGAGGTGCCAGTAGTAATATCTTGACAAAAGTGAGGACTAAAGTGCATATCCTGTAAAACCGCAAACATGATTTGGCTTCACCAAACACACTATTTGAACCAACCTAGAGAAAATGAGAGTCTGGCTGCATAAATTCTGTCCCAGCATTTTTGTCATCTTTCATTTTCTCTCATCATGTTTACTCCGTGAATTCCAACCTGGCTGTTCAGCGATATCAGTGACAAATATTTCTTTTATCAACAAAATATCCTGCCCAATTAATCTCTTCCTTCCTTCCTTTGTGTTTGTGTTGTGCAATTGAGTGTGATTGTGTGTGTGTGTGCGTGCGCGCGCGCGCACACGCGTGCATGCATGTTTTAACCACAAGGTTTTGTGGCTAATGTTACATGGAGCTGACAAGGGCAATTATCATTAAAAAATAAGCAGAAGAAAGCTATGGTAATGAGGAGAGAATGGCAGTCCCATTCACAGAGACTCTGTCAGTGATGAAAGGAGTAAATTGAGCTTACCTTTTTTCCTTTTCCTTTTTCCCCCCACAGATAATAAAGCAATTACAACACATAAAGTAATACAGAGAAAATAATAATTTACTGGAAAACTGAGAGAAGAACGGATTCTGGCAAAAGCAAAAGGAAACAACTTGCAGAAAAGATAATTTGCTATATCAAAACCTATTATGAATAGAAGATGACATGTTAAAAAAAAGCAAAACAAAACACCATAAACAGAAACCTGTTAATTGCAATGAAAATGAAGCGGAGGAATTGCTAGGCTAGGAAGTCGAGATGGCTGAAGTAGAGTCTAGAGCTTCTCTTCAGCTGGATTTGTACAACCCATTGACAACTCATTCATGTGATAATTAATTTGAGGAGGCCAAGTTGACTTTCCATTGGCAGCTGTAGGTTGTTTCAGTTGAAGAGGCTTTCAGGGATAATACCAATGCATGATATAAGTTTCAGGCCAACTGACTAGTACTTGATAACTGCCATAAGGACATGAAAAAATAGCTGTGTGAATTCACCCTTCCTTTAGTGAAATAAATATTTTGGACAGGTCTGCCTCCCAGTTTGACTCCTGTAGGTATAGGATGCAGAAGAATTTTACTTTGTTAGTGCTTTTTTTTTTTTCCTTTATAAGGAAAAAAGCCTCTGGCTTCTAAATATGTGTTCTTTTTTTACTGCATGATTGTAAAAATAATGCTTGTCTAAAAAGCATCCGTTTGGAATACAGCACTATTCATGCTGTCTTTTAAGAAGTCCAATAAATACAATATCTACCACTGTTCCTTTTATTTCACGGGGGGTACTACATGCTATGCTATATTTATGTTAGCTGAAGCTCTGATTGTTAGAAAAACAAGCCTTAAGTACAAAATGGAGGCTGATAAATAAGATTTAAGCAGGGCAGTAATATAAATAAATATATCCTTAATAAACTCTTGACCAGTTTATGGAAGAGTTCTTGGGGAAAAGAAAGGAGAACAAGAGCAATTTGTCATATTGAAATAGCTCATAACTAACAGAAGGTATCCCCCCCGTTACAAGACGACATGATGGGAGATTTAGTTTCCATATGCTTCATATTCCAGCCCATTGCAATGAAGAACAATTGATTTCTGCTATATAATTTAAGAACCAGCAAGATACTGCTGAACGCTGCTTTCAGCCATCAGTAAAAGCTGTCTAGAAAGTACCTAGTTGTTTTTCTTTAGGAACAGAAGGTTCTTGGACTTTGTGTATTGCAAAGGAGACTCAAATTTAAAATATAGTCACAAGAATGCAAACAACAGCTTCCAAATTCTGGGTGGGTTCAAACTACTGTTGCCAGATCAGAAGCATCTCAAACCCTGAGATTTCAGGGGCAGGCTCTAGTGATGTCATTAAGCATGATACATTAAGCATCAACCACAGTTACTTGGAGCATACCTCTCAAACAAAAAAAATATCTCTGATTGGAAATTAAGATAGAAATCTTAGCTAAATGAAGGTGTTTCTTGGTCTAGCTGAGGTAACGGGATCATTCCTTCTCACCTGCTAAGAGAGCTTGGGTAAGGAACATTTACTCTAGCCTACTTGCTTCTGGCAAGAAGGGTTTAAGTGCCCTCAGGCCAGTCACAAGAAGGCCACTGTAGGAAGAAAGCTTAGTGTTGTGGAGGTGTTAGATGGATGCCCCTGAAGGCTACAATTCTAAACTCACTTACTAAGGGACTAAGCCCCATAGAATTCAACAAGATTTACTTCTGAGTAGATATTGTTAGAATTGTGCTGTTGGATCCTCTCAAACAATATCAATCTTATTCCAGGCAATAGTCTCTTCCAGAGATTGAATTTTGGTCCTTTGCATGCAAAGCATGTGCCCTACCACTGACCTACAGCCCTATTTTAAAAAGTATGTTTTAAAATTGTTTGTTTCAATTCACTAATGAATGCACAGCATACTAGGGCATATCTACGTCATGCATTTAAAGCACATTCAACATACATTTGAAGCACATGAATCCCAACATAGAATCATGGGAACTGTAAGGGTGATGGGAACTATAACTGTGAGGGGGAAACTACACTTCCCAAAATTATTTGAGGGAAGTCATGTGCTTTAAATGAGAGTTGGATGTGCTTTAAATGTATTATGTGGATCTACATTACTTCATAAACTTTGCCTGCATATAAATCATTTTAATTAAATTTTAAAATGGAAATAAGCTACAAAGTTTACTTGGTGACCATGGGATACACACCATCTCTCAGCCTAATCTGTGCTACAGGATGAAAGCAACAGAGGGGGACCATGACTACCCCAAGGAAGAAGGGTACACTTAAAATGTAAAGGAAATTATAATTGTAAATAATAATTTATAACTATAGTGTGAAATCAGATACGTATCAAGGCATAGTATGAACAAATATTTATATAAGCATGAATGTCAAAGATGTTTATTGTTTACACAACCTGTAAAGATATTTATAGTGTAATCCTATACATGTTTATTCAGAAGCTACTCCCAATATATTCAATGGGGCTTATTCAGACAGGGAAGTATGCACAGGACTGCAATTCAATGATAAGGAATTTCACTCACGTAATCCAAAATTCAGAATCATGCCACTTTAAGCTGTTTTGCAACTGTTTTATACTTGTTTTATGGTTATTGGATTTTAAATGGCTTTAATTGTTGTTGTGAGCTGCCTTGATTTCCAACCCTACCTCACAGGGTTGTTGGAAATATTCTATACACACACACCCTGGAGATGTAAAGATACATACACCCCATATAATAGTTTATTGTCAAAACCAGTTGGCCATTGCAGAACATTTTTTAAAAAAAATAAGTATTAGTTTCCTGCCAAATAAAAGCAGTGACACCTAAGTAAACCCTGCCTAACTGCTTTTTAAAAAAGGATCGGGGGAGATAAAGATTTACAACACAATCCTTTTCTATGTTCACTCAAAAGTCCCATTGATTTTCAGCACAATTCTAACCATATCTACTCAAAAATAAGTTCTACTGCAGGGGTGGCCAAACCACGGCTCGCGAGCCACATGTATCTCTTTGACATATATGTGCGGCTCACTCAGCCGAACCACCATCCTCAACGAAACAAGCCCAGGGCCGGTGATGGCGGAGATGCTGGTGCTGGCGTTGCAGCCGCTGCTTTCCCTCCACTCTGAGGCAGGTTGGGCGGGCAGGCCGCGCGAGAGAGACCATGTTGATGCAGCGCCAGCACCGCCCTTGCCACATGCAACTTCCAGGGAGGCACCATTGGCCGAAGGGGCGCCGTGAGGGCAGAAGTGGTGCTCCAGAGCCGCCTCTCTGCTTCACCCCTAGTACTGCCGCAGCAGCTTGGGCTCTCCTCACTCTTTCACACCTTTTCTCTGCTGAGGTATAGAAAGCAGTTCCCATGCGGGGATATCTGAGGCGCCCGTGAAGTGAGAAGAGTACTCCTAGGTGATGAGTGATGTGGGTGATATCCTTGAACATGGAGCAGACCCAGAAATGGTTAACAAATGACTAGAATGGTTCTGTAAATTATTCAAGAGTCAGGGTTTAAAATTAATAGAGCAGAGGCTCAGTTGCTTCAAAACAAAGTGGACTATTCAGCACTGATTTGGGGGCAACAGGGAGAGAACCTGACAAACAGAGAGTGGAAACTGTATTAAAAAATCCAGCACCCATGGATGCTCATTCCCTGAGGGAGGTGCTGAGGACCTTGCATTTCTCTTGAGATATCATTAAATGTGTGATGGAGAAGCAAAATCCTTCTATGATCCCATAAAGAAAGGGGTCCCATTTGAACGAAAGGGGACCAGACCAAATGCAAATCAGTACAGAGTGAAAGAGGGTCAATTCCCGGTTTCAGCTCCCAGTTTGCCTTTAATTTTTTTAGAAGTGTCTGTGAGAATTTTGTGAAGGAGGATGGTGTCATCAAATTGTAAGAAGCGAAAGTATGAAGATGAAAACAGAAATTTTAAACCAGAGTGGGAGGAAGATTTGCATTCACCCTTAAAGGAGGTAAACCTTTGTGTCTTATCTGCAATGTGTCACTCAGTCATTACAAAGCCAGTAACTTGAAACGCCACTATGAAACAAATCACAAAAACTTTTCGTCTGATTATCCACCTAAATCAGAATTACGGAAAAACAAGTTAACTGTGTTAAAATCATCACTACATAGCCAGCAGACACTGTTGACAATGTTCAGTAAGGAAGCCGATACAACGACTGAAGCTAGTTTTGTTATATCATGGAATATTGCTCGTGCTAAACGCCCATATTCTGATGGCGAATTTGTTAAGAAGAATGTAGCTGAAGTTGTTGCAGTGTTAGATCCAAATAACACAAAACTACAGTGACTAATAGCACAAACACCAGCTTCATGCCACACCACAGAGAGGCGTATCTCCCAGATCAGTGCTGATGTTGCAGGCAAAATGCAAAATGATTTAAAGAATTCCCTTGCATTCATCTTAGCTCTTGATGAATCTACAGACATACAAGACAACCCACAACTGGCGGTATTTGTTCTTTATGTTTCCTCTGATGTAACTGTGAAAGAAGAGATGTTGGACTTAGTGGCACTAAAAGAAACAACTCGTGCGGTTGACATTAAAAATGCACTTCACAGAGCCTTAACAAATGCTGATATTCCACTGGATACACTCATCAGTGTTGCAACAGATGGAGAACCTGCAATGGGTGGGGGGAAATGCAGGATTAATTGCACTTATGAAAAGTGATCCCAGCTTTCCAGAGTTTCTCCCTGTTCATTGCATTATTCATTGTGAACACCTGCCAGCCAGATACTTCAAGTATGAAGATGTTATGAACTCGGTTCTTGAAATTGTCAATTTCATACGCTTAAATGGGAAGACCCACCAACAGTTCAAAAATTTTATTGAAGAACTGGAACTTGAAGATAAACCCAGTGATGTCTCTTTCCACTGCATTGTGAGGTGGCTGTCAACCAGCAATGTATTGAGTAGGTTTGTGGATCTGTTGGCGCCTATTATTACTTTTCTTGAAGAAAAGAAAAGATTCTATCCTCAAATGGAAAATGATGAATGGATACAAGATCTAATGTTCCTTACTGATATAATGAATCATCTACAAACTCTCAACTTGGCACTCCAGGTGAAGGATAAGATTGTTTCTGATCTTACTCAGACAATTTTCAGCTTTCAGAATAAAATACGAGTTTTTCAAAGAGACATATTGTCAAGAAACTTCAGTTACTTTCCCAATATCAAAAGGAGAGTAAATACGTTCCCTGATATTGAAATAAAAGACCACAAACTGGAAGACTACAAAGATAAATTACAAGGACTGCTTGATAATTTCCTACACAGGTTTGAGGAGTTGCAGAAGCTGAAGCCCTGCTTCACCTTTCTTGTAAATCCATTCATGTTTGATGTGATCAATGATGGTTGTCCAATTCTCAAACCTCTGGTTACAGAATCATCTGCTGTGGAAATAGAACTAATAGAATTACAGGAGGACCTGGGTCTAAAGATGATCCATAAATCCCAGTCTACAATTGAGTTCTGGAAGCAAGTTCCAGAAATAAAATATCCTGAACTGAAGAAAACCAGTGTGCGACTCATCTCAATTTTCAGCACAGCATACTGCTGTGAATCACAGTACTCTGTAATGAAGTTTGTGAAGTCGAACCATCATGCTATCCTTACAAATCAACAACTGACGGAGCTAATTCGTACATCCTTGACAACATATCAGCCGGATTTTCAACGACTCACAGCCAAGATGGAGACTCGTAAGACCTCTACTAGCAGTAAATAGCCTGATAATTATATCAGTGTCTGTTTGTGTCATAAAAATATTTTGGCGGTCTCATTTTATGTTAATGAAATGCAAATTTGCATATTTTTCTTAGCTGTTTCCATAACAAAATGTGCATGTAACAATAAAAACATGACTGTAATATTTGTTCATGTCTTGCAGCTCTCAAACATCTGAAGTTTATCGTATGTGGCTCTTATGTTAAGCAAGTGTGGCCACCCCTGTTCTACTGAATTCAATGGGGTTAACTCCCAGGTATGTGGAATTAGCACTGCAGCTTTACTTCCAGAAAAACTTCATATTGGGAAGGTTTTCAAAACAAGTTATGAATGAAACAAATCAACTGCCCTCTTCAACAGTCCAGTAAAATTTAAACTTGTTTGCAGAGCTTGGAAAAGTTACTTTTTTAAACTACAACTCCCATCAGCCCCAGTCAGTATGGCCACTGGACTGGGCTGATGGGAGTTGTAGTTCAAAAAAGTAACTTTTCCAAACTCTGCTTGTTTGACTCCTTAATTAGAAAAGTATAACACTGCAACATGTACACTTTTTAACACTTCTGTTCAAAAATTATTTGAAAGATGAAAAGTATAATATGCCATTTTTGCAAGTAATTAAAAAAACCTGCATGCACACTTTTATGGCTACCAAGATCCTGCTGTGATCTTCTGTTGTAGTGCAATCCTGTGCATGTTTACTCAGAAGCAAGTCCCAATCCTATACAGAGAAAGTACAGTATTCTTTAAGCTGCTCAAGGCTCTATATTTACTAAATTGCTGATGTGAGAGAAGCAGGAAAAGGAATCTGTTCTCAGAACTTGAAATGAGGTTTAGCTCTTGCTATTGTCAATCACAACCCTGACTTCACTTATTGGCTTAAAACCTGAAAGGGCAGAGATTAGAGCAGCTAGTACTAACAGAAGTTGCGGAGGTGTGATGTTTTGGTTTTTATCTTTTGAACCAGACCACCTAGGAACTTAATTTTTTAAAAAAATTAAAGCTAAGGGTCAGGAGATTAAGGTGACTCACCCAGAGACCCGGAGAGCACCCCCAAAAACCAGAGTCTCCAGGCAAAATACAGACACCTGGCATCCCTAGTTCAAACATATGTTTTTATTATATCTAAAGGCCTTTTATTCCCCTCTACACATATTAGCATATTCCACAAAGTGCTGTGCACATCTGCATTTGTCAATACATATGGTCATCAGATGGTCATCAGATAACATCCCACAGGAAAATGTAGGGAAAGTGTCTTCCTGATGACACCTTATTGTTAGCTAATCAAGCAGATTAACAAATGTGGATGTATACTGGTGGTATGCAGGGCTTGGGCTCATGCAAGGAAATGAGCATAGAAAGAACAGCCTCTGAAGTTTGGCTGCAAATGTATTTAGACCCAAGAATATCTCTTACAACACAATCCTAAGCATGTTTACTCAGAAGTAGGTCCTAATATGTTTAAGGGAATTTACTCTCACAAGTAAGCAGGCATAGGAATCAGAGTGGTCATAGACATACTACCAATTAATATAAATAAGACTTCCATAATACCTGTAATTTCCAGATTGTTGTGTTACCATTTCGTGTTGTAAATACAAGGGTATCTTCCCAAAAGTGGGTTGCTATGTGTGTATGTGTCTGAAAATGTTTTTCCCAAGGCACTTTGTGTGCTCCAGATGGTGTGCTATAATGCTTTTTAGGATTTTTAAAGTGGTGTCACCTGGGTATATTCAAAGCCTCTAATCCAAATCTTCACATGTACATATATGGTGCATGCATGGTGCTCCTGCATCCACAGGCTTCCAGTCCCATCAAAGTCAGATACTATTCAATGTCACAATAATAAATGAGAAAGCTCTTGTGCATAGGAGATCCATATAATCATCAAAACTCCTGCACAAGAAGGAAACTTAGGTGAGGCAGAGACTGTTCACAATTGAACACTGGGCCATTGATTTAGACCATATTTAATATTTGAAAAGGGTATTAATATGCATGTGCAAATCCTGAAAAACTGAACACCACTAGCCATTGCCTAATGGTTGATGATAAAGGGGAAATGCAGGCAAAATATAAACATAATTTTGATCTAAACCAGCTGATCCACCTTCTCCCTTCTGAAAAAAAGGAAAGCAAGCATTGCTGCTGTTGCCAACCTTGTAGCCAGAATTTCTTCTCTGATGGAATACAAAGTAGTATATTTATTTATGGAACTGCAAGGAATGGCTTTAATTAAAAAAAAATCATCCATCTTAGATCCAAATAGACTTTCAGATGAAAACATCACTTTGAATTTGATTTGGCTTGCTGGAGCAAAACCATTAGAATGAATTGTTGTTGTATCCCTGGCTAGCATACTAAACTAATGACTTACATTTTTTCTTTCTTTGAGTAAGTTTTGGACAATTAAAGCAAATGAAAGATTCTAAATTAAAGTGGCAGGGGAGTACTTTCTATGTCTAGTTTATTTTCATTGTAAAAACTGTTGTGGGGTGGGGGAGGTACCAGCTTACCCTTCCTCTTGTCATGTTTCCAATGAAAACCATCTCCCCCCTCCCAAAAATCATTCTATTTGCCCAGGTTGGATGCTCCCATTGGCATCAATAGAAGCTTTTCCTGGGGCAAATAGCAATTTTGGGGGAGGACAAAGTTCATCAGGACTGTGGCCGGAGGGGAAGAGTTAAACCCGATCTTGATTTCACCACCCACCCCTACTGTGGCTCTTATTTAGAAAAGATGTGAAATACAAATGCTCATTTAGCCTCACATCTAATTTGGCCATAGTCTGTTTCTGATTTATACCCAGCCTCAAGGTTTGCAATAACTAACATTTCACTAAAATGAATATAGTGTTCGTGCCAATTGTACAAAACCACAAAGAATCTTTCCCCCACATCCACGCACCTCTTAAGCCAGCACCCTTACTGTATATTTGATCTTATTTCTGACCATTGCGGATTAGGCAGCTAGGAGTAGAGCTGATATAGACCTAATATGACTTAAACTGCTAGTAGCGTTAATTAAGGAATTTTGGTTTTTGGTGAACTTCATTCCATATGAAAGCTCTGTAACTATCCCTTTAGCTCATCTGAAAGAAATAGCTTCCCCATTGGGGGGTGGGATTGAGAAGTTGAATATTTCATGTAAGATTACATTTATCTTTTTTCCATGTCAGAAGCGATAAGCAAAGCCAAATACCCTGAACAGAGAAATGATCCTTCAAAATGGAGAGAAAAGATTCTTGACATTTTAACAATAACAAGCTATTAAAATAATTCACTTTGCTTGAACACAGGCACAATGCACTTTCAATGCAAGTGTATTTTGTGTTTTGCTTTGCATTAAATATATTTCTGTCATACCAAATCTGAGGCTGGTAGTAGCACAAATTCTGGATGTATGTTTTTAGCAAGGAGGAATTAATTCAAAACATTGCTTTCACAAATGACAAAATCCAAAGAAAACAGATGAATATTACATGCAAGACCAAGACAAAGGCTAACAGAGCCATTTCAGGATGAATTACCCATAAGCTGGCAATGACAAAACATTATTCCTGATGCTTAAGATAGTGTGATGCTGCGCAAATGCTAATAAATACAGACCTGGAAACAAACTCTGAGAGACGATACCATTTTAGGCCAGCTAATTTTAATATTATGAAAGTGTTTGACTCATATAGAACTCTTCTAGAAGCCAGGGAAAGGAAAACAAACAAAACAGGGCCCATCCACTAGGATGGTTTATTGCTCAAGCCTCATTGAAACAAATGGGCACTATTGTGCTATACATCAGTCATCACAATGGTAGTTACCCAGCAGAACTTTGCAGTGGATTGTGCCCAATGTCACATTGCTAGAGCAACATCTACTAGCCATGCCTGCTTTTAGAAATAAAAAAAGGAAGTCATCAGTCTGTGCACGCTGGATTGTATTCAACTAAGTCCTACTCAGAGTAGACCCATTGAAATTAATGGGCCTAAGTTAGTCATGTCCATTAATTTAAATGAGTCTACTCTGAATAGAACTAGCATTGAATATCAACCACTAGCCACATTCAAGCATTTGCCTGAATATGAGGGTTTCAAAAGTGGAAGGAGCAGTAATACAGACACAAGCCCATCCCCAATGTCCCTAGGTGTTTGTTCTCCATTGTTTTTTAAGCACTTCACACATTAGCATGAAGGTCTGAAGAGGGTTTCTAAGTACATTCTGTTGAGGATGCTTAGACACTACGAATAGATGAATCAGTCAATTTCAGTTTCCTCAGCTTCTCATTTTTCCAGTCATAAGTTTGGTTCCCCATATTTCCCCGTCATTTGTAATTGGTTTTTAAAACCCTCACAAGAATTCATCAGCATTTTAGTGTTTGTTTCTCCTAATGTATACATTTTTGATGGAATTTAGTTTATTAAATTTCTATGCCACACACACCCCTTCTTCCCAATGAAGCCCAGGGCAGCAAACACCAAAATGGTAAAACAATACAATTAAAAACAAAAGCATACTTAAAACATTTAAAAACAATCTAATATGTGAAAAAGTCACATATCCTCACAGATAATAATTTCAAGGTTGCCCAAATAGGTTGCCTTTTCAGCCATCAAATACCTGGGTAAACAGGAATGTTTTTAAGTTGCCCCTGAAAATTAGTAATGAGGGAGACAGATGAACCTCACCAGGAGGTGAGGGCATTCCACAAACAGGGAGCCACCACTGAGAAGACCCTGTCACCAGTCAGTGCCAACCAGGCAGCACTATCAACAAGGCCTCCCCTGCCCAAAATAGTTGATGCCAAATATACAATTTTTGCAAGCAATTTTCCCTAATATAGTGCACGTTCTGTTATTTTCACAAAAACAATTTTGCATTAAAATGCAAACTGAACTGAATTTCTTCCTCATCCTATTAACCTCCCCCCTCCCCGCACATATATACACACACACATAATTGTGAAGCCTGATAAGACAGGGTTCCCAATTCCAAGGGGATGCATTCAGCCAAATACACTTAGAAATCCTCTTTGGACCTTCATGACAAATGGGCAAAGGTCTGAAGAGGAATTTATGAACGCCTCCATGTGGGCCCCTGCCCCAGCCATGGTTGCAGTGGTAGTGGTGATAGTAGTAGTAGTATTTAACTTCTGTACTACAAACTCATATTAAATGTATTCATGCCATGAATAAGATCTCAGTTAAAACCAAAGACAACATAGCAAATAAAGTAGAAGCAAAATGCATTAAAGAAACAGGAGTGCAAAACAGGTTAAAAACAGTACATTATTTTCATAAGACGTGCACATAAAACTCATTACAGATAGTGCTAGCTTGATTTAATTAAGTAGAGATTCCATAACCCCAGTGCCACTGTATTAAATGCACGATTTCTTATAGAAGAGAGCCTGACAGTGCCAGACACCATCAGACATGCCTCAGTGGCAGATCTCAAAAATCTAGCAGGAGTACAGGGAATAAGGTGGTCTTTTAAGTACACTGGCCCCAGGCTGTTTAATGCTTTATATACTAATAGTCAGACCTCATACATCGTTTCACAGCATACTCGCAACCAGCACAGCTCCCTCAACACAGGTGTCACGTGTTGTCAGCATCTAATCCCCAATAGCAACTGGACTACAAAATTCTGCACCAGCTGCAGCTTCTGACCAGCTTCAAGGGTATCCTAACATAGATGATATTACAAGAGTATATCCTCAAGGTTGATAATGACTGAAACACTATGGCCTAGCTATTCCAATCATGGAATGGCCACAGCTGACTAGCGCTGTAAAAAGGCATTGTTTTCCATTCCACCTTGTATTTGTTGCATGCAGCACTGTTCCATTCACCTGTTGCTTTGGCCAAATTTAATAATTTAATTTGTTATGCTACTGTTGTGTGATTCCACACCATTCATTTCGGGGGAGGCGGGAGACAATCAATAACATACTGAAAAAAATAATGACAGCAAATTGTGGACTGAAAAAAAATGATGTGAATCATACCAGGCATATTCACCTGCCTGCTTTCAGTTCCTGTGCTCAAATGGACATGCAAAATGCTACAATTTCTAGTACTGTTTCCACTGAATTCTCTAACATCCCTACAGCTAATGCACCAGTCCAAGCTGTTAAAAGACACTCCTAGCCACTGGATTCCTTTCCCACCTACCCCCACTGGCTATTTGTCAAAGCATCTCTGAACTTGAAAGTAGAGTTATGTTGCCCTAAGACAGGCTTCCCCAACTCCGTGCCATCCAGATGTCATTGACACCAATTCCCATCAGCCGCAGTCAGCATAATCAACAGTCAAGGATGATGGGAGCTGTAGTCCAAGAACACCTGGAGGGCCACGTGTTGGGAATGGCTGCACTCAGAAGTCTACGTTATCCACACTATGATATAGTCCAGGATTTAATACTCAGAAATTTAACTTCTGTAAAGAGAATACAAGTGTGGCATGTACATACGTATGTATGTATGTATATATGTATGTATGTATGAATGAGTAAAACATTTGTTTTATGTTTATTGTCAGGAAAGTCCTATGTTCTGCACTCTTTCTCTCTGAATTGTGTCCAGCAAGCCAGGGAATGGAAGGGTGTGAGCCAACAGTCTAGGAGGACAGAAGCATCTTGTGTATTGCAGCCTTCCAAAGCAGCAAGAACATACAAGGTTGGAATTCTGCCGACATTTGCAAGGTCTTAAAAAGTCATTGACTGCCTTTACTTGAAAAACATCTGCAAAGCCAGCTGCACATGGACAACACCAACGACTAAGAGGAAAACAAGACAATAAATTATGTTTTTAAAAACTTGATGACAGGCACAAAGGCTGCTGAATGGCCATTTTTGCTGAAGGATAAACATGAAAACTCAGCTGCAGTGGGATAGAGAGAGAGAGAGAGACAGACAGACAGACAGACAGACAGACAGACAGAGACAGATTTGTAATAAGAATATTGGAAATAGTGATACATATATATATTTTTCTGTACAACTATCCATGGGGAAAGTGATAACACTTCTCAAAAGCAGCCACCACAAAGCTTAAGTCTCTGAGGTCAGCTAGATTCTTTCTATCACTTCCCAGCCGCTTTGCTGAAGGTAGCTGATAAATCCTACCTATAAGGAAAGTGAGAATCGTTCCTGGACTCCACAGTTTTGGAAATCTTGTTACTCACATTTTATGGCATTTGAGCTAGGAACTGGATTTAACAGAAGGCCAATAAAGTGTATTGTTTCACACCCATTTTATAGCAAATGTCAAATCCCAATTTTGAACTTTAGACTGTGAATTGTGACTGCTAAGAAAATGGTTTCTCTGTCAATAAAATGGTTCCTTGCTTAAGACCTCTGGGTAAAAGCTTGTCTCTGGGAAGAATTTGTTCTCATTGAGAGTATGGTCTCATGCTTGTGAAGCACCTTTGTTATATGTGCCTCAAGGTTAAGGAAAAAGACCTGTTTTATTGGGAACCTCAGGTCAACTATGGGAATGCAGTTTGCCATGGCACTGGAAAGTTGCAGATTAGAAGCCTTCTGATTGGCTCTTAGGATTTGCCCTAGTTGCTATGCTTTTTAATATAAAGATAGCCTCATCCTTTACTCAGGTGCCCACACCTTTCTTGATACCTTTGCAACACCTTGTGTGCTATGTTCCTTTGTTCCTGGTGGGGACAATGCTCAGTCAGCTTATTTGTTTTATTCTGTGTTATTATTCCCAAATATATTCTTAATAGTGTTTTCTACCTATAGTCCTACTGGTACTCTAGTTCTCTTTTATGCTACTATTTTTAACTGTTTTCAATAAATCAACTTCTTATATTTACTGGTGTGTTTTCTTGGAAAAGCCTTGATACTAATTCCAGTTCCTTACCATCTTTGTTAACTGCTACTAACTAACTTGTTTTCCTTGGGGCTCTAGGAAGCAGACAGTCTGGTTTTTGACTCTTGCTCCCTTTGGACTCCCTTTGGAATCCCAGGGATATCTGGTAATGACTAGGCACCTCCTGGTCTAGTCTGGTGGGACATAAGGAGTGGTAACAGTGTACCACATTGCAAGATTGGTTTTCACACCCTGAGAGATTGGCAACTGCCGACAACAAGAAGAGCTGGTTCTCAGGACTTTGGGACTCAGTGATCTTGACAGTGACCAGTGGTCAAGGCAGGACCTACAGTAGCAACTTTAAGGATGCTTCCATATGTCATTGGGATTTCTCATGTTGGCAAATAAATAAAAGGCACAACAGAAAGTACCTCACTTGAGGTACTTCCTAATGAGTGAGATTTACAGCAACCATCACTATTTTGTGATGACGTGATAGTAAATCACTATCCTATATCAATCTTGCTAGTCTGTTTCAAACAGCAGTGATAGGAACAGGGATTACCTCCCCATAAAGCAGAATTCTCCAGTCTTTGTCCTGCCCGAGGATGTGGACAAGATCCTTGGAGCGGCATGTGCCACCACTTATGTACTGGACCCTTGCCCTTCCTGGCTCATTAGAAGTACCAGAGGGGGTCTGGTCAATTGGGTCAGGGGAGTAGTTAATGCCTCTCTACAACAAGGCAGAATTCCATCATGCTTAAAGGAGGCAGTTATAAGACCACTGCTGAAAAAGCCCTCCCTGGATCCCTCTTTACTAGGCAACTACCGGCCAGTCTCCAATATTCCATTTTTAAGCAAGATAATAGAGCGTGTGGTGGTCGCCCAACTCCAGAGATTCCTGGATGATATGGATTATCTGGATCCATTTCAATCTGGTTTCAGGCCTGGCTATGGGGCAGAGACAGCTTTGGTCGCCTTGGTGGATGACCTACGCAGAGAACTGGACAGGGGGAGTGTGTCTCTGTTGGTTCTACTGGACCTCTCAGCGGCTTTCGATAGCATCGATCATGGTATCCTTCTGGGCCGCCTTGCTGAGATGGGACTTGGGGGCACTGTGTTACAGTGGCTCCAGTCCTTCCTGGAGGACCGAACCCAGAAGGTGGTACTGGGGGACTCCTGCTCGACCCCCTGGCCATTGACCTGTGGGGTCCCTCAGGGTTCAGTTTTGTCCCCCATGTTATTTAACATCTACATGAAACCTCTGGGAGAGGTTGTCCGGGGTTTTGGGGTTCAGCACCATCAGTATGCTGATGACACTCAACTCTATTTCTCTTTTCCACCTGAAGCCAAGGAAGCCGTACAGGTCCTAAATCAGTGTCTGGCATCAGTGATGGACTGGATGAGGGCAAACAAGTTGAGATTAAATCCTGATAAAACAGAGGTACTCCTGGTCAGTCAGAGGGCAGATCAGGGAATAGGGATTCAACCGGTGCTGGATGGGGTTGCACTCCCCCTGAAGTCTCAGGTTTGCAGTTTGGGTGTACTCTTGGACTCAGCTTTGAATTTGGAGGCCCAGATTACTGCTGTATCCAGGAGCGCCTTTGCCCAATTAAAACTGGTGCACCAGCTGCGCCCATTCCTGGAGCTGCCTGATCTGACTAGGGTGATGCATGCCTTGGTTACATCCCGCTTAGACTACTGTGACACGCTCTACATGGGGCTGCCTTTGAAGACTGTTCGGAAACTTAAATTGGTACAAAGAGCTGCAGCCAGAGTGCTAACCGGGGCTGGTTACAGGGACCATACAACTCCCTTGTTACAACAGCTCCACTGGCTGCCAATTTGTTTCCGGTCACAATTCAAAGTGCTGGTTTTGACCTACAAAGCCCTATACGGCTCAGGTCCAGGCTATTTGACAGATTGTACATGAACCTGTCTGGGATTTGAGATCTTCCGGTGAGGCCCTTCTTGTGCTCCCCCCACCTTCGCAAGTACATATGATGCGGACACGAGATAGGGCCTTTTCGGTGGCTGCCCCTAGGCTATGGAACTCCCTTCCGAGTGAGGTGCGATTAGCTCCCTCCTTGCCGTCTTTCCAGCGACAAGTAAAGACTGTTTTATTTCAACGGGCATTTGGATTGAGAACGACCAAGATTAAATGTCATAGGATTGGTGTCTACAGTATATGATTTTATTATTTTAAATTGTCCGCTGTTTTTAACATATGTTTTATGGTTTTTAATTTTTCTCATAGTTTAATTCTATTTTAATTGTATATTTCTGTATGTTTTAATGGTGTTGTTTTTAGTTGTAAGCCGCTCTGAGTCCTACTGGAAAAAGGGCGGGGTAGAAATAAAGTTTATTATTATTATTATTTGGTCCCTAGTCATCTCTTCATCACTGACCATTGGCAATGCTGGCTGGGGATAATGGGAATTGTAATCCAAAAATATATAGGGAGCCAGAGTTGGGTGAGGCTACCATAAATTTGCTCTGCAAGTAATCTGTGTTTTTCTTGAAGTGCACTAAAATAAACAGGCAGATGTGGCCATTGTGTAATTTCTACCCTTCTTTTAATTAGAATTTTTTGTTTAGCTATAATTAACCAACATTACTCTACTACGCAATTGCATTTTCCTACAACAACTGTGTGAAATGCATCTTCTGTTTCTTGTTTATCATTAATTTGTCTTCCATCTGTGCCACACCCCTAGGGTTGTAGTGGCCAATTCCACTCATCCCTTCAAATGTGATTTACTTAAAAAGACAGAATGTATACATTGAATCTGAAACTACTATGAATTCAATAAGTATGGGGCAATTCCATAAATTTAATTTTAGAGAGGCATCCCTGTAGCCTTATATCATCTAGTTTCAAAGTCACATGCAGGATGAATTTCAGCTAGAGTTCCCCTTAGGCAGAAATGAAGATGTAGACAGGGGCAAAGCTGTAGCTGTTGAGTGTATTGTGGGCAAAGGCATATATTTTCCAACTATAACTGTCATCACTAATACCAGCATGTGTGAGAAACAGAGAATGCTCAAATGACACAAATGTTTTACTAAAAACAGAATTTTTTTTGTTAAATAGCCACTTCTGTGTTTAGATAGTTTTAGAAAACAGTCATAATTAGGTATGGGGGAGATATTCAATTCAGTTCATATTTAAAGGCAAAACTATTTAATTCATACCTTCCAAAACAATATGAGAACTGAAATATAGCCATCCTTCCCCATCACACTACTCTGAATTTTGCAATGCCGTTCTCCACCCAATGTTTTTTTAAAAAAATGCAATATTGGAAGGAAATGTGCATTAAAATGGTTGTTTTAGTGAAAACTAACATCAAATTGCATTCTATTCAGGAAAATTATTTGCAAAAATATTTACATTAGTCAAAATTACATACAGAAATATGTTTATACAGAGAAATTTACACTGAAATACTGAGAAATTTTCATGAGGATTTTTTTTTTAAAAAAAATGCAAATTGCTGCAGAAATGTGAAGTGAAATTAAGATTTAAAAAATGAGAAACTTAAGAGAACTGAAATTGACAGATCCATCTATCCCTAGTCATGATTGGTAAATGGAATCTTCAAGTTCAGAAGCATATTTCCAGAAGCCTGGTGTGGTGAAGGTAGGCCTACGGGGGGTGCCTCCCCAAGATCTGTGCTTTCCCCCCCCGATTTGGGGGGGGAATTGTCTTCTTTTTTAGTGTGACATAACAAACAATGACAACCCCAATTTCAAGAATGCTAGCTTGTTTTAAGAACAGGAACAATTTAAGAATAGGACCCTCCGAAAAACTGAGTGAATAAAGCAGGGCAAGTGCACAACAAAAGCTCATCTGGAAGAACCCCCAAAAATCTGATCACTCAAAACTTTCCCTGATTGAGGGTGGATTTTTCATGGTCACAGTCACTCTGTAATTAGTTAAGTGATCCTGAAAAAAACAGCCTGTATGACCTTTAAACAGTTAAATATTAGAAGTTGATATTATGGGCTGGAGTTAGACTCCACCCCTTGCATTTTCCTTTGAACTGCTTTTCAGGTTCAGGTTCAGGTTCAGTTGTGCTGTCTACTAAGCCAGCAATAAAGAAGCATGTTTCCTTGCCTGCAGTAAGAAGTAAGAGTTTGCTTATTCAGCAGTTATTATGAGTAGAGCAGAATTGGGTGCTTTTTGCTAAAGGGTGAAATAAAGAGATAACTTAAAGTGATCTGAAAAAATGGCTACCCTTTACCCTCATAAAGCACTCACTATATTCTCAATCTTAGTGGCTATTTTTTCTTCTTTTTCTTGATTACTTGATGGCAAAGGAGGAAAACATCCCTAAAGGAATAGAAATATTGCAGTGTACACTACAGTTAGCAAGCTAGCTGGCTGGATGCCTAAGCTGTAGCTCAGGCCTAATTTCTGTTTTTCCCAGTATGCACTGTGCAGCATGAGGACTTTTCAGAGTTTCTCGACAGAAAAATCAATCCAGCAATCAGTAAAAATATTCCAATTGCTGTCCACAATTAGTTTACAATTGCTTAGTTCGTCCTATATATAACAGAAGGGGGGACTCTCAAGGAGTTAACACACCCTGTAGTATTTATTTTCTCTCTGCCGTTCCCTAAACTTGTAGCATGGGCAAGTTTGTTTTTCAGGTGGAATCTAAAACTGAGATACCTAATCCAGTATCAAAGCCAAGCTCAGGAGCTCACTGTCTTTATCAAAGTAGTTCAGTTCATGAAGAATCAGAACACAGGGACAGACCACAGGTGAAAGGGGACTGTAGCTATAGGCAAAGTCAAGCTTTTGAGTCTGGTATTCCTGGGGATCTCTTAAAAAAGGCTGAGACAATTCAAAGATTAAACTTCATGTAAATTGATACCATCTCTGGATAGAGAAGGAATGACAGGGCAAGGTCACTGCCTTTCTCTTCCCCTGGCCTGGCCATCGCATCCTCTCTACCAGTGAAGGGGAGGGAGGATTGGCTGGCACTATGCATCTCTCCCCCTCAAATGCCCCACCTAGAAATGTGGCTGCCACACCTAACAAGGAAGGCTGGCTATAAGGCTGGGTGAAGCCACAACAGCAGGTGTGTCACTGCTACTTACTGGGATGGAGAGGGGACAAGGAGGTTGACACCGGAACCAATCCAGAACTTCCATCTGTATACCTGCACCATCCCAACTTCCTCACTATCCCACTTCTCCCCCTCTGCCTCCCAGTAGCATCTCTACTGCTGCTCTACCCACCAGGCAAGCCACTACTTAATATAGCTCTAAATGCAAGACCCTGAAGACAAATAACAGGAAGGGAGTGCAGCAGTCATGCCCCACTTATACTCTTCTTGGCTAGGTGATGGTCTAGATGTACTCTACATCTCAGTGATCCCCTTTTTCTTCTGTCACTATTAGTCTTTCTCCACTCCTTATGTCTACTCTTCTTTACTGAATTCAACAGTAACAGCAAGCAAAGCTTGCACACTCCCATTCAGACACAGGTGGGCCATGTATGGTGTAACAGGAAAGGAGGAGAATTGGAGGTCTAGTGATGCAGACCTTCTCCCATCTCCTTTCCTACTTATGTTATGCTTGGGAGAGCCTTAGGGCCAAACTAGACATGATAGGTATTCTATGATTGTCATTCCTTTTTATTTATCTAAAAGTAGCTGAGGGGAATCACACACTGAAAGAGATGCTTTTGAGAAATAGAAGGATATGAAGAGTTCAAATAATGGACCTCCCATATCACATCTAGTTTGGACATCAGATGCTTCTAGGAAAATATTGGGAAAGGAACACAAACAGTGAGTTTTGGGAAATCTCAAAGAGCAGGAAATGGACAGCGAAGGGTCACAATTGGCACATGAGCCTTACATCATCCAGACCTGTTTTTACATACTTTTTTTGGCTGTTCATATATGCTTCAAGTCACAACAAAACATTTGAAGCAGAAAACCACAAAGCTGATTTGAAATGCTTCACCATTCCTTGAATGTTCTCACATCCATTCATTTTTTATTCTTTTGTGCATTTTGGAAGGATAGATCAAAAGTGTCTCTGTGTGTGTGCGTGTGCGTGTGCACGTGTGTGTGAATTTCTTTGCAAATACCTTTAGATAAATAAAACTTTCATTCTCTTGGTTATAAAGATGTGAAGCCAGGAGAAATACTATGCTGAACTCCTGCTTGTTTTCAGATTAATTTTGAATCAATTGTTGACTGTGTTTTGCCCTTCCTTTCTCCCCACAGCTTTAGAAAGCAGGCCCATACCCAAATATTATTGTGGTCAAATAGCCAAATATAAATATGTAAACCTAATATTAATTAAATTAATTAAAGTTTGTAAAACTTGAAAATACATGTCTAATGCTTATCTATTATCCCAATGCCTTTGTATTCATTGTCTAAAACACTGGAAGGTAGGAACAAGTTTATTTCATTGAGGGCAATGGATAGAATATAGCCTGCATACTTTTCCTCATTTATTTTTTATGGAAGTTGCATATTCATGGATTCCGGAATAAATCTGCAGGTGTACACACACACGTACACACACAGACACATATCCCGGATACAGCTCTGGATGACAGCCATTTGATCTGGAGCAGAGGTTATTATTTTATTTATTACATTTATATCCCACTTTTCCTCCAAAAAGCACAAGGTTCTCCCTGGTTTTCCTGCACAATTTTATCCTCATAACAACCCTGTGAAACAGGTTAGGCTGAGAGACAGTGACTGGCTCGATGTCACCCAGTGAGCTTCATATGTGAGTGGGGATTTGAACCTGGGTCTTCCTAGTCCTAATTACATTACGACACTCCAACAAATACTATTGAGTTTCTAGGGGGTGGATGGGCTGGGATGACCCCTGCAACCATTTCTTTCTGGCCACACCTATAAGGTCAACCAGCACTGACAAAAATTGATAGTCTTCATCATCAGGCTGTGCACACAGGATGCAGGATTTCCATCTTTCTATGCTGCTATGTAACTTACACACACATACACACATTCTATGATGAGCTTCCGCCGGACTTTGAAGACTTGGCTTTTCCGTCAGGCCTTTGGAATGGGTTAAGTTTTACTGTTGGGTTCTTAAATTTTAATTTTTAATGTTCAATGTATTTTATCTTGTACGTCGCCCAGAGTGGCTGGTCAACCAGCCAGATGGGCGACTAATAAATATAATATAATACTACACTCCACATCGAAGGCCCTCTTCCGAGTTCCGTCTCATAGGGAGGCTTGGAGGACGGTGACAAGATCTAGGGCCTTCTCAGTGGTGGCCCCCGAACTGTGGAACAGTCTCCCCGAAGAGGTGCGTATGGCGCCGACATTGCTCTCCTTTCGGCACCAGGTTAAGACTTGCCTCTTTGCTATGGCGTTTTAATATGTAACTCGTTTTAGTTTTAAATTTTGTTGTAATTGTTTTTGATTTCTTGTTTTATATATGTTTATGCTGTATTTATTATGAGATCTGAGATGTTTTGTATTTTTATATTCTGTTGTTCACCGCCCAGAGAGCTAATGCTAGTCGGGCGGTATATAAATCTAATAAAATAAATAAATAAATAAAATAATAATAATAATACCTGCAGGCATTTCTGTTGGTGATACAGCAAAACCCACATGTATAAATCAGTTTCTGCTTGTACGTTGCTCTCATTGTACAAGTGCATCTGATTTCAAGGTCTTGGAAGAGAACATAGACTGAGCTGTTACCACAAAGATCTCTAAGTGAAAAGTGTGAAAATTTCCATTACTGCAGGCAACTGACATTTTTCCATTAGTAGGCAAAGCTGTAACCAGCATTCACCCCTAGTAAGACAGTAATTTTATGGATTTATTCTATGTGCAGCAAGCATTATTCCACGTCTTTGCCTGTTAATGCATTATCAGTTCTTCAAAATTAATGTATAATATTACATTACAGTGTGATTGCATCTCTTAGTGGAATTTCCTGCTAAGGGATCGTAGGGATGCTGCCAAGATTTCATTCCCTAATAATATTAGATAGTTGACATGTTTATTCATTGCCAGCTTGGCCCTGCATGTTGCCAGGCCTATTTACTTGAAAGAAATGTCATCAAGTTCTGTCAAGTTTGCTCTGAAATAAGCATGCGTAGGATTGCTGGCTTAGTAACTGTGTGCATAATTATGATCACTGGACGAAAAAATGTTTCCAATACTGTGGCCTCAGAGCATGGTGATTGAAACATAATTCCAGCTTTGATTCTACCTTGCTACATCAGTTACCTATAATAATTTCAAACTGTGCCCTTCTGAAGTCTGGCCTTCCCTCTGAAGGTCTCTTCTTCATGGGAGAGAAATTATGATGTTCTATAGGTTGGATCTAGAGTGTCCATGAGTGGAATTACACTCATGAGTCACTCCCATTGTAGGAAAGGTAGCTTGTCATTCCCCCTTCCGCTGAAGCCCTCTATGCTCCTGAAAAACTGCTCTGGAAGGTTAGAAGACCCTCTGTAACATGGTGGAAGGTAGCACAGGAGGTGCAGGGACGAGGAAAAAATCAGAGAAAATAATCTTCCCATTTCTCTAGATGGAGCCTCTGCTACCGCGATCCCTTCCATGTTATGGAAGGAGACAAATCTGGAACCAATCCTATAGTAATGCTGAACTGTTATTACAGCATTGTGTTAACATTATTAGGGGTGAATAACATCAGATATTTTATTACTGTTTCATGTGCTGCAACCTGTCCCTTATCTATATACACTAATAGCATATCCTAGTCCAACAAATCTCCCCAGTCCTAGTCAACCATCTAACCACTAAACCATACTGGCCAGTTACTATAAGAACGTTGTCATTTTTATGATATTGTAAGTCAAGCCATTTTACCATGCATCTGTATAGTAAGATTGTCCTTACCATTTGGCAACCTGATACAGAGAGCCCAAGCAGACAACCAAAATGCCTCAGACAAGCTTCTCATACCACATGGTAGCTCAGTTGTCAGTTACCAACCTGCCAGGTGGCAAGGAGAATTTGTCTGCACTTCTGTGGCAAATCTGTAGCAAAATGTGCAGGAAGTGGCCATACCAAGGCATCCAAGATATCCAACTTACCAAATAATTACATGCAAACTGTGGTAAGTTAACCTCTTTTTAAATGATTTTCTGCATCCATCCTTGGAAACTTTATCTGTGATCAATTAAAGATAGGTATAGATGTAAAATTTGTGTCACACAAGTCACTTCTAAGTGGAGAAAGAAGAATCATTGCCCACTCTCACTGGTGAAATCCTACTTAACTTTGGCAGGAACTTCTCAGTGGTCAGTAACCACCATATTCTTCCTAACCCCTCCCTACTTCCCAGTTCCCTTCCTTGCAGAAAAATAGTCCTAAATCCTAAAGACTTGTGAGCCTAAGGGTGGTATGTCTTTAGCTTGGGTTGGGAAAGGGGGGATAGTACTTAGTTAGAGAGGTGGAAGGTACAGTCCAGCACAAATGACACCACTAATATGCTATCTCTCCTTATCTGATTCTTTAAATGCTGCCCTGGGCTCCTGCTGGGAGGAAGGGCGGGATATAAATCAAATAATAAATAAATAAATAAGGCGGAATCTCAGCAGCTAGCAATCCCAATGGCCAGCTATAATTACATTGCTCAAATGAAAGCAAACCCATGAGCAGTGCCCAAACTCTACATGCTCTTTCTCCATTGTCAACTGGAAAAAAAAGGACCTCGGAATATCCAGAAGACAAGATGTTGTGCCATAAATCCCACAACCAATAATATGTTCTTGTCAGTTGTGTAAACCTGCCCCATCCATTTTGCTAGTGTGTTCTGTCATTAAATGCAATTCAGCAAGCAACTGCCTCCATGTGTTCCCTTGACTGTTCATCCGTTCTTGTACAAAGGAGGCAAAGCTTCCACAATTCAACAGTATGCAAAGATACCAAGATGCAGTAAGAAAAGTAAACAGAACAAGGAAGTAAGAGCCAAGGTCATTTATGTATTTAATCCAAGATCATTTGTGTACTTAAACATAAATTAGAATCTGACCTATTCATAAACTTACAAAAGCATTTACAATCTGAACAATCTTTAAATAATAATCTGATACTTAATCACAAGATGTTTAGAAGAACAGCATTTGGCTTTACAAAATGTTCACTGGTTTTTTTGCTAGCTATCAAGGTAATAGATGCCATTAGCTACACATTTACTTGCTAGCAAATATTTTAATTTTGGAAGAGTGGTTAAGAAAATTAGCATCATACAAAAATGGCAGCAGCACATGTAATAAATAATGTAGATCACCCTCTACTGATATCTTCCACAGTCTAAGGTTAAAGTAGAAAGAGGTTTGAAAAAGGTGTCTGCTGAGATCAGAAAGGTTTTCAAAACGATGAGCAGGTGAGGAATACATTTTAGGGAAGGAAAGGATGTAATGCCCCATCTTAATATTTCAGACCACAAGTGGTTCTTCCTCATAACCAGTTTTTCTGGCCAACTCCCAGTTCTACACACTGGTCTGGTTGGCACAACATGGTAAGCCAAATTATGACTTACTGAGGCCTTACTGAGAAAAGCTTGCAGCTGCTTTGCTCCTCCTTGGTCCTATTTACTGCTATGCTACCCTGAGCCAAGGTTTGGCTTAGCATATCATCTGAACCAGGACTTTTGATGAAGCTCTCTCCTCACTAACCATGTGCTGTAGTCAAGGTTTCTCATGGTTAGTAAGGAAAGAAAATAACCATGAGTCCCAGTTCAGATGATCGGCTAGGCCAAACCTTAGTTTAGCACAGTGCAATGTTTCACAGCAATAGACAGAACTGGGAAGCTTCAAGCTTCTCTCTGGGAGTCTACACATTCATGCAAACTGGTTCAGCTGAGTGAATGTTGCTATAAACATTAAATGAGGCTATGTATGCATATCAAAGGCACAAATCTCTTTGCTTTTGCAAAAAGGAAGTGATTGTTAACTTGGGGTGATGTAGTTTCTTTGCAACTTGATCTCAAATACAATCAAGAGCAGGCCTTAAAACCTTTCTCTCCCCCCCCCCCACACACACAGACACCAAATCCAAATCTGAAATAACAGTTCTGCCTTAGCCACAGGGCAGTATCAGCTGTGGGTGAGGGGAAAGGGAATCCCTGTGCCCCCTGACCCCACATGTTCACTGAACATGATTAGGGAATGGCTGAAAAGGGCTAGTGTTTTACCACTTCTTAGTAAGAAGCTGTCCTTTTGCAATACAATAGAACAGATTTAGGCATGTCCTGGGCAGGATGTTTTACCTGTGGCATCAGAATTAGACTCTGAGAGTACCATATCTCATATCCCCATTACAAACAGCTGTGGATATTGAATGTCTGTTGAAAAAGAGCCATGAATGAGTAACGAACAAATTATGTGCTTCAGATAATATTAACAGTGGAGTGCAACTGGGTGTCTAAAGATACAAAAAGTCATGGTAATTTAAATCACATCTAATTCTGAGCCACATTCATTAGAATGTAGTTACTTCATCAGTAGTAAATTCCACCATTTCTGAGCAATGGGATGTTTTAAGAGAACAAAATAATCTCATACCATTCTCAGCAGAAAAAAACATAGCATTCCTATGATTACCACTCTAGAGATAGATGAACTGAAATTGGCATCCAAGAGGATATCCCTTAAATATTCACATGCAAAGGGATACATTTGAGATACACAAAAACAGTTTTAAAACTGGTTGAATATTCTCTGAAGCAGATAAATTTTAGTCATAGTCTTGGGTAATAGCTATTCTCAAATAGTAATCTGATTTAAGGGCACCAAGGCAATCTATCATAAGGCAAGACAGCACACAGTACAACAGATCTAGAAGCTACAAAATATAGTCAATCATCTAGTAAAGAGCTTATTCTAGCAGAACCAAATACAAACCAAGAGATTAGATAACAGAGAGTAAGATGCTAGGATGAATTTACTTTGCAAAGGTCCCTCCTTGTTTTCACTAGTGTAATATTAAATAACACTCAGGTCATATAAACCTGGTTCACTGTAAACACATTTGTACAGATCTGACACATGATCCATCAGTAGCTTACTGTAAAGTCCCATTGATTTCAATGGGAGTATTAAGTGCATGCCTAATTTTATCAGTTGAAATCAGTGGGGTTTGCCATTCCTTATTTGGGTTAGATCATGTCCTTATTTTAATGAGTATAAATTATTGCTTTAAAAATGTGCTGATTTAATTTGTTTCTCCAAGACATGTAGCTCTCTGTAGCAGCACTATGCCAAAAATATGGAACATGTTTTACAAAAATAGATTTAAAAAATCAAATCTGCCTCCCACATACACATCAGCAATTGGGGGGGGGCTGCAAAAAGAGCAAACATGTTCACCCTTGCAGAGCAAGACTAGGAGACATCTCCTTTACTCTTTTATTTATTTATTTATATCCTGCCCTTCCTCCTAGAACGAGTGCAGGGCAGCACTCTTAGTTGACTTGGTGACATAATCACAAAGTTATGTATGATTGACTGCAGACATTGTCAGAAAGCCTATTCAGAATGAGGAAAATGTTTCTTACCCATACTATGAAAGGGCTTTGTGGTCTTATTTTTGGTACCATGACATCATCTTGCTGGCTATTATTCATGTTGCTAACAAGAAGAAACCTGCTGGGGGGGAATTAAGCTGAAGCAGCTGCCAGAAGCATACTGGCACAAAAATATATTTACTCCATCTTCTTGAGAATATTTCAGGGCCACTTGAAGCCCCTTTTCATACTAAAAGTGTTCTATCATATTCTATTATGGATAGATTTCCTCACTTGCATCATTTCCTATTCTCTTTTCAAATTCTATGACTAAGTAAAAGGTTAGGTTATTACAACTTTAGAAAAAGCTTTTCAAAACCTTGGCATTTGCTAGGGCTGCAATTATGTCATTTTCACTGGTCATTTGACCAGTTCATGTCAGGGTAGGAGCAAAGTAAGGATGTAAAACACCAGCTGAGAATTGCAATTTAAGGATATTAAATATTACAGTTAAAAAAAGAAGCCTAAAAGCTTCTGAAAAGCACTAGTAAAATGAAGGGATAATTTCCTGAGCCCAAAGGGGAAATAGTAAAAAGAGAAAAGGCTGTGGACTGTGAAGCACTTATCTCCTTTCTCATTCTGGGCTACCCACAAATGGAAATAGTGCCAGAGCCTGACATATAAGATTTCCAGATTCTGGGCCTATTTACATAATATGGTTTGTATCTAATGTTGTGTGAGCTGGTGGAGTACAAGATTCCTTTGCTCAGTTTCAAGCAATTCCCTCCTTCCACTGCAGCCCCTGATAATGTTTTGTCCAGGAAACTGCAGGGAAGGGGAAGATCCATTGTGTGTGTTTGTCTTCTGCTCACACAACATTGGACACAACCCTGTATTATCTTGAACTTATATGTTTACATGGTCAAGGGGTGAATCAGAGAATGAAGCGAGTCACAAGAAATTCTGCCAGGAAAATCAGGAGCCTCATCATGTTAGTGATGTACAAACATGCTTCAATCCATTTGAACAGTCATTGACACTTCAGCTGTTTTTTTCTGATCAACTGCAATTGATTTATTTTCCACAAATATTTCTTCCATTTCCATGGAAATACATGCAATTTTTTACATATATTATAGCACAAAATAGAAATATACACATAACTCAGCCATCAACAGATATTTACAAATCAATTACCTCCCCTGTATGTTCCCTTTCAAATCTAACGAATTTCCAAAGAGTTAGCCCTGTTAGTCTTTATAGCAGCTAATGACCTATCAGAAAGCCATCTATGGTTGCAATTCTGACTACATCTACTTAGAAGTAAGTCCCATTTAATTCAATGGGGTTAAGATTAGATCATTTATTTCTATGTGGAAAGAACAGTAATGGAGGATTATTATTATTATTGTTGTTGTTGTTGTTCTTATTAACATTAACATTAATATTAACATTTATATACTGCCCCATAGCCAAAGCTCTCTGGGCAGTTTACAAAAATTAAAAACATTGAACATTAAAAACAAATATACAATTTTAAAAACCATACAAAGTTTAAAACCATGAAGCACAGATAAACCAGGTAAAAGACCTGGGGTCAGAGCTCAGCACACGCTGTTAGAATGCCTGGGAGAAAAGAAAAGTCTTGATCTGGTGCTGAAAAGATAACAATGTTGGCACCAGGATGCATTCCATTGGTTTGTAAAATTCACAGTAGGAAGCAAATTAAGGCTGCAATCCTAATTACACATACTTGGGAATAAACTTTATTGAATTCAGTAGGACTTACTTCTGAGTAGACAGGCAGAGCAATCCAATTGCTGGGGAGCCGGTGGAAGAGGGGCTTACAGAGGAGGAGCCAGTGGAAAGCTCCGCAGGATGTTCCTCCCACTTGGGAGCTGCCACCCTGGCTGAATGTGGGCTCTGTTGGGAGCCTCACGCATGAGCTGGCTGGGAAGCACTGGCTCTGGCAAACAGGCCTCCCAGGGAGTAGGCGCTCCCCATAGGCCACACTGGGGCATTTTTTAAAATTATTTTACTCCACCGGGCTTTTGGCTGGCAGAGTTTGAAGGGGGATCAGGATCTGGGAAGGGGTCTGGATGTGAGGAGGATCTCATGTAAGTCCCCTCATGGATCCTCCCTGCCATGCCTTCAGAATGCTCCCTTTTCAGGTCTTCTGCCAACTTCTGCCAGGCCTCCATCCACCAGGCTGGCCATCCCTGGCTGGACCCCCAGTGGCACCGACAAACTCCTGGCAGAGCCACATCACTGTGGCAGAGAGCTGCTGCCCTCTGGTGGAGCCTGGCACAGTTGGGTGGCTCCCGGCACAGCCAGCACTCCACAGCATCCAACTCACCCCAGCCTGGCGGAAGGGTAAGTTATATTGTGCTCATAGTTAGGATTGCAGCTTTACACTTCAGAAAAAAGAAAATCAACTAGGCACCTGTTGGGACAGCGGCAACTATATGTCAATAATGTGTAAATAATGTGCCTTGCAAAACAGTGTACATAACCTATATGCATATAATATGTGCATGTTAAAAAATGTTTGTTGCATTTTATTTATTTTTGTTTATTTTTAAAAATTAGATCCTGCTTTATCATAAAAAACACTCTAAGCAGTTTACAAAATACATTAAAATTATTGATAAAACAGTTAAAAACAAGTATTTGAAAACATTTTAAAACAATTAAAGCAGCAACACAACTACAAATATTAAAACACATCAGCATCTATGTGTCTGGATAGGCTTGCCTGAACAAAAACATTTTAAGCAGCCACTGAAAAAATACAGTGAAGGGGCCTGCCTGATGTCAATAGGCAGGGAGTTCAAAGTAGTGGGTGCTGCCGCACTAAAATAATAATTTATTTACAAGAGTGCGATGGATATTATGTGGCACCTGTAACAGTGCCTGTTCTGCAGACCAAAGTGCTCAAGTGGGCACATATGGCATAAGGTGGTCCCACAAGTAAACTGGTCCCAAGCTGTTAAGGGCTTTCTTTAAAAAACAGTAACACCTTGAAGTCATCCCAGTAGCAAATTGGCAACCAGTGAAGATTCCTGAACAGAGATGTTATATGCTGATAGGTTCTCACTCCTGTCAGCAATCTGACTGCAGCATTTTGCACTAAATGCAGTTTCCAGGTCAAGTGCAAGGGAGGCCACACATAGACTGCATTGCAGTAATCTGATCCTGAAGTCACCAGTGCTTGGACTACTATGGTCAAGCTCTCCTGGTTCAGGAATGGTTGTAGTTGTCTTACTAAATACAGCTGATACAAGGCACTTCTAGCCACTGAGACTACCTGGGCCTTTAGCGGCAGAGCTGAATCCAGAAGTACCCCAAGACTGCATGCCGGCTCCTTCAGGAGGAGTGCAACCCATCCAGGACACACAATTGACCAATTAGACACAGGAACCACTCACCCACAGCACCTCTATCTTGCCAGGATTCAAGCTCAGCTTATTTTCCTTCATCCATCCCACCACTGCATCCAAGCACTGCTCCAGAGACTACACAGCCTCTCCTGATTTGGATGTTATGGAGAAATAGAGAGTCCCCCGAAACTCCTCGTGTCCACTCCCAGCAGCTTCATATATATATTAAATAGCATTGGGGATAAGATGGGACCCTGCAGCACCCCACAACACAACTGCCAAGGGACCAAAAGACAATCACCCAACACTACTTTCTGGACTTGGTCATGTAGGCTAGGGATAGGCAAAAAATTCAATTCAGTTCACACTTCAAGCTGAATCTATCAAATCCACATTTTCCTAAACCATATGAGAACCAAAACACAGCCATCCTTCAAAATTCACACTTATTGAAATTTGGTATGGGGTTCACCAAACAAACAATGTTTACAAAAATGCATATGTTAGGGCAATGATTCTCAAACAGTGGGCCGGGACACACTGGTGCGCCGCAAGAGGTGGCTAGGTATGCCGTGAATATTATGAAAGTATATTATTATTAAGTTATTTTTATTCATAGTTTAAAATATATTAATATATTTTTAATTTTGTACACGAAGTGCGCCAGAAATTTTTTATATGTTTTACAGTGTGCCGCGAACCAAAAAAAGTTTGAGAACCACTGTGTTAGGGGAAAGTGTGCATAAAAGTATATATAAAAATATGAGTGAAGATAACATACAAAAGTGCGTCATTGCTTGCAAAAATGTGTACATTACTCAAAACTGCATACAAATATTTGTTTATTAAGAGAAAGTCACACTCAAATGCTGGAGAATTTTCATGAGGATTTTTTAAAAACTAATTCGCAAATTGCTGCAGAAATGTGGAGAACTGACTTTAAGATTGGAAAAATGAGAAACTAAGAGAAATTAAATTGACAGAGTTTTCCATACCTGCTGTAAGTAGGACTGGAACCACCGTAACACAGTGCCCCCAGTTCCCATTCCACAGAGCCCATGCAAGGGGATACTGTGGTCAATGGTATCAAAAGCTGCCCAGAAATCGAGAAGCAGCAGCAAGGTCGCACTCCCCCTGTCCATCCATCAGGGAAGGCTGACTCAGTCCCATAGCCAAGGCTGAACCCAGATTGGAATGGATCTAAATAATCTGTGTCATCTAAGAATCCTTACAGCTGCCCCACCACTACTCTCTCTCTCAAAACGGGTATTTGTGACTGGTCGATAGTAACTCCAGTTCAAGGAGTCCAGCACTAGGGGAATTTAGGGGAAGCCTCACGGCTGCCTCTTTCAAAATAGCAGGGACCACTCCCTGAGAATGAGTTAGGCATGTGGCAAGTGCATTTAAACATGATGTGTTGTGTGTGGCATGCAAGTGAGTGTTATTTGTTTTGTTTTTTGTTTTTCACAGCATGTGAAAAGTATATATTAGGGCTAGGAACAGCAGCAAATAATTACTTTAGTTGAAAGTTTTGAGCTTTTTGAGCATTTGGACTTGTGATTCTACATCTAACTCTCATACCCAGTTGACTTTAGCAACATTCTTCTCTGCTTTCTTCTTTTAGACTTTAAAGATACTTTTCAGGTCTAGCCTGCTGAGCCAAGTGCTAATTTTCTCATCAAGGTGGATTTCTGCAGCCCTTAGCCACCCACAAGTTGATTTCCTACATTCTGGTTTTTTTAAAAACACCATTAGCATGATGAAACTTATTATTATTATTATTGATTAGCAAAAGCAACCCAAAGCAGCTTACAATGACTTATACGGCAACAGATGATTTCAAACATTCAAACATTTAAAAACTACCCTGGCTTAGCACCAACTTGTAAGAAATGCAATGAAGGATAGAAAGTGACCTTGGCCCCCTCAGTTTTGAAATAGAATAGGGAATGACCTTGCAATAAGCCAATGGAAAATACTTGAGGTATACATCTAGGATCAATGGACACCTCCAAACTTAAAAGAAAGGGGTTTTTTTTCCTCTTGGAAATGTTAAAGACAAAATAGCATTAGTACCCAAGAAGGGAACTCTCACTCTGCTTAATTCTCAAAGAGAATACACAATGGTTCTCCAGTAAGCCAAGGGGAAAGCCTTGTAGTCAAGTCTTCTTCAGATGTTTCTCAGCAAGCCCAGAAGGTTCAATACAAAAGAGACCCTTTGTTTTCAAAGGTCTATAAAGCCATTTTTAATGTCTTCCCCCACCATTTCCCATCTTGCATCGAGTTATCATCACCCAGTAAGTTAACACAGGAATAAAATAATATCCTGTTTGGTATTTTTTCTTACTTTCAAATAAAACCTAACTCATTCTTTCAAGGAACATGCATTTTCTCTGTACATAAAACACTCTGTGTCAAGCAGATTATCATCTAGATTGTGTTTGCTTTGTTGTTTCAAAGTTTGGTTTGAATGAACCCTGGACCACTACATTCAATAGAAGCTGTGTTACTGATGTCAAATGTATGTGTTTGGATCCATTTCTTTCTTGTTTCCCCAGCATCACACATACACAAAAATGCTGTTTGATGCATACCTAAAATGGTCTTATTTATTAACATGCCATTTACAAACTGAAAGCCTCACAGAGTGGATCAGGATTATCTCCTTTGAATGAAATAGCTTTGCTTCCTAGAGAGATATTTGCTCTAGCATTGGATTAAGCAGACACTTGTAAATCAAGGCATATTTTGTGTGTGTAGTGAATGTTACCAGTATGAAAAACTAAAATGTTATTTAGTGTACTGTAAAAAATAAAAAATACCCAAGTGAAGTAATCTACTCTGAAGGCTTATTCATACATGCAAGTTATTACAGCTGGTTACTTGAAATGCAAATGAACAGAGCAGTTCTGCAAGGCAGCCAATTAACATGAAGCAGCTTGCCGGGGTAGTTCCACTTCAACTATGTCAACATAATCTTTCTTTTTCATTGTTTCCATTGACAGGGTTGAAGCTGTCAGAACCACACAGGGAGCCAGTCAGAAGCTGCTGGCTCTGTATGCTCCTGCTCCCTGTGGTGAATCACTGAGTTAACACAAAAACATAAGAAGAGCCTGTTGGACCAGGCCAATGGCCCATCTAGTCTAGCATCCTGTTCTCACAGTGGCCATCCAGTTCCTCATGGGAAACCCACAAGCAGGACCTGAGAGCAAAGAGCACTCTCTCCTCCTGTGGTTTGCAGCAACTGGTGTTTAGAAGCATACTGCCTATGGAGGCAGAGCATAGCCATCATGGCTAGTAACAATTGATAGCCTTTTCCTCCATGAATTTGTCTCTTTTAAAGCCACCCAAGTTGGTGGCCATCACTGCCCCTTGTGGGAGCAAATTCCATAGTTTAACTATGCATTGTTCAAAGGAGTACTTTCTTTTGTCTGTCCTGAATCTTCCAACATTCAGCTTCATTGGATGTCCATGAGTTCTAGTGTTATGAGAGAGGGGGAAAACTTTTCCCTATCCACTTTCTCCATTATGCCATGCATAACTTTATACACTTCTATCTTGTCACCTCTTATTTGCCTTTTCTCTAAACTAAAAAGCCCCAAATGCCTGCAACTTTTCCTCATAGGGGAGTCACTCCATCCCCTTGATCATTTTGGCTGCCCTTTTCTGAACCTTTTCCAGCTCTACAATATCCTTTTTGAGGTGAGGTAACCAGAATTGAACACAGTATTCCAAATGCGGGTGCACCATAGAGTTATATAACGACATTAAGATATCAGCAGTTTTATTTTCAATACCTTTCCTAATGATCTCTAGCATGGAATTTGCCTTTATCACAGCTGCTGCACACGGGGTTAACATTTTCATCAAGCTATCCGCTACAACCCCAAAGTCTTGTTCCTGGTCAGTCACCACCAGTTCTGACCCCATGAACATATATGTGAAATTAAGTTTTTTTTGTTCCAATATGCATAACTTTACACTTCCTTTACATTGAATTGCATTTGCCATTTTACCAACTATTCACTCAGTTTAGAGAGGTCCTTTTGGAGGTCTTTGCAATCCCTTTTTGTTTTAACAGTCCTGAACAATTTAGTATCATTAGCAAACTTGGTCACTTCACTGTTCACCTCTAACTCTAGATAATTTATGAACAAGTTTAAAAGGGCATGTCTCAGTACTGATCCTTGGGGGACTCCACTTTCAACTGCCCTCCATTGAAAGAACTGCCCATTTATTCCTATGCTTCAATTCCTCATCCACAATAGAACTTCTCCTCTTATTCCATGACTGTTAAGCTTACTCAGGAGTCTTTGGTGAGGTACCTTGTCAAAAGCTTTTGAAAGTCCAGGTATACTTTGTCAACCGGATCACCTCTGTCTATATGCTTGTTGACACTCTCAAAGAACTCTAATAGATTAGACCATGCTGGTTCTGCTTCAACAAGGCCCACCCTTCTATATGCTTGTTTACCTTAACAATAACCAGTTTTCCTGGGACAGATGTTAAGCTAACCAGCCTATAATTTCTGGGATTCTCCCCAGATTCCTTTTTAAAGACTGGTGTTACATTGGCCACTTTCCAATTTTCAGATATGTAGGTGGATCTGAGGGCCAAGTTACATATTTTTTGTTAGAAGATCAGTAATCTCACCTTTGAGTTCTTTGAGAACTCTCAGATGAATGCCATCTGAACCCGGTGATTTGTCAGTTTTTACTTTGTCTATTAAACCTAGAACTTTATCTCTCATCATCACTATTTGCCTCAGTTCCTCAGACTCCCTTTCTGCAAAAGTTAGTTCAGGCATAGGAATCTGCCCTATATCCTCAACTGTGAAGACAGATGCAAATAATTCATTTAGCTTCTCTGAAATATCCTTATCTGCTTAAGCACCTTTGACTCCCTTGTCATCCAAGGATCCAGCCATCTCCCTTGACAGTCTCCTGTTTTTAATGTATTTAAAGAATTTTTTGTTGTTCTTTTCATGTTTTTAGCAATGTGCTTATCAAATTCTTTTTTAGCATCCCTTTTTGCCTTCTTGCATTTCTTATGCCAGAGTTTGTGTTTCTTTTTTTATTGCAAGTGACCTTCAAGCCCTGGACTGGATCCATCCACCCTGACAACCCATTAGGTTGTCCTGTGCAGAAGAGAAAGGGCTTTGTGTTTCAGTTGATACTTGCTTGAGCTTCCTGAGCACAAGTGTGTTCCTAGGTTATTTATCTAGTTTGCACCTGAATCCCGCTTCCTGGTTTGACCTCCAGGCCTGACTTGTTATTCAGTCCTGACTACTTGCTTAACTCATGGCTCCTGGTTCTGGCTTACCTGTTACTGGAAATCACAAGTGGAGAAAGTCCTGTTGCGCTCAGGTCCTGCTTGCCAGCTTCCCACAGGCATCTGGTTGGCCACTAAGAACAGGATGCAGGACTGTCCTGATCCAACAGCCTCTTCTTATGTATCTCAGACCGCTGCCCATGGCCCAGTCCTGACAGAGCCAGACAAGCATTTTGCCCACTAGAGTTACCTGTAAACAATTGTATTTCATGTGACTATGTCAATATTTGCACATATCAACAGGGTCATATATTGAATCTATTAAGACATACACATATTGCTCAAAGTAAGAAAAGGTAGATAACATAAGCAGCAGTGTTGGAGAGCATCACCATACACCCATTTCATGTTCTTCCTTTGACTCTTCCACACTAAAATGGGAGCCCCACAGGAAACCAGCCAAAATGGGGAATTATGTAGTATAGTTCTCCACTAGCATTACTTCTTGGATTGTGCAAAATGTGTCACTCATGCTGTCATAAAATTATTACTCCTTCCTTTCTAATATTTTGGCACCAAAGTAAAAGTTGTTGTGAAATATTCCTTGGCACATATGGTAAATCTGACAGTGGATAGATTGTTACTTAGGAGAGGAAACTTTCAATTTATTTATTTATTTAATTAATTAATTAAGCTTATATACCGCCCGACTAGCAACAGCTCTCTGGGCGGTGAACATTCAAGAAGGCACTATCTTGCAGTTCGACCTAATTTATGGTTTTAAAAAAAGAGTGGTGCAACATATTGCCCACTAAGTGCAGTGTTTCCTCAATACAGTAGGGCCCCGCTTACTGGCACTTTGCATTCTGGTGTTCTGCTAGTGCGGCGGCGGGAAATTCTCCTTTTTAAAGCTGATTTTGCAACATTTTCGCGCGATGGCCCCATTATAGTCTATGGGTTCCGCTTCATGGCGATTTCCACTTTACGGCAGGGGCCTGGTCCCTAACCAGCTGTATAAGCGGGGCCCTACTGTATGCTAGTTCTCTACACTGAATGAGGCTTTCATACTGGAAGGGGCCAGGTTTGCTGCAAAAGTGACTATGGCATAGTGAGTCTTCAGAGCTAGCATCCTCAGATGACAGTAGGGTTGCATCCCAAACCCTGAGATTTGAGGGATGGGCCCAAGTGGGGCATGCCTGAGTGATGTCATGGGGCAGGTCCAAGTGATGTCACGGGGGTCCAAGTGACATCACGGGCCAGGGCCAAGTGATGTCATTAAGCATGATACATTAAGCATCAACCACAGTTGCTTGGCGCATACAATTCATACAAAAACATTTCTCTGGTTGGAAATTAAGATAGAAATCTTAGCTAAAAGATGGAACCTGGGTAGGGAACATTTAATCTAGCCAACTTGCTTCTGGCAAAAAGGGTTTAAGTGTCTTCAGGCCAGGCCAGTCACCAGAAAGCCACTGTAGGAAGAAAGGAACCTAGTGTTATGGAGATGTTAGATGGGAGCACTCAGGAGTAAGGATGGATGACCCTGAAGGCTGCAATTCTAAACATACTTACTAAGGGACTAACCCCCATATAACTCAACAGAACTTACTTCTCAGTAGATATGGTTTGGATTGTGTTGTTGATAAAGCAAAGATATCCATATCCAAGTAGGGTTGGCAACCCCCTTCCTGGAATGGCCTGCCCCTACCTTTTAACATCCAAATTTCTTTACAGATTTGACCCTTCACTTCAGAAAGAGGTCTGAGTAATGAGTAAGCATATTCTCTACCCTTTTCTCTACCCTTTTCTGTCTATCCTGTGGGCTATAAAGCACTTTATCAGCCAACCCAATTCCAGTGAATATAATTGACAAAGAGAAAGCACATATGATTTGGTCTACCTTCATAGGCAGCAGTTTGGGAACAACAATTGCAGCCATGCTGTCCAGTATGTGAATTCTCTTTTACCAGTATTGGGCAAGAAACCAACAAGGTGCATTATCAGTGGGTTTAAGAAGGTTGAGCAGAGTGCATGGAACCACTATTGTTGCTTCTATGGATGAATGGGAGTGAGGATAAAGGTAAATGAAATGCAAATAGAAAAAGAACAAAAGACAGTGATGATTTCTTAAATGTAATACCATACCAACCAGATTCCTATGAGTAAGGCAGAAAACTAAGCATCCCAGAACTAGTCAGGATTCGTAACCAAAAACCCAAACTAAAAAATTCCTGGCAGCCAGTCAGCAAAGGTCACAGAAATCCCCATGCAGCACAACCTGACCCAGGGGCTGCAGTTAGTGCAGAATGCTGTGGCATGATTGCTGACATGAGTGAGATCCTATCAGCTCATAATACCTCTTCTCTGAAATATGTACTGTTGCTGATTTGCTACCAGGCCAAGTTCAAAGTGTGCTTTCCATGCTATGGGTGCCACATAGTACTTGTTCTGCTCTTGTAAGAAACCAATCCTTTAGTGTGGCAGCACCTATGCTTTGGAACTGTTGATCCGCTCCCGGAGCCGGATGGATCCCGTAGGTTTTCAGAGGGCTCTGGGAGATTTTCCGGCTGATAGGACCGGTGCTCCTGTTGAGGCCGTGGTCGCACTGTGGAATACGGAAATGACCCGGGCTATTGACATGATCGCTCCCGCGCGCCCCCTCCGGTGTAGAGCTCAAACTGCTCCGTGGTATACTCCAGAGCTGAGAGCGATGAAACAAGAGAGGAGGAGGCTGGAGTGCAGATGGAGGAAAACTCCCAGTGGATACAACTATGCTTTGGTAAGTGCCACCAATAAGTTGTATACAAAAGCGGTAAGGACAGCAAAGAAGCTCTATTTTGCTGCCTCTATTAGATCATCTTTATGCCGCCCAGCGGAGCTTTTTAAAGTCGTGTGAGGGCTCTTACACTCTGGCCCCCACGATACTATGGAAACATCTGAGACCCGCTGCAACGAAATTGCTGGACACTTTCAAGATAAGATCGCATGTATCCGCAGGGACCTTGACTCTGATGTTGTGACAGATGAATCCATTGAAGTGTCCGGAGCACGGCCTTGTCCTTCTTTATTGGATGAGTTTCAGTTGGTGCAGCTCGAGGAAGTGGACAAGGTGCTTGGAATGGTTCGGGCAACCACGTCTGTTCTGGATCCTTGCCCATCTTGGCTAGTGAAAGCTAGCAGGGCTGGGACCACCGGTTGGGCCAAGGAAGTGGTTAACACCTCCTTGAGGGAGGGAGTAGTCCCTGGTAGCCTCAAGGAGGCAGTAGTGAGACCTCTTTTAAAGAAACCCTCCTTGGACCCAGATAATCTGAATAACTATAGACCGGTGGCGAATGTCCCTTTTTTGGGCAAGGTTTTGGAGCGGGTGGTTGCCAGCCAACTCCAGGCGCTCTTGGATGAAACCGATTATCTAGATCCGTTTCAATCCGGTTTCAGGCCCGGTTTTGGCACCGAAACAGCCTTGGTCGCCCTGTATGATGACCTATGTCGGGAGAGGGACAGGGGGAGTGTGACTCTGTTGATTCTCCTTGATCTCTCAGCGGCGTTTGATACCGTCGACCATGGTATCCTTCTGGGGAGACTCGCAGAGTTGGGTGTCGGGGGCACTGCTTGGCAGTGGTTCCGCTCCTACTTCGCGGATCGTCACCAGAAGGTAGTGCTTGGGGAACATCACTCGACACCATGGACTCTCCATTGTGGAGTCCCCCAGGGATCGGTCTTGTCCCCCATGCTTTTCAACATCTACATGCAGCCGCTGGGTACGGTCATCAGGAGTTTTGGAGTGCGTTGCCATCAGTACGCTGATGACACGCAGCTCTATTTCTCCTTTTCATCTTCCTCAGGTGAGTCTGTTGATGTGCTGAACCGTTGCTGACCGCGATAATGGACTGGATGAGAGCTAATAAACTGAGACTCAATCCAGACAAGACCGAGACATTGTTGGTGAACGCCTTCCCTGCTCAGATGGTGGATGCTTACCCTGTTCTGGATGGGGTTACACTCCCCCTGAAAGAACAGGTACGTAGTTTGGGGGTTCTTCTCGACTCTTCCTTGTCTCTCGAGGCCCAAGTGGCCTCGGTGGCACGGAATGCATTTTACCATCTTCGTCTGGTAGCCCAACTACGCCCCTATCTGGACAGGGACGACCTCACCTCCGTTGTCCACGCTCTGGTAACTTCAAGATTGGATTACTGTAATGCGCTCTACGTAGGGCTGCCCTTGAAGACAGTTCGGAAGCTTCAGCTGGTGCAGAACGCAGCTGCCAGATTATTGACGAGGACCAGTCAGTCTTCGCATATAACACCTGTCCTGGCGCATCTGCACTGGCTCCCTATTTGCTTCCGGGCGAGATTCAAGGTGCTGGTTTTGACCTATAAAGCCTTACACGGCGTGGGACCTCAATACCTTGTGGAACGCCTCTCTCGCTATGAACCTACCCGTTCACTTCATTCAGAATCTAAGGCCCTCCTCTGGGTACCAACCCATCGGGAAGCCCGGAGGGTGGTTACGAGATCTAGGGCCTTTTCTGTGGTGGCCCCTGAGTTGTGGAACAGCCTCCCCGAAGAGGTACGCCTGGCGCCTACACTTCCATCTTTTCGGCGCCAGGTAAAGACCTTTTTATGCTCCCAGGCATTTTAATCTTCTTAACTTTTTTAATCTTTTAATCTGTATTTTAATTTTTGTAGTATTTATTTTGTTTTTGCTGTGCTTTTCATTGTTTGTTTGTATATGTTTTTGTATTTTTATTATGATATATTGTATTTTATTTTGTTTGTTCACCGCCCTGAGAGCTATTTCGCTAAGGGCGGTATATAAATTGAAATTGAAATAATAAAATAAATAAACTCCCTGCCTATTGATATTAGCAGGTGCCTTCATTGTACTCTTTTTGGCACCTTCTAAAAATATTTTTGTTTAGGCAAGCCTACCCAGGCATGGTTTTATTATTTTGAATGTTTTTAAACACCTGTCATTAACTGTTTTTGGCAATAATTTTATTGTTTAAATTCCTGCTATAAACCATCTTGAGGGGTTTTTTTACAATAAAGCAGTATATAAATGTTGTAAATAAAATAAATAAATAGATTTTGGAGTCACTGTGGTCCATGGGTCTCTTTCCTGTTTTGTACCAAGTCAGGCCATTTGGTACCATCTAGCTCAGTACTGATGACTGTGATGCCCTTCCCTGGCTCTACCTGTCAGGTTCCTACCTGCGTGTGGCTACTGCCTGTCACTAGGCACCACCAGGGACTCCACCAGTCCGGACTGTCCTTTATTTTATTTTTTCTCTCCCCACTCTAGCACAGATCTCAACAGATCCCCCTGCTAGGCAACCACCAGTCACGTCCTAATACTAGTCTTCCCAGAGACTCTGAATACTGGTATTGTTATTCTCTTCACCGCTGCCACCATTTGTTACAGTTCCCCTTCAGCCTTGGTCATTACCTTACCCTCCCTTCTGGTCTGTGAAACCCCAGCCAAGGATCAGGCCTTTGGTAAACCAAATTAAGTATTTATTACAGATAACAAAGCTAACAAGATTAACAAGATTTCTTCTTAAGGCACATAAGCATATGGTTTTACTCAATACTAATCCGAACTCCACCTCCCTCCTGGCAAACAACTCTCTAAACCCCACCAACCAACCCACTCAGTTCTCTTCTCCCCCCCGATTCCACTCTCACTCTTCCTTTTATACATTCAGACATTTTAAACACTCAGCCAATCATCTTGCATTCTACTGCCCATTCACTCCCCCTCCTCTTTCACTCCACTTACCATGTATCTTCTAAAACAACAACACTTACCATATATACATTAATATTGGAACATCACATGGACATATGTTACTGCTTTTAGAATAAAGATAATATAATTATATGGTAATATATTTAGTAATTAGATAACAAAGCTAACAAGATTAACAAGATTTCTTCTTAAGGCACATAAGCATATGGTTTTACTCAATACTAATCCGAACTCCACCCCCCTCCTTCTTCACTCTCTCCTGACAAACAACTCTCTCAAACCCCACCAAGCAACCCACTCTTTCTCTTCTCCCCCCAGATTCCACTCTCACTCTTCCTTTTATACGTTCAGCCATTTTAAACACTCAGCCAATCATCTAGCATTCTACTGCCCATTCACTCCCCCTCCTCTTTCACTCCACTTACCATGTATCTTCTAAACAACCAACACTTACCATATATACATTAATATAGGAACATCACATTTCCCCCCCCTTAAACAACGGCAGAGTATTATTCCTGTTCCAGGATTTATACGTCGCGTTAACAAATAAAAGTCTCTATGGGGAAAATGTCTTTCTTTGTTCCTCCGTCTGGTCACGTCACTGCAGTCCCAGCCACTTGCCTGGAAAGTCCATCGGCCAGTACATTGTCCTTGCCTTTGATGAACTGGAAGTCCACTTGATAGTCCTGTAGGGCCCAGGACCACCTCTGCAGCATAGTGTTATGGTTTTTCATAGTCTGCAACCATAACAAGGCCCGATGATCCGTAGTCACTGTGAATCGTCGTCCCCACACGTATGGGCGCAACTTGTTCAGTCCCCACATGACCGCTAGGCACTCCTTCTGGACCGACGAATACCCTCGGTACGTCAGCTTGCGACTCAGGTACGCCACTGGATGTCTGGTGCCTTCTCTCTCCTGCAGCAAGACGACTCCCAGCGCCAGGACCGACGCATCTGTAGCCACGATGAATGGTTTCTCATAGTCTGGTGCTATTAATATGGGTCCTTGGCACAAGGCTTGCTTCAGTAGATCAAAAGCCTTCTGACATTCATCTGTCCATACCACACGCTCAGAACACTTCTTCTTTGTTAATTCATGCAAGGGGGTTGCTATTTCCTCAAAATTTCTCACAAACTTCCTATAAAATCCAGCCACACCTAGAAATGCCCTTACTTGTTTTTTTGTTAAGGGGATAGGCCACGCTTGTATTGCCTCCACCTTGCTCCATAAGGGGGTGATTTTCCCACTCCCCACCTTATGTCCTAAATAGATTACTTCCTTTAGTCCAAACTGGCATTTCTTAGCTTTTATTGTGAGGCCTGCTTTTCTTCAGGCCTCCAATACTGTTGTCAGGTGTTGGACATGCTCAGGCACCGACTTGCTAAAAATGGCCAGGTCATCGATATAGGCCACTGCAAAATCTGACATGCCTCGCAACACAGTATTGATTAGCCTCTGAAATGAACTTGGTGAGTTCCTTAGTCCCATGGGTAAGGTCACAAACTCATATAACCCATCTGGTGTACTGAAGGCAGTTTTGGCTCTGGATTGCTCGTCTAGTTCCATTTGCCAAAATCCTTTACAGAGATCTAGTGTAGAGATAATGGTTGCTGCCCCCAATAACTCTAACATTGCGTCTACCCTAGGCATAGGATACGCATCTGGGACAGTAATTTTATTGATTAGCCGATAATCAATGCAAAACCTTGTCGTTCCATCTTTTTTCGGAACCAGGACAATACTTGAGGCCCAGGGACTGATGGATTCCCTGATCACTCCTAATTCCAGCATATCTTCCACCTCCTTTTTGATCTCATTCAAAACTTTCCCATTCACACGGTACGGAACAGATCTGATTGGGGCATGATCTCCAGTATCAATGGAATGTATAACTATACTGGTTCGGCCAGGTTTGTTGCTAAAGAGATTCCTATAGGTTTTCAAAACTCTCAGAATCTCTTCTTTTACTTCCTCCTTCACCTCCTCTGACCATTCCACTTGATCTACACCTCCTTTGTCTTTGCTTTCCTGTACCAAATCTGTAAGCTCAGGCCCACTTCCCTCAGGGAATAAGGTAACTTGCAACACCTGTGCATCCCTGGTATGGTAAGGCTTCAACATATTTACATGAACCACTTTGCTTTTGTTTAATTGGTCTGTGGTGATTACATACGTCACTGTGTCAAGCCTTTCTCTGATGGTATATGGTCCTTCCCAGTTAGCCTGTAATTTGTCATGTTTCCTGGGTATGAACGCCATAACCATATCTTCCACATCATACACACGTTCCCTGGCTGTTCTGTCATACCAGTAACTTTGCTTCTGCTGTGCTTGACTCAAATTCTTTTTCACCACCTCCATCATTGATGTTAATTTATTGCGGAATTCCAATACAAAATCTACTACAGATGTTTTGTACTCTCCCAGGGTTCCTTCCCATGAATTTTTTAATAGTTCCAACGGTCCCCTCACTTTTCTAGTGAACATGAGTTCAAAGGGTGAGAAGCCTGTAGACTCCTGAGGGACTTCTCTGTATGCAAATAAGAAGCATCCCAAACGTTCATCCCAGTCTTGTGGGTGATCTTGAACATAGCTTCTTATCATGCCCTTCAAAACGCCATTGAATCTCTCTGTTAACCCATTAGTGGTGGGATGGTAGTGGTCTTTAGATGTTTTAGACCACAACATTTCCACATACATTGCATCACTTCTCCCATGAATACACTGCCTTGATCCGTCAGCACTTCATGAGGGAAACCCAGCCTCATAAAGATTTTTAATAAAGCCTCTGCCACTACAGGGGCTTCTACAGATCTTAGTGCTTCTGTGTGTGGGTACTTGGTGGCAAAATCCACCACCACCAATAGATATTTCTTGCCATGCCTTGTGGGTTTGGAAAAAGGGCCCACCAAATCTATTCCCACTCTATAAAAGGGTTGTCCAATTATAGGAAGGGGCTTTAAGGGTGCCTTAGTCTTTACTCCACTTTTTCCCACCTTTTGGCATATTCCACAAGATAGACAATGTTGTTTTACATCTTTGGAGATGATTGGCCAATAATAGTGTGCTGCCAATCTCCTCTTGGTCTTTTTTATTCCCAGATGTCCTGCACATGGGACATCGTGGGCTACCTCTAGCAATCTGGTTCTGTATTTGCTAGGTACTATCAATTGCTTCACTGGTTCACATTCATCCTTTCTCTCAGCGGGCATCCAAAGTCTATATAAAATCCCATTCCTCAGTTTGTCAGTGAAAGGAATCTGTTGGGTCAGAGCTTGTTCCTTTATCTGCTTCAAACTTATATCTTCATGCAGCTCTTCCCTGAATTGCTCTGCTTCTTTCTTATCAGAGACCACTTGATACAGTTTGTCTCCTTCATCAGGTCTGCTAGTGGTTGCTATGGTGACCTGAGGCTGGTTAACAGATTCCACCCTGTTTGTTTCAGCCCCCCTTAATATGGCTTCTTTTTCTCTGCCAATTTGCTGTCTGGTCACTACATATATCTTTCCTTGGGCTCCCATTACATCTCTTCCCAGTATTACTGGTTCTTGTTGCTGGGCATTAATGCCTACTTTATATCGGCCCTCTCGGCCTCTCCAAGTCATTTCCACCAGGGCCACAGGCAAACTTTCTGGTTGACCCCTCACTCCTTGGATAGTCACAGTTTCCTGAGGTAATATTACCTCAGATTTTATTAAATCTGGCCTCAGTAATGTCTGAGCAGCACCAGTATCAAGCAATGCCCAATAATTTGCCCCTTGTACACTCACTTCCTCTCTCAGACTTGAATCAAGGTCTGTTACTTCTGTCCAGTTTATCTGGCAGAACTGAACCTTTTTCGCTGTTTCTAAAGCCTTGGGCTCTGTTTTCACTGTCCTTGTCTGAGCAGGATTACTAATGGGGTTGGCAACATTGAAAAAGTAGGTGCCCTGGTCTACCACATTTGTAGCATAATTTCTCCTCACTTTTAGGGTACACAGATCCACTCTGGGGTGTCCTGTGCCCTTCAGATTTTACTGGAGGACTCACTCGCTGTGGTACCACATCCCTTCTGCCAGCACTATATGGTCTGGGTTTAAACTCTCTTGATGTTTTCCCCACCCAGCCAGTTCTGTTGGAGGCGAAGTGATCCGCCATCTCTGCGGCCTCCTGCACAGATGTAGGGGAACAGTCTTTGACCAGGAGCCTTATTTCTGGTGGTAACTGATGGTATAATTGATCCAATATCATGAGGTTTTTCACCTCCTCCACAGACTGAGCTTTTGCACTTGTCAGCCATTTCCCAAATATGTCCATCAGTTTTGCCCCCAGCTCCACGAAAGACCTCCCTGTCTGTATCTGGCAGTTTCTGAAAAGCTTTCTAAAATAATCAGGCCCCAGTGTGAATCTTTTGTAGACTGCCTCTTTAAACTCAGCATAGGTGACGGGCCTGTCTGAGGGGAAACATTGGTATACCTCAGCCAATTCCCCTTTAATCAGGTTTGATAAATACTGCATGTATTTATCTTCAGGTAGCCCCCACAACTGAGCTGCTTTTTCAAAGGTGCTGAGGTAAATTTGAGGATCTTGACCAGGCTCATAGACAGCAGAGTCCTTTGGAGTAATTTTTATTTTTGCTCCATCTCTGTCCTTTCTTGTTTCATCAGAATGAAACTTCTCTCTTTCAAATTTTAACTTTTCTACCTGTAATTCGGCATCCACTGCTCGTTGCTTCTCCCTCTCCTCAAACCCCATTCTCATTCTCTCAGTTTCCATCTTCAACTTCTCAGTTTCCAACTCCCTCTGCTTGTCTTTCCCATCAGCTTCCATCCTCAATCTCTCAGCTTCCAACTCCCTCTGCTTGTCTTTTTCCTCAGCCTCCCATCTTAACTTCTCTCTCAAGTACTCTATATAAGCAGGATTGCTTAAATATCCTTCTGGGGTCTCTTCTCTGACAGGTTGTTTTTGCTGGGCAGTTGCAAATCCTATAAGTGCTACCCTCAATTCATCTACCCCTTTACCCTCGTGAGGTAAATTGAATGTTATGCACTTCTCCACCAGCTCCTCTCTTTTCATTTTTATGTATTCAGCCATGGTGTTTGAGTTCACTCACTCTTTGCCACACACTCTTTGCCAGTCACTCTCACAAGAAATCTTGTTTTGTTATTTCTGTTTGCCACACCACTGGTAGGGATTCTCTAGTATTCGTATCTGGATTCTCTGTTGTTCGTATCCCACCGCTACTGCCACCACCTGTGACGCCCTTCCCTGGCTCTCCCTGTCAGGTTCCTACCTGCGCGTGGCTACTGCCTGTCACTAGGCACCACCAGGGACTCCACCAGTCCAGACTGTCCTTTATTTTATTTTTTCTCTCCCCGCTCTAGCACAGATCTCAACAGATCCCCCTGCTAGGCAACCACCAGTCACGTCCTAATACTAGTATTCCCAGAGACTCTGAATACTGGTATTGTTATTCTCTTCACCGCTGCCACCATTTGTTACAGTTCCCCTTCAGCCTTGGTCATTACCTTACCCTCCCTTCTGGTCTGTGAAACCCCAGCCAAGGATCAGACCTTTGGTAAACCAAATTAAGTATTTATTAAAGATAACAAAGCTAACAAGATTAACAAGATTTCTTCTTAAGGCACATAAGCATATGGTTTTACTCAATACTAATCCAAACTCCACCCCCCTCCTTCTTCACTCTCTCCTGGCAAACAACTCTCTCAAACCCCACCAAGCAACCCACTCTTTCTCTTCTCCCCCCAGATTCCACTCTCACTCTTCCTTTTATACGTTCAGCCATTTTAAACACTCAGCCAATCATCTAGCATTCTACTGCCCATTCACTCCCCCTCCTCTTTCACTCCACTTACCATGTATCTTCTAAACAACCAACACTTACCATATATACATTAATATAGGAACATCACAATGACATTGACTAGCATTGGCTCTCCAGGATTCCAGGCAATAATCTCTTCCAGAGATTGAATGTTGGACCTTTGCATACAAAGCATGTGCCCTAAGACTGAGCTACAGCTATTTTTAAAAATGTATCTTTTAAAATTGTTCTTTTCAATTCACTAATCAATGCACATCATATCTGGGGCAGATCCACACCATGCATTGAAAGCACGTTCAACACATATTTGAACCGCATGAATCCCACTACAGAATCCTGGGAACTGTAGTTTGTTAAGTGTGGTGGGAACTATAACTGTGAGGGGGAAACAACACTTCTCAGGATTCTTTGGGGGAAGTCATGTGCTTTAAATGTGATTCGGATGTGCTTTAAAAGTATTATGTGGATCTCCATTACTTCATAACTTTGCTTATGTATAAATCATTTTAATTCAATTTTAAAATGAAAATAAGCTATAAAGTTTACTTGGTGACCATGGGCTACACAGCATCTCTCAGCCTAACCTGCCCTTCAGGGTGAAAAGAACAGAGGGAGACCATGACCACCCCAAGGAAGAAGGGCACACTTAAATAATCATTTGTAAATAATACTTTACAACCATAGTGTGAAATCAGATACATATCCAGACATAGTATGAAGAAATAGTTATATAAGCATGAATGTCAAAGATGTTTATTATTTACACAACCTGTAAAGATATTTATAGTACAATCCTATGCATGTTTACTCAGAAGCAAATCCCAATGTATTCAATGGAGCTTACTCAGACGGGGAAGCATGCATGGGACTGCAATTCAATGATAAAAAACTTCACTCACCCAATCCAAAATTCAGAATCATGCCACTTTAAGCTATTTTGTAACTGTTTTATACTTGTTTTATGGTTACTGGATTTTAAATGGCTTCATTTCTTGTGAACTGCCTTCTTGTGAGCTGCTTTGGTTTCCAGCTCTACCTCACAGGGTTGTTGGAAATATTCCATATATGCACACACTGGAGTTGTAAAATACATACGCCCCATGTAATAGTTTATTGTCAAAACCAGTTGGCCATTGCAGAATATTTTTTTTAAAAAATAAGTATTAGTTTGCTGCCAAATAAAAGTAGTGACACCTAAGTAAGCCCTGCCTTATTGCATAAAAAGCAAGGATCGGAGGGTGAGAGAAAGATTTACAACACAATCCTTTTCTATGTTCACTCAAAAGTCCCATTGATTTTCAACACAATCCTATTTCTACTCAAAAGTAAGTCCTACTGAATTCAGTGGGGTTAGCTCCCAGGTATGTGTAATTAGCATTGAAGTTTTATTCCCAGAAACTGTCCTGGATGGGGTTGCACTCCCCCTGAAGGAGCAGGTTCATAGCTTGGGGGTTCTCCTAGAATCATCTCTGTTACTTGAGGCTCAGGTAGCCACGGTGGCACGGAGTGCCTTCTACCAACTTCGGATGGTTGCCCAGCTGTGCTTCTATCTGGACAGGGATAACCTGGCTTCAGTTGTCCATGCTCTGGTAACCCCCAACATAGATTACTGCAATGCGCTCTACCTGGGGCTGCCTTTGAAGATGGTTTGGAAGCTGCAGCTTGTGCAAAATGTAACGGCCAGATTGGTAACAGGGACCAGACAGTTCGAACATATAAAACTGATTCTGGCCCGCTTGCATTGGCTGCCTGTATGTTTCCAAGCTCAATTCAAGGTGCTGGTTTTAACCTATAAAGCCTTACACAGCTTAGGACCACAATACCTGATGGAACGCCTCTCCCGACATGAACCCACCCGTACACTACACTCAACATCCAAGGCCCTTCGGGTGCCTACTCGGAGGGAACTTGGGAGTCTGGTAACAAGGGAGAAGGCCTTCTCAGTGATGGCTCCCAAATTATGGAATGATCTCTTTGACGAGGTGCGCCTGGCACCAACACTGTTATCTTTTCGGTGCCAGGTCAAGACTTTTCTCTTCTCCCAGGCATTTTAGAATGTGTTTTTAAATTGTTTTTATTTATTTTTAAATTGTGTTTTTAAATTGTTTTTTGTGTTTTAAAATTTGCATATTTATTTTGATTGTTTTTAATTGCTGTAAACTGCCCAGAGAGCTTCGGCTATGGGGTGGTATGTAAATGTAATAAATAAATAAATAAATATTGGAAAGGTTTTCAAAACAGGTTATGAATAACACAAATAAGCTGCCCTCTTCCACAGTCCTGTAAAATTTAAACTTTGTTTGACTCCTTAATTAGAAAAGTATAACACTGAAGCATGTACACTTTTTAACGCTTCTGTTCAAAAATTATTTGAAAAATAAAAAGTATAATATACCATTTTTGCAAGTAATTAAAAAAACCTTACATGTACACTTTTATGCCTATCAAGATCTTTCTGTGATCTGCTGGTGTAGTGCAATCCTATGCATGTTTACTCAGAAGAAAGTCCCAATCCTGTACAGAGAAAGTACTCTTTATCCTGCTGAAGGCTATATATTTACTAAATTCCTGATGTTAAAGGAAAGAGGAAGTTAAACTGTTCTCAGAACCTGAAATCAGGTTTAGCTCTTGCTATTCTCAATCACAACCCTGACTTCTTATTGCATGGGTTCTCAACAAGGGGGGAATTCCCCCCGGGGGGAATTTTAGGGTTCCAGGGGAGGAATTGGGACCACTATTCAGCAAAGTGTGATGTCCTGTAGATTATGTACAATCTGTAAAATTGTAGTTTGTTTTTAATTTAATCTGCGACATTCAAGTTTATTGAATGTCACAGATTAAAATCGATTCTTGAACATGCAGCATTATTTTCATTTGCAAAATTAAATTATTATTTAAAGACCAGAAAGTGCTCCAAGAAATTCTGTTATAATATAAACTAAGAAATTTTTCTCTCACGAGAAACACCACCGTCACTCGCGAAACATCAACACGCTATGAGAGACTATCTTGGGAAGGGGGGAATTATATTCTGAACAATGGTGAAAGGGGGGAATGGAGCAAAAAAGGTTGAGAACCACTGTCTTATTGGCTAAAAACCTGACAGGGCAGAGATTAGTGCAGAACCTAGAGCAACTAACAGAAGTTGCGGGGAGGCTGACGTTTTGGTGTATATCTCGAGAACCAGACCACCTAGAAACTTTTTTAATGAAAGCTGAAAGTCTGGAGAGTGAGTCACCTGGAGACCCAGAGAGGACCCCAAAAAACCAGAGTCTCTGTCTGATACAGCCGGAGTTCTGGTAACCCTAGATGACAGTGTTACCTCCTCAGGCTGAAGGGTACTGGTCTCATGGTCCTTTTTGTTGATGGGAGTTCTGAGGAGGTAGTGACATGAAGGACTGCTTCTGAATCCAAGTCATCTTCATGGTCTGAGAGAGAATGTTTCATCTGCCAAAGAGGGGAGATTGGAGCTCTGATTCATGACATCTTCACTTGGTCAGAAGGACTACTTAAAACTTTCTTGATAGTGAGTGCAAACGTTGTACAGATGTTCCCATAGGGGACCTTACTCCTAATGTATTTGTTTGTTTAGTAAAAGGATTCTAACCTGTGCTTCACCAACTGAACAATCCCAGGGCGGAAAATGTTAAAACTAATAAAATATATTTGCAGATAAAACAACATCAGCAGGGCAGATAAAACAATGAGTCAGACCAGCAGCAAAAAACAATCAAGTACCAACCTAAACAACAAAAGCCTGGACAAAAAATGTATCTTCACTTGGTGCCAAAAGCTTAACAAAGTCAGCACCAGACATATCTGGGAAGAAAGGGCTTTCCAAATTTGCCCTAGGTGAAATTTCTAAACTCCAGCACTACACACTTTCCAAATGGTAATGTGCATTCAGCTGTTTTGACAGAAGATCAACTATAGATGCTGCGATTTACAGGTCATGATTTTGTAAATATCACCTCAACCATTGACTCTGAAGAGGCCTTCCAGTGATGCCATGTACACAGATAAGATAGGAGCTGTACCAGAAGCACACCACAGAAACCAGTTCAGGCAGGCACAGTTATTTAATTCTGGGTGGTTTGGAGGACCTGTTCCATCAAACATGTGGCAGCAGTAAGTAGGCAGGTGCTACTGCAGGCTAGGGAGTGATGGAAAGGCTCAGCACTGAAAGGCAGGATATAGGAGAGAATGAAATGTTTTGATGTTTGCATTTACGTCTTCTTTTTTATGCAACAAATTAAGTCTTTTGGAATGGTACTGGGTTCAAAACAACATTAGAAAGAGTGGGCTGGTTCAAAAGAATTGCTAAAGCATAGTTCAGCATTATGAGAATGAGCTTAGCCTCCACCTCAGCTCACACACACAGTGCATCCACAAGGAGGAGTCTGAATGTTTTCACTTCCATTTTCAATTAACTGCAGTTTGCCATGGTGTTCAAACCTGGACAAACTGGTTAATCTTAATTAGGGTTAGAGAAAACAAGCCAACTTCAAACCATAACTTAGGAAACAGTCTTGTTTCAACTAACCACAGTTAAGATTAATCATAGTTTAGGGTTTGGACAATACATTAAACTGTGATTAATCTAAAATGGAAGGAGAAGCTTCTGGTCTCCTTGTGGCCACACTGGAGAAGAAGGGAAGGGGAAAGAACGGGGGGCCATTCTTGTGTGTCCACATGCAACCATTGACCCAATCTGCATGTCACATTAAGCCATAGTTAAAACAAACTATGATTTAAAGTGAATGTCCTGGTGCATGCTTCTGAAAAGTTCTCATTGTGCACGTTCCTTGCTTCTGTTGCTGCCATGCCACTGAGTCTGGCTTGGCATGACATAACAACCTAGATTGTGGTTTGTTTCCCCAAAGCAAACCATGAGCAGTAAGCCAAGAACAAACCTTGGTACTAGTTGTGGTTTGTTTGGGGAGAAACAAATCATGAGCCCAGATTCAGGCATCATGACAAGCCCTAATCTGGCTTGTTTCCTGGCAACATAGCAAGAGAATGGGAGGAAGAGACTGAGAATTTTTCAGCAGTGTGCACAAGCACACTGTGCATTCACATTAAAACATAGTTCATATGTAACTGTTGTTCATGTTGATATGCAAACCAGGCCATTGACTGAACTCAAGGAGCACAACTGTGAGAAGATTTGTAATTATTTCTATTCTTTAAAAAAGTCTCTCAGGAAACACTCTTCCATCAGTATTCAAAAGTTTTTCAGTGAGGGAACAGCTTTTATGAGTAATGTCATAACAGATCCAATCATATGACACCTTGAAATTAAAAATGTCCTTTCTCTTTTGTGATTTGAAACCTTGCTGATCACTGAAATCACAAGTGTTCTCCCACAGTTTCTTTTCTGGGAACTGCAACTGAAACACAGAGAAATTCTCACACACAGTTAAGGTAACCTTGGAAATATATGTGGGAGCTAATTATATTACAGAGGAATATATTAAAGGCACAGATCTGTAACCACATATTCCTTTAAGAAAGGTACTTTTAATCTTTACTTTTGCACTGGTTTCACATGGACTCTTGTCCAGTTTTCATTTGTACTCCTGCAAATGAGAAAGTTTGTCACTAACCTACATTGCAGCTACTTAAATAAAGTAAGGTACTTGGCATCCTGGCTTCCTCTTCCTGACAGAAAAGAAACAAAAGGTACTGATATGCCACACTGTCACCTAGTCACCTAGTGAACAAATAGATTCATTACATCCAACGGGCATGACGACCCAATCAAAGTGAAACACGTTTAGGTCCCACTGACTTCCAAAGGGGACCATCAAGCTTTATTCTCCAGTTGACAGCCACAGAAGTGAAGGTTGCTTTATGTCAACTGGATTGTGTTGTTGACCCTGTTTTCTGCACAATTCTGAGAATTTGTTGCATGAGTAATCCCGTTTCTGACCCTTTCCACTGTCAGAGCAAACAGCGTCCACTCATTTGGCATGTCCTAAGCTGCAGTTGCTTCAGAGCAATCCTGCCCCCAGTCATTATCGGGCTGGGGTATTGACAATCAGTGCTATATTGCCAATAAAGTTCTGAATGGTCCAGGTCCACTGTATTTGGACCTACACTAGTTTTTAAAGAACTTCAATCCATGCCTGTTTACTTCTGAGCCCAATTCAGGGTGCTGATACTTACCGCTGAATCCCTAAGCTACTTGGGACCCAAATACCTTGGGACCACGTCTTTCCATACAATGTGTATATGCTATAATGTCTTCTGTTGAGGCCCTCCTCCATAGGTACACTGTTCATCAACAAGGAAAAGGGCATTCTTAGTAGCAGCACTCCAATTGTGGAATGCCCTCCCTAAAAGGGCTTGCCTGGCGCTGACTTTGAACACTTTTTGGCATCAACCAAACTTAACGTCCTGTAATTTTAGTTGTTGTGCACTGCCCTGAAATCCTAAATAGGAGAAAGTATGGTGTATGCATGTTATAATGAATCAATTTGGAAGATACCATTCCCTGAAGAAAACCCAACACCTATCCAGTATGGTAAGATCAGCAGTTCAGATCTTATAATAGCTCCCAGTTTTGCAGATGGTGCTTCATTGCTGCATCACACAGAGGTTTTGCTGTTGTAAACCTTTCCCCATGAACATTTGCTAGTCCTCATGCCTTTTATTTTTACAATTAGGAATTGAAAGTTCTATCAATTTTGGTTCTCTCAGTTTCTCATTCTTCCAGTCTTGCAGCAAAAAAAATCCTCATGAAAATTCTCCAGCATTTTATGCAAATTTCTCCTAATAAACACATTTTTGTAGGCAGTTTTGAACAATATACACATTTTGCGAGCAATTTCTCATGTTGGCAGTCTGCATTGCAAAATTTGAATCAGTGCAAAGGATGCCTGTGTTTCGGTTCTCATATTGTTTTGGAAACTGTGAATTTGATAGATTTGGCTTGAAAAGTGAACTGAATCCAGTTTCTCACCCATCCCTATTTAGGATGCATTTTCTTTTATCAAGCATTTTTATAAGTTTCCTCCAATACAGAGTCACCACAACGTGACCTCACGTATCAAGGATTAGAGAGAGGAGGTCTACCTATGATCTGACTCCCTCCCATGCTTAAGGCTTAGCTCCTTTCAATTTAAAAACCATGAATATTCCGCATCAATTACTGTCTTATTATCACTTGGCTTTCATGGCATATTCTGCTTTTGTCTCTATCAGGGTGTGCATACTAGATGGACATTGTTTGAGCAGGCAAGCTGTTGTGGAAATGCACTCAGCAGCACAGTGTTTACGAATGTACAATTTTCTCTCCATGATCAAATGTAGGGAAGCCACTTTGCCTCAGAAACTGGCTGTGGCTACCACTGATTGGCTGCTCATGGCCATGTGATAAATCCACCATCCCCATCATCCACAGAACACTTTTGCAGATCTTTAAAAATGCATTTCCCTTTTTAAAAAGTGACAGGGTTGCACATTTAAAATGTTTTTAAATGTTTTTAAGACTAGGGAAGAAGCAGACAGATGGCAAAGAGAAGAGCCCTGCTGAGTCAGATCAAAGTTCCATCTGTTTCAGCATCCTGTTCCCACAGCGGCCAACCAGATGCCCCTGGAACATCTCAAAGCAGAGCATGCAGGCAGTAGTTCCTGGTACTCACAGGAATACTGCCTCTGAAACCTAGAGGTTATACTGTATGTAACCATCATGACTAGCCGCCACAGATAGGATTTTTATTTTATTTATTTGATTTATTATTTGATTTATATCCCACCCTTCCTCCCAGCAGGAGCCCAGGGCAGCATTTTTCTGAATGAATTCATCTAATTCCCTTTTAAAGCCATCAAACCAGTGGCCATCAACACATCTGTGGGCAGCAAATCCCACAAACTAGTTATTCATTTGTTTAGTTATTTAAAATATTTTTGAAATGGAAATGGACTGTGCTGAAGTCGATCCCGACTTATGGTGACCCTATGAAGAGGGTTTTCATGGTAAGCGGTATTCAGAGGGAGTTTACCATTGCCTCCCTCTGAGGATAGTCCTTCCCAGCTGGCTAGGGCCTGCTCAGCTTGCCACAGCTGCACAAGCCAGCCCCTTCCTTGTCTGCAACTGCCAGCTGGGGGGCAACTGGGCTCCTTGGGACTATGCAGCTTGCCCACGGCTGCACAGGTGGCAGGGCACATAAGCCCTGAGCCACTCACTGTGGGGGTGATCTTTAGCTGGCCCTTGACACCCAGGAGACACGAGCAGGGATTTGAACTCACAGACTCTGGACTCCTAGCCAGGCTCTCCTCCCCACTGTGTTATACCAGCTGTTTAACCTGCCCTTAAATGCGAAGTAATACTAGGGCAGGTTACAATGACAGAAGTTAAAACCAGATATATCAACTACAAAAACTACATAAAACAGACAGACAAAAGGAACAGATAAAACCACAGCAAAGTCAGTTACAGTTATATGAATATCAACATAGCCACCATAGGCTCCTTTGGGAGGAAACATTGGGGGGGGGATACACATTAATTAATTAATTAATCAATCAATCAATTAATATCTAACCAAAGCAATTAACTTTCCATCAAGACCTGCTGGAATAGGAGGGTTATCAGTTGAGTTTGCCTCATGGGAGTAAAATAATGCAGTCCCCTGTTAAAAAGTGACATCTTTATGCAATTACATTGAGTGGAAGGAGACCCCTGCTACCAGACCAGTCAAAAGACAGCATCCCTTGCCTTGCATCCCTCATTTTAGCTTTGAAACTTCAGTAATAGAAACGGGGGGGGAGCACAAAGGGAAAAGCTCGTGAGACTGTGTTTTGTACAAAGACAAAGATTTTTATTTTATTTTTGAAAGAATGATGAAGGTGAGGCCCTAGAGGAATTCCAAGGATTGATCTTTCAAGACCCAGCACATCGTAAGCACATCTCCTCAGATAAATGATTGTGTGATTCCATTTTGTGTTCAAGGTCACCAAATAATCTGAAAATAAATTTGGGGTGACTATGTAACTACTGATGCTGAACAGTAAAGGGCAGGCCTAACCGCCCTCCCCCGCCAATAATAAATCCCATAATGAATATGACGCTTCCTATTCTCCCAAGTCACCAAAGGAGACTTCAGAATCATAGAATAGTAGAGTTGCAAGGATGTAAAAGGGCCACTGAGAAAGAATATAAATAAGCAGCAAAAGCAAAATTGCGGCAGTGCTACCTTGACAGGTGCCATAACCAGAATTACCTTTCCTGCCAGGAGTCCAAATGCATGTTGATAAGCGAACATAATTAAGAAAATTGACTACTGCTTGGTCCCTTGGAGCTAGAAGAAATTAATCTAGCACAGACCTGATAGACCTCTCTATGGCCATGCATAATTTTATAAAGTTCTATCATGTCACCTCTTACTTGCCTTTTCTCTAAACTAAAAAGCTCCAAATGCTGCAACCTTTTCTCATAGGGAAGTTGCTCCATCCCTATGATAATTTTGGCTTCCCTTTTCTGAACCTTTCCAGCTCTACAATATCCTTTTTGAGATAAGGCAACCAGAATTAAACACAGTATTCCAAATGCAGCCCACCATAGAGTTATATAACAGCGTTATGATATTGGCAGTTTTATTTTCAATACCTTTCCTAATGATTCCTTGCATGGAATTTGTGTTTTTCACAGCTGCCACACACAGGGTCAACATCTTCACTGAGCTATCCACTACAACTCCAAGGTCCTATTCCTGGTCAGTCACTGCCATTGCACACCCCATGAACACGTATGTGAAATTTAGATTTTTTGCCCCAACATGCATCACTTTGCACTTACTCATATTAAATTGCATTTGCCATTTTACCACTCATTCACTCAGTTTAAAGAGGTCCTTTTGGAGCTGTTCATAATCTGTTTTTGTTTAATGACCCTCTACAGTTTAGTATCAACCCTAACTCTAGATCATTTATGAACAAGTTAAAAAGCACAGGTCACAGTAGCGATCCTTGGGGAACTCCACTTTCTACATCCTTCCATTGGGAGAACTATCCATTTATTCCTACTCTCTGCTTCCTGCTGCTTAACCAGTTACTGATCCACAAGAGGACCATGACTGCTAAGCTTACTCAGGTGTCTTTGGTGTGGTACCTTGTCAAAAGCTTTTTGAAAGTCCAAGTACACTATGTCAACCAGATCACCTCTATCTATATGTTTGCTGACACTCTCAAAAAACTAAAAAAGGTTGGTGAGCCAAGAATTACTCTTGCAGAAGCCATGCTCACTGGACTTGTTCTTCTATATGCTTGGTTATTTTATCTGTAACAATATTTTAACAATACTTTCTACCAGTTTTCCCGGGAACAGATGTTAACCTACCCAGTCTGTAGTTTCCATGATCCCCCCCCAGATCAAAAACGAGGCTCCACTTGTGTTAAGAAGAACACAACACAAATTTGAAATATGGATAGAGTCAAACTTTGTGCTATGCTTAATGTGCAGAGTGCAACTATGTTTCCTTCCCCACAGCCCCATGTGACCCTGAAAAACAGCTCTGGTGGTATGTATGGGGGAAGAATTCACTCAGCCTATATATTTCACACTTTCCAAAACCAGTATGTGAACCAAAATGCAGCCTTCCTTCCAAACTCACACTTCTATAAATTGTGCAATGCCATTCTCCAACCAAAGAATGCATACATTCAGGGAAGGTGTGCACAAAAATCCATATCTTCATGAAAATTACATATAAAATACATTATATTAGGGGACATTGCTTTTTAAGAGAAATGCACACAAATGTGTATGAATTTTCATGCAGACTTTTTTTGGGGGGAATCACAAACTGATGTAGAAATTAGTGAATTGGATTCAGATGAATTCTGAATCAAAGCAGGCCACTTTCGACAGATTCAGGCCTTCTCCAGGCCAAACCAGGTTCTCTCTGAAGGGCCTCAAACCAAAGCAGGAGCCTCTGATGTGATTCAGACAATTTGGAGATTTTGATGCTTTGAAAAAATCTGCAGACAGTGTGTCTGCTAAAAGCAAGCTTGCCATATAAGGAAAATGCCACAGTGGGCAGAGGGGAGAAGGGAGATCTCTTTGTGACTAACAGGTCTAACATCTAATCAGAGGAAATACAGTGCAATCCATAGTGAAAATTAATTGTACGGAAACTGCCACTTCACCATCTCATCCTCAAAGCCCTGCGCTTGGTAAAACCATTTCCTCTGTTTAGAAGCTAGACCTGTCAGTCTCAAAGAGATCCCCCTTCTCCATATATATATGGTTTAGTCCTAAATTAAATATGTAGACTAGACTTTGATTCAGTTTCCTACTTTGAATATTAAAATTCCTGAAATTTAAAAAATATTTATTTTTGAGATTTAAAAAAAAATCAGTTTTCCTCTCCACTTCAGAACAAAGTGTGCAAGGTTGCCTGCAGCTCAGTTTTCCTTTTGTTTCTTCATTACTCAACACATTTTGCTGGTCTTTAGTTTGCTTTTATCAATTTAATAGTCTCTCAATTGGTTAACACACACTATGTGAGCAAATAGAATGGATGGAGTATAGAATGGGTAAAATGGCAGAATAAAAATAAGTAAATTAATTTGGAAATTTGTGAGTTCTAAGAGAACATACACGCACTAAGGGTGCAATCCAACTCGTAAGAGGCTGGCAGCAGCAGACGGTGGCAGCAGAGCCAGCAGAAGAGGTCACCATATCCAACCTCCACTCAGGTGCCACTGCGAGTGGAGGACACTGGCTGCAACGGCAGGGCACAGTGGAAGGAAATTAAATGCATGTTTCCTTTTGCCACCTTTTTTCCTGGTGTAGCGGCCTTTTTCAGGCCTTCTGTCTGCTCCACTTCTGCTGGTCTCAGCTGAGCCGGCTGGCCTCTGGCTGCACTTGGGTGGCAGTGGAGTTTCCCAGCTTCACCCAAGGGGGATTTCTGCACCAGCAGTGCCAACACACTTTCTCCTCCTTCCCAGCTCTGCTGCATCCTGAAGCCCTGAAGCCCGGTATATCTAACAGGTGGATTGTGCCCTCAGCTTGATTGCTAAACAGAAAATCTCAAAATAATTTAAGCTCTAATGCATCTATTGTGTTTTCTGTAAGCCTAATGTTTCTGTCGAAAGAGTGTCAAGTAAACAATTCTATTTTTTTTCAATTAATTTTTATTCTAATTTTCAAAACCAAAATGATACAGAAAGAAAACAACACAAATCAATAACTAATACAATACAAAAATATATATACATATATATAAAAAAATAATATTGACTTCCGATTTGTCATAGTTCAGCTATAAATCTATAATATATAACAAACCTATCTCTTAATAGATTATAAAATCACCTTCCTCCAGCGGTTATCTTAGTTGGTTTCAAATCTCGTTAACATCATATCATTTTAATATTCCACAAAAAGTCAAAGAGAAGTTTCCAATCCTTGAGATATATGTCAATCAATTTTTTTTCTAAATAAACATGCCAATTAATCCAACTCATCAAATCTACTAAATCCAGTAATTTCAAAACACTATAATTCAACTATAAATCTATAATGTATAACAGACCTATCTCTTAATAGATTATAAAATCACCTTCCTCCAACAGTTATCTTAGTTGGTTTCAAATCTCATTAACATCATATCATTTTAATCTTCCACAAAAAGTCAAAGAGAAGTTTCCAATCCTTGAGATATATGTCAATCAATTTTTTTTCTAAATAAACATGTCAATTAATTCAACTCATCAAATCTACTGAGTCCAGTCATTTCAAATCGCTCTTCTGTCATTATCCATATTGGGTCCGTCTTCCATCTTCCATCTCTACACACCCAAAAATCTTGCTGTCATAGTCATATAATAAAAGTCTAATAGGAATTTCCTCCATCATAGATATTTTCTCACCATCAAATCCAAACGTAACACTGAAGTATTGTTTCAAAGCCGCATCTCTGCTCCTCTTTTCCACATGATACACTAGTACATCTCTTGAAGGTTTTTCCATTGTCACAAAACAGGGATTAATTCTGTTAACTTTCTCCATTTTGAGTTCCATCAAATCCTTCCAGTCCAGGAATTTTTTTGAACCGATAATATCTTTATCTCCAGTCTCTTCAATTCCTTCAGAGACAGCGCTGTATTCCAAACTGTAATATTTATCTCCAGGATCCGTCACAACCAGAAAATCCAAATCTTTTTTCATGTCCATATTTAAGCCAATCTCCATAGATTGAACCTTGCCTTTAATTTCTCTTTCATCCTTTTTTTGTTTTCCAGATCTATCTTTATTCTCCTTTCTCATAGAATCCTGAGTTTCTTTCAGCTCCTGTCTTATTTCATGAAATTCAGTTCTCCACGCTTGTCTATTATTTCTCAGTTCTTGTTTTATTGAGTTGATCCCATTCATTATTTTCTGAAGCATATCTAGAAATAAAATCCCTTCTTGTATATCCATGATCTTCTTAATTGTCATTCTTAAAACCAAAAGAACAAAACTCCTTCAATTTTCAATGTCCCAAGCCAAGAGCAGTTTATTTCTTTATCCAGTTACAAAGGAGTTAATCTTTCCAACCAACTAACGTCACACGCTAGACAGTCCTTATCTCTTAAAAGCCCAGAAGTGCAAAAACAGCTTTTAGTTCACAGCATCCAAACAACTAGTAGCAGAGAGAATGAGCAGATTCGTCCAAAAAAAAAAGTAGATCAGAAAAAATAGTCCCTTACATATATTACACAAAAGCCTTATAAATCAAAAAGATTTCTTATCTCTCCCAATCAGAAATCTCTCATCCGTTGTAAACTTTAAAATGCAATTTTCCATGTCAGCTTTTTGCAATAAAAAAAAGATAAGCTATTTATATTTTCTTCCCCCTTAGTTCCGTAAATAAAGAAGGAAAGTCTTATCTCATCTAGGTTAACCTAATTGCTGTTACTTTGACAAATCTCTTTAGCTGTATAGATAAGAAAATGATAAATGTAGACAGGAGAATATTTGCCTGCTAGTCCGTTAAAAAAAAACGGGTCACTTATCCAGCTGAGCTAGCATAAAAATCCTCGCTCTGTCTGAACTGCTGGAAGACAGACAATTCTGACGAATTCCAGACTCCAACAATCAAAACAAAACTATGTGGCAGATCTCACGCTTCTTCCTTATCCGGAAGAAATCATCTCCAGTCAGAAAAGTCCCTTGAATTCAGTCAAGTAAACAATTCTAGATAAAGATCAAGGAAAAGGTCTTTTCTATCAACAGATTTAGAAAGAAGTTTCAGCTAACAAAGACTGAAGGAAATGCTATGGAGTTTGGTAGGCATTAAAAAAAAAATAAAACTGGTCTAAAAGGACCTATCATCTGAAGTGGCAAGTCGGAGAGCAAAGTGATACCATCTTCATTCTACCCACGTTAATCTTGTGTCTCAAAAAAAAAGGCCATGGATACTTAAAATGAGTTTTGTTCCTTTAATATAGTATCCCTATGTGTCCCCTGCCTAAAAATTGTTTTATGGGAGCCTTCACAAATCTGATTCCTTCCAGGTTTGCTGTGCTGGGTGGGGCTGATGAGAGTTGTACTCCAGAGCATCTGGAGGGCACCAGCTTGGCAATGGCAGATCTAGGCATACAAGAAAAAAAGCCAGAAACCAGGAGCAGATGTAAAAGAGATAGAAAGGGTGGCAGATTTGGTTTATTCATAAGACCATATTATTATACAGCCATGAGAGTGGCTGTATACTATAGCCAGCATGGATTTTTCACATTCTGCCATGTTAAATTGAATATACGCATGCCATTCTGATGCTTCCCATAAGCTCATTTCAAAACGAAATCTTACGAAACTTATAATCCTGAACTCAGAAATGCTTGCTTAATAACCCTCAAAGTTTTCATGGTGATACACAAAACACTCAGAGAGCAACTAGAGTTCGAAGTATAAAACAAGAGGGGGGGAATCCAGACCCCTGTTCAATGTTTTCCTGTCAGTGGTCTCATAATTTGTTAAAATAAATAAAAATCACCCAGGTTCACAGAATATCTAAAGTCCTATTACTGGCCTTGCCCCATACTCTGACTTTCATCTTCTGAAGTTTAAAGGTTTTTTTAAAAGCATGGCTGATTTATAATTAATTTAAGTTAACATTGGAGTCTATGATAGCACAGGCATGCTCAGTAAGAACCAATTGTCAGTGTTTTAAAAGCAAGACTAACAGCTTTCCTCTGCACAACTTTTAAAGATACAGAAGACCTCTTGGTTGCCAGGCCTGGCCTCCAAGAGGTCTTTTGTATCTTTAAAGGTTGTGGAGGGGGAGGGGAGAATTCCACCTTGTGGTTTTTCCCATTACAGGGTTGCAAGAACACCTGCACTTGGCTGACTTTCTCTTCTCCTAAAGATACAGGATTAGTCTCAGGGATTGAACCTGGCAACCCTAGCTCAAATCCAACTTTTCTTTTAAAAAACTCTTTACCTTTTTTGGCCACTAGGTGGCAACCACATGTACATATCTTATACTCCTCCCCCTTTAGTTTATACTATCAACATACAATCTACCTATATTACTAAACACCAGATACATTGGTCTTAACAACATCCCTTGTGTTTATAAATTCAGCCTCTTGCTGGGCTTAGGAATTCTTTTTGAATGGTGTAGTGCAACTGTGGGTGTTCCTGGCTTGTCCACCACTGTCACTGGATGATCTATCTCAGCAGGTGTATCAGCAGGAGACACCTCTAAAACAGTGTTAGGATCTGATGCAGAAATTGTGGGCCTGTCAATCTCTCTGGTTGTATCAAGTGGGCAGTGTAATGGTTCCCCATCGATTTGCTCTTCTGCTTCAGTCTGTGGACCCTCTGCAGGAAATTCTTCTCCATGGTTTAAATGCACTTGATTTTGGTATCGCCGAATATGCCTCGCATCTGGTAATTTCACCACCCATGAGAGGGGCCCTGCCTGTGCTACAAGACGACTTGTCAGCCAACGAGGTCCAGTCTGAAAATTAAGGGCATAAATTAGGTTGCCCACTGTTAGGGTTCTTGATGCTGTTTTTAAGTCATAGTAGAATTTTTGTGCTTCCTGCTTTTCACACACCTTAATAGCCTCATCAGGGTGTAGGATGTCTAGGTATGTATGCAATTTCCTGCCCATTAGTAGTTCTGCTGGTGATTTTCCTGTGGTGAAATGTGGTGTGACATGATACTGGAAAAGGAATCTGACTAATTTAGTCTCTAAACTGCCACATGTCATTTTTTTAGTCCCTTTCTCAAGGTCTATACAGTTCTTTCGGCTAGGCCATTGGAAGATGGGTGATGTGGTGCATCTCGAACTGGCCAAGATCTTTAAAACCAAATCATGGGAATTGGTTTTAAATAAGGTAAAATTAGCTATAACAAATTATCCTAAACCCAAAGGTGCATTGACTCAATCTCAACGAAGACAACATTTCCAATCCATAATGGGTCATATCATACCTGGGATAGATTGGTGTATGGAAGTTGCTTCAATAGAATATCTTTTTTATAATTATGTGGAAGCCAGAGCTATGCTTACATTTTATGATAAAAAAATAGCTGGCCTCCTGTATGAAAATAGAAATGTACTCCTTTTGCAGAATTTAAAATGCCATAGGGTTTTTGAAAATGTAGCTCCGATACAAAGCCTATTATCCTTGAATTCAAATGGGCCTAAATCTCGACCATCAGAATTAAATGTGGAGGCAAGTGACCAGGCTCCTTTGCTGGTGACCTCTGAGGAATTATCCATAAATACTACCGAGGTGCAAGCTAGCTGTGAAGGAGCTAACCCTATGATTGCTCTAAATGAGGAAGAAATGTTCTATATTCCGGAAGAACAACATCTATTGGAATCATATACTGCACTCCCAGATGAAGCACAACTGGAAATCCTGGCCAATCTCGAGAAGTTAGTATCTACCTTAAAAATGAAAAGAAATGGACAAACTGATGATTCTAGAAATTGTACTGGAAAAGAGAGTAAGGATCCCTGCGGGCCCTTGAGAGGGGAAAATCCCAGACAGAAATCAAGTATCCACACTTTATTAATGCCTAGTTCGTCTGGACAAACCGATACTATGTACTCCCTGGAATTGAAGGCTGGAAAAGAAATAACAACTGAGGTCATAACTGTTCTACAGTCTACTAAAACCTGACAAAACTCTTCTCCAAATTTACAACAACTAAAGATTGCCTCTTGGAATATAGCAGGTTGGAAGAATAAAGACCTTGACCCATACACCACCGATTTTCTTGCACAATTTGATATTATCTTCTTCCAAGAAACTTGGTTAATAGATGAGCCGCAATTAGATGGTTATACCCCTTTCTATTTAGGAGCCACTCAAAGTACTAGTGGTGGCCGTCCTAAAGGTGGTAATTGTATATTTGTATCTACGAAAATTAATGCACAAATTGTAAAGTTTGATCCCTTGCCAAATTTAGCTCTTGCTATAAGTTTAAAATCTTCTTCACAGTCCTTACTGCTTGTCAATGTATATCTACCTCCTAGTAAAGATAAAAAAGATGCTATTGACAAAGTAGTAAGCTTGGAAGGCTACTTAGAGTACTTAACTGTAAAATACCCTGAAGCCTCTCTTATAGTTGCTGGAGATTTAATGCTAGACTAGGTTCCTCCGATTCTGCTTTATATACCAAATATCACATGATTCCTCCTTTAATAGAAGGTTTTTGTAACATCCTTTTAAGACTATCGAGAGATAGTGGATTAAACTATATTGGCATTTATTTGATGCAAAAATTAACCAAGTTAATAGATGAGCCGCAATTAGATGGTTATACCCCTTTCTATTTAGGAGCCACTCAAAGTACTAGTGGTGGCCGTCCTAAAGGTGGGGCACATGGGCATATGGTTTTGTCTGATACTGGTCCGAGCTCCGCCCCCCTCCTTCTCCACGCTCTCCTGACAAACAACTCTCTCAAACCCACCAAAACAACCCACTCCAGTCCACCCATGTCCACCTCACATCCACTTCACATCCACCAACTCTCCACACAATCCCACCAAAACCCAAAACCCACCAAAACAACCCTCTCAAGTCTACCTACCCATTCACTTCGTTCAGTACCTAAGGCCCTCCTCCGGGTACCATCTCACCAGGATGCCCGGAGGATTGTTACCAGATCTAGGGCCTTTTCTGTAGTGGCCCCCGAATTGTGGAACAGCTTACCTGAAGAGATACGCCTGGCGCCTACGGTGCTTTCTTTTAGGCGCCAGGTTAAGACCTGGCTGTACTCCCAGGCTTTTTAATGTTTTTAATGTTAATGTTTATGTCTACGCTTTATTTTAATATTGTTGTTGATATATGTGATTGATTTTATTATAATATTGTATTTTTAATCTGTTTTGTACACCGCCCAGAGAGCTACTAGCTATGGGCGGTCTAAAAATGAAACAAATAAAATAAATAAATAAATAAGTTAAATTTAGTACTTTTAAATGGTCGCACCTGCGGGCACTATCAAGGGGAACTTACTTTCCTTTCACCAAGAGATGCATCTCAAATTGATTTGGCTTTTGTATCCCATGAGCTTTTCCATCTAGTGAACAATTTTATTGTGGAAGATCGACCAGAGAGTGACCATCAACCTCTAACTATTGTAATTAATTGTAATGTAATACCTTTGTTGTTGGGACACCGAACTTTCACTAGTAATGAGGTGGATGTTCGTCCGGGAAGGCTGAGATGGATACCTAAAGTAGAAAAAGAATTAAATACATGGCTAAATACCCCAGATATTCTAGCAATTAAAGAATTAATCATTACATCAATATATCCTGAGGATCCATCACTCTACTTTCAACAGTTAATAGCCTCCTTTCAAAAATCTCCTTTAACAACCTTAAATAACACTAGGAGAAATATGTCAAAGAGCTCCAAGACTTGGTTTGATCAAGAATGCCGTGACAATAAAAAACATTTAGTATTGACCTATAAAACCTACAAATTAAACAGAACATCTGAACATCTATTAACTTATTGTATGGCAAGGAAGCATTATAAGAACCTAATTAAAAGGAAAAAGGAAATAGAATTGAATAAAACTTGGATGTGTTTATTGTATGCTTCCAAGTTAAAAAACTCTACCTTGTTTTGGAGGCTTGTTTCCTATAACTGGCCAAAGCCTTTATTCAATCTAGATTCCTTTATCCCTCCAACCATCTGGGAGGATTACTTTGCCAGATTATATCAAAAGAATAGTGATAACGGTATTGTAATACATTATACGGAAGCCGAAATACCTGAATGGCCACCTGTTACTATACCTGAGGTCCTTGATTTAATTGCTAGGCTTAAATTAGGGAAAGCTCCAGGCAGTGATAACATTCCTGCGGAAGTCTTCAAATTAAATTCGGATTGGTGGGCCCCTCTTTTAGCTGCCTTTTTTTCTCATATTAATAATTCAATGCAAATCCCCAAAGAGTGGGGTCTTGCAATAATTATTCCTCTACACAAAAAAGGTTCTTACAATGACCCAGCTAATTATAGGCCAATAAGTTTACTGAATATAATCAGTAAAATTTATGCGACCTATTTGTATGACAAATGCCTGGATAGAACAAAAGAATTTATTGGCTCAAGAACAAGCAGGTTTTAGGTCGGGACGTTCAACTATTTACCAGGCCTTGGTTCTTTATCATTTCATATCTAAATATTCGACTAAGTCAGGTACTATGATGTACACAGCCTTTATTGATTTTAAATCTGCGTTTGATTCTATATCTCACGAGAGGCTTTGGGAGAAATTAAATGCCATGGACATTGATAAAAGACTGTTACTATTAATACGGGGACTATATACTGGTACATCTTTACGGATTAGATGTAACAACAAGGGTCACTTATCTAATCCTGTCCCTACGTTTAAAGGGGTTAAACAGGGATGTGTTTTAGCACCTCTTTTGTTTAATCTTTATATTAATGGAATAGTCGATTCCCTGGCCACTATTTCTTCACATGCCCCAATATTAGCTGGCTGTCCAAGATCTATACTTTTATATGCCGACGATATAGTCTTATTGGCAAGATCCTTAGTTGGACTCAGATGACTTTTGGCAGCCCTCTCTACATTTTGTTTGGAGGAACGGCTGTTAATTAATTATGAGAAAACTAAGGTCTTAATATTTACTAAGAAAAGATTGAACCATCATTGGCAAATTAATGGCCATTCAATCAAGCAAATAAATTCCATTTTATATCTAGGTTTAATGCTTCAATCGACTGGATCTTGGCAGATGCAGATCAGAACAATGGTCTGGAATGCAAAAAAAACGTTGAAAGCCCTCCTGTCATATTTCTTCAACAAAGGTGGTCAGCTTATTATCCCAGCAATTAAAGTTTTCTCTGCAAAGGTAGTTTCTCAACTACTTTATGGGGTTCAAGTTACCACTTTTGAGAATTTTTCTGTTTTGGAATCGATTCAAAATTCCTTTTTGAGAGCTATTTTTGCGGTTCCCAAATGCATTCCTAGTTTTATCCTTAGACTTGAGGCTGGTTTACCCACTATTGAATCTAAGATTTGGGCTCTGAGAATTTCTACCTGGCTCAAACTGAAATTCAACCCTATTGGGCTCTCTTCTAACATCTTAAGAGATAACTTTCAATCTCCCTGGGTGAAATTGATAATTGATAAATTACAGACCTTGGGCTTCTCTATTTCTGTGATTCAAGAAATGGGCTATTTAAAAGCTAAGATGAGTATATTACAAAGAATTAAGGATATAGATTTTCAACATCACTTAATGCAGGTTAGGAGGCATAGATATAATCCAAAATTCTTAACTTCAATGCCTTACCTGTCATTTCTTACTATTCCTAACCATCGCAGGGCTTTTTCTCTCGCAAGAATGAATACCCTACCATCAAAACTTCTAGAGGGTAGATTCAACGAAATTCCTTATTGTGATAGAAAATGCCCTTGCGGTGAGGATGAGGTTGAAACAATTGCTCATGTCCTTCTAAGATGTCATTATTCAGACCTTAGAAACCAAATAATTAAACCTATTCTTGATCTTGTGCCTGGTAGAAATGAAGAAATGCTTTTAGATTATTTACTTGGAGATCATCAGCAATTAACTACAGAAAAAGTCGCTAAATTTTGTACAGCTGCTATTCTCTGTAGGAGAAAATGGGTAAAAGATCTTTGAAAATGAATTTTATTGGTTTAACCTATGTAATTTTAAATATGCAGGCTGAGTTTAATCAATTTTTAAATTAGTTTAATTAATTTTTATAATGTATCCTGTATTCCTATAATATTTAGTCCATTACTGTGTTAAATATTAACGAATAATGAATATTCCGCACGGATTTGGAAATTGACTTTTTTAATTACTTTTTAATTGAATATGATATTATTCTAATGATTGTAGCTATGCTGTTTTATCCTTATTCCTGTATACTGGTCTTTGACCGTAATAAAAGTTTATGATGATGATGATGATGTGGTGCAATTTTTACATGCTTGATGTGGTTTTTCTCCAACAATTCTTGGAAAATTACACCTGTAAATTGTGGCCCATTATCACTTACCACTACTTCCGGCAATCCAAAAAAACACCCCACAGGCGGAGTTTATCCACAGTTGCTTCAGCAGTAGTGGATGACATGATGTGAACTTCAAACCATTTGGAATGTGCATCTGTTATTATTAAGAACATTTTACCCATGAATGGACCAGCATAATCAATGTGAAGTCTTGCCCAGGATCATTGTGGCCATTCCCATGGACATAAGGGTGCTTTTGGAGGAGCATGGTGGTTAGATTGACAAGTCCCACACTGTCACACCACTGTCTCAATCTGCTGGTCTACTCTAGGCCACCGCACATAACTATGTGCTAATCCCTTCATCCGTACAATGCCAATATGTGCTTCATGCAACAATTTTAGCAAAGCAGACCAACTCCCTGGTGGTACTACTGTCCAAGACCCCAATAATAATCATCCATCCCGGATACTCAAGGATCCCCTATGCTGATAATAGGGCTGTAAATCTGTGCTTCCCCACTCAATCCATCTATTTGTGACCATTCATCGCACTCTAGATAACAGAGGATCTTGGTCTGTCTCTCATTTAATCTTTGCTGCATCTATCAAGGATGTGGACATCAATTCAATAAGAAGAATGGTTTCAATAGCCTGAGGTACTGACTTTGGGCAATCTGGTAGTGGAAGTCTGCTAAGAGCATCAGCATTATGCAGGGCTTGACCTGGTTTATATTCAAATTTGTAGTCATACACAGACAACGTCAAGGCCCATCTCTGGATTCTAGCAGGGTACTGGCTTGTTCTCTCCCAGCAGACCCTGGGCTTATGATCTGATTGTATGACAAAATATCTGCCATATGGATATGAATGGAATTTCTTTACTGCAAAAACCACTGCTAAACTTTCACATTCTAGCTCTGAGTAGTTTTTTTCTGCTGGGGCTAGGGATCTCGATACATAACTAATGGGACACTTCTGATTCATCAGGCATTCAGTGGGCTAACACTGCTCCTGCTCCATATGGAGAAGCATCACAAGACAAGAGAAGCTCTTTACGATTGTCATAATGAATATTATTATTATTATTACTAATGATATTTATTAGTAGCTTTTTTCCAAAATGAAACTCAAAGCGACTTACAAAAACCCAAAATAATCTCAAAACATAAACAGAATAAAAATCACAGTACAAGAAAGCATACCAAGCAAAGCTCAATACAATGCATAGACCAATACGATAAAAATTGCAGCACATAATACAACTCAAACACAGATTTTCAGCTGCCCCCTCCTATCCCCAAAACTCAGAGTCCCAAAGGTGCGCCTTCAGGTGAGAGACCTCTTAATGTAGGTCTTTCTGCAGCCAGCATAAGAGCCAGTGTGGATGACAGTCTGGGAGGCCAGAAGCAGTGTCTCTTCTTTGGCTTGGTTTCCAGCAGTTCCAACTAGGAGGAAGGCGGGGTGAGCAGGCCCCTTGGGGCAGAGGCCTGGCAGGGGGGCTTTCCTTGATGAAGCCAAAGGTGGAGGTGCTCGAGTGCAGGTGGAGCTGGTACTGAAGTGAGTGGGTGAAGGCCAGATGGTAAGGTGGCAGCGGTGGAACAGAACTTTTTTTCTCTCCTGGATGGGAATAATTTCCCACCCGACATCAGTGGTCTGGTCAAAGAGAAGAGGCTGATCACCATCAGTGCCAGTGCCAGTGCCAGTGCCAGTGGATAAGGAGCATGGATGACTTCAACAAGTTCTTTGCTGCTGCAAAAGCTCTTACCTGCTCTTGACCCCAATGGAATCTTATCCCTTTTCGTAAAAGTCTATGTAATGGTGCCAATACTGTTGCCAAATTGGATAAGAACTTGTCATCATAGTTTAGCAACCCCAAAAAGGACTTCAGTTCTAAAAATGACTTTGGTGCTGAGGCACCTACCTTCTCTTCCACAGGATGTATGCCAGCTGCATTAATTTTGTATCCCAGATACACAACTTCTGAGGCCTGAAAATGCATTTTTCTTCCTTGAGATGCATGCCTGTAAATGACAGCTTTGATAGTACTTGGTCTAGATTCTGCAAATGTGCTGCCTCTGTTGTTCCTATAATCAGAATATCATCAAGATACACACAGATATGCAGCATACCCTGGAACAAATTGCCCATAGCCCTTGGAAAGATTCAAGGGGCAACAGGAATGCCAAAAGGGAGCCAATTGTAATGAAACAGTCCTTTATATTTATTGTTACATACTGTTTTGAACTTTCCTCAAGAGGAATCTGAAGGTACGCATCACTTAAGTTGATTTTTTCCTCCAGCCAGGGTGCCATGTAGATCTTCAATTCTAGGAATGGGGTATGTGTCCAGCTGTGCCACACGGTTCACAGTGACTTTATATACTCCACAAATCCTTATAGTACCATCTGTCAGGATGCAGGATTGGGGGCCCGATGTTTCAGAAGATGAGGGGCATGATGTGCATGCCCCAGACTTAGTAAAAACCTTTCATCAACGGTTCCCTCACCATCCGAAGCTGACAAGTTGGGGGGGAGCACAGCATGAGGGAGGGGATGGTGTCAGGATGCAGGATTGGGGCCCCGATGTTTCCGAAGATGAGGAGAGGGAGGGAGTCATTTACCCAGAGTTGTGTGAAACAGAAGCAGAGGAGGGAGAGGAATTCCCAGAGATAGAACTGTCTGCCAGCCAAGACCTTGAGAGTCCAGCAGACACAGTTCCTTCCCGTGAACTTCCCACGCCTCCTTCCCCTCCTTTGAGCTTAGAGCAGCCAGAGAGAGAGGAGGGGCAAGGGGGAATCCAACTCCCTCCTGATTCAGAGAAAAGTCAGGAGAAGCAGCCCAACGGTTTAAGCATTGGCCCCCTTCTTTCCCCCATACCTGAGTCAGAGGCCTCAGAAGGGGAGGGGATAGTGCTTCCCCCTTCGCCAAGAACAAGAAGACAGTTAAAGAGAAGGCAAAAGAGGGAGGAGAGGAGGGGTAGAGATGAGAGCACTTTGCGGCGGAGTGAGAGAATTCGCACTCGAATGTCCCCTTCTTAAGAGACAGGGGGGGTAGTGGCTCCTTGTTCTGTCAACTCTCTTCTATGTCGCAGGATATGCTTTGTAGGGCAACTTAATGAGAAGGCGCAGTTTTTGTCTGGATATTACTCTAATAAAAACTGATTTGCTTGCACCCACTGGTCTGGTTCCTGAGTCCCGTCCTGGATACGACACCATCTGGCTTCAATACAGAGACAACTGGAGCAACCCACTCAGAGAAGTGAACAGGTTCAATACCTTTACCCTGTAGTCGATCTAATTCTTGCTCCACTTTGTAACACATAGCATATGGTACTGGGTGGGGCTTAAAAATGTGGTTTAGCATCTGGATCCACAATAATCCTACCATTTACCTCATTTAGAGTACCCAACCCATGTCTTAAGAGGTCTTTATGTTTTGAAAGAATTGCTTCTGTCCCAAGTTAGCTAATTTTGTTGATCTGTGCCCGGTTGAGGTTCAGCTGTCTTATCCAATCCCAGCCCATAAGACTAGGGCCTCTTCCTTTTATCATAACTAAGGGCAGTTGAAAGGTCTCTTCTGCATATTTCACTTCTACATTAATACTGCCTCTCACTAGGACTTCTTGACCAGTATTTGTGTGTATCCTCATTTTCAGTGGTCTCAACTGTGACCCCTTATTCTTTAGCCACAAACAGTGATAAGTGGATTCACTAATTATAGACACAGAAGCCCCTGTGTCCACTTCCATGGTTATGTTTTTCCCATTAACAATAACATCCACTTGCAGTGGTTTTTCTTTATAGTCTTTTATAACAATGTTGTACATAGTGTACACTTCATCTGTGCCGTTATCATGCTCCCCTGTACTTGCCATCTGGTTATCTGCTTCATGCTACCTTCCTTCTCCTTTGTCTGTGCCTTTTTCTATGGCACATTTTGGCTAGATGGCCTTATTTCAAGCAAAACCAGCACTCACTACTCCTGTGGGGGCATGGGAGGCCATCATGTTTCCCTCCACAGCAAAAACAGGGAGTTGCACCATGTAAGTGGTTTCTCTCTTCACCCGGACAGTTCTTTTTAGCCAATGTGTTACTAGATAATTTATGCATGGTGGCAGTAAGTGCCTGGGCATCACTTGGATGTTGAGAGACCCCCTGTAAATCTAAAGCATGCTGAGCTGCAACCTCCATGCTTTGTGCAATTTCCAGGGCTTTTTTAAAATCTAAACTGGATTCTGCCAATAAGCACCTCTGAATCGTCTCATCATTGATGCCACACACCAGCCAGTCCCTCAGCATGACATTCACGGTGTCTCCAACCCCACAATGCTCTGACAGGCGATGCAGTTCTGCTACATAAACTGCCACAGACATCCCAGGATGCTGAGCTTAAACTGCTGCACAATTTCAGATGACTTGGGGTTGTGGTGATTTGAGGCAATCCCAATCAAGTCCTCAAAGGATTTGGCACTGGGCCTTCAGGTGGCAACTGTAGTAAAATATGTCTTTAAGTTAGATGCACAGGAAAGAAAGAGTTAACTTTCTCTAGAGGGCATTACACCCCCTAGGGGAAGCTAGACTGATTAAGTTACTGAAGTTAGTTACTCAATGTTGTGTGTGCTGGGTGAGGCCTACCACAGAACAAGCTCAGATGTTTTACTGATTAAGAATTATTAAATAAAGAAGCTGTATTTTATCCCCAGTCTCATCCTGATCAATATAACATGGTGTCAGAAGTTAAGAAATCTGCATAGTGTCTCCAGAGTAGAAGATCTCTTGGGACAACTGGGGGGGAAACAAAGGAAAGCCATGGCAAAGTTTTCCCCACCAGAGGCCTTTGATTTCACCAGGCCTGCAGCAGGGCCAGATTGGAAGCAGAGGTTTTCCAGATACAGCATTGCTACAAAACTGAATGAAGAGAAGGAAGAAATTCAGGTATGCTTCTTGATTTATGCCATGGGCCAGCAAGCAGAGCAGATATTTAAACCTTTTGTGTTTGCTGCTGCAGAGGACCAGGATGACTATCTCCTGATCCTGGGGAAATTTGACGAATATTTTGTGCCAAAGAAAAATCTCATTCATGAGAGGGCATGTTTTCATCAGAGACATCAGAAACCAGGGGAATCTGCAGAGGCCTACATAAGATGGCTGCATGAGAAAGCTGGTGCATGTGCTTTCACCAGGAGTGAAATGCTCAGAGACAGATTGGTAGTGGGAATTTTGGATAATGACCTGTCCCAGAAGCTGCAGATGGAATCCAATCTCACTTTGGAGAGGGCTGTGGAGATGATAAGAAACTTGGAGCTTATAAAAGGCCAGGTCCAAGACCAGGGTGCTTTAAAAGGGCTACAAGAAATAGCCAAGAAACCCATGCAGAAATGGAAACCCCAAATTCCAAAATACCAGAAACAAATGCACAGCCAAACATCTAATGCTCAAATAAAAGCCCCTAGATGCATAAGATGTGGGAAAGGGCATACACAAAGAGCAGTCTGTCCTGCAAAGGCTGCAGAATGCCACAAATGTAAGAAGACAGGTCATTTTGCCGCTGTGTGCTACACTAGAATGGTGAGTGAAACTGTGGAGCAAAAAAGTCAAGAACAATTTTTTCTGGGTCCAGTCACATGGGTGGAAAATTCCACAGATCCTTGGGAAGTATCACTACAAATCAGTGAGCTCTCAATAAAGTTTAAAATAGACACTGGTGCAGATGTCAGCATAATTTCTGAGTCTGTTTACAAGTCTTTTTCTTGTCAGAATTCTATTGAGTTGCGTAGCACAGCGGAGAGTTTTGAGCGAGCTTGTGTATGTGTGTTTGAATCTTTGCTAAGATTCTACCTCCCCTGCAAATTAGTCAGACAGAGACTTTAAGCTTTAAAATAAGAAATAACTACGTTATTCTGGAAATGCATGCTTGATAGGAAAGAGTTCTATATCTAGCTAACTAACTATGTTGGAGCAGTCTGCACTAGTCCCAGTGCAGCTCTCATGCTGGTTGAGAGGGAGAGACAAAGGAAAGATGTCTGCTCCCCTCTCAAGAGAGAGAAGAAGAAACTGGGAAGGCGGGAAGGAACTGGGATCAACATCCTTTGCATATCAGTCTAGCAGGAAGGGGAGAGACTGCAAGGATCAAAGGACAGGTATAGCCTAGCAGCAAAGAGGTCTCCTCCCTAGCTACCCTTTTTAACCCCATGCAGCCTCAACCCACCAAGTCGGAGCTGAACCTCATACAGTCCAACATTTCTAACCCACCTAGTCTCCAGCAAACAACAGCAGTATTAACTGGTCCTGGAGGGCAGAATCTAAATTGCATGGGATACTTCATAGCAAGAACCTGCTATAGAGACAATGACTATGACTTTAAGGTCTATGTGATCTGTGCAAAGACTAATAACCTCCTAAGCCAAGATGTTGCGACTATGATGGGATTGGCACAATGTTTAGATGAACTTTCCACAGAAATTCCCAACACAGTTGGAACTTTGAAGACACCACCAGTACAGATAAGGCTCAAAGAAGGGGCTGTACCTTATGCTATTCACACTGCCAGAACCAGAGCTTGGAAAAGTTACTTTTTTGAACTACAACTCCCATCAGCCCCAGCCAGCATGGTGCTGGCTGGGGCTGATGGGAGTTGTAGTTCAAAAAAGTAACTTTTCCAAGCTCTGGCCAGAACAATATCAGTTCCACTGCTGCGCAAAATAAAGGCAGACTGGATAGAATGGTTCACTGTGGAGTCATAGAACCTATCACAGAACTTACTGATTGGTGCACTCATCCATGCACGTAACATGAACTGAAGGAAGTGATACAACAAGCATTTTGTGGTTAGAAAAGAGTGGTTAGGAAAGAGTGCCCAACACCAGCTACATTAAAATCTTGGATTTATCTGTTAATTTCTAGGAATTCTAGGAACAGGTCTCTCTTTCTCACTTAAAAATATCTTCTCTGTGTGAATCAGGAAATGAGCTATCCAGACAATCAAGTAGTTCTCTCTCATCTTTCCATATACATGTCACCTCCTCCATCCTCTTTTACTCATTTCTCTTGGAGAAGAAAAGAAGAAAGAAATGGGACAAGAGACAATGGAGGAACAGATACAGAGTCCTAACTGCTCCTCCTTAGCCCCTCCTTGCCTTCTCTCTGAGTGAGCCTCTCCTGCCTACATGTTAGCTGATCATCAGCATTTTGAAGCCCTGCTCTCTTCTTTACTAGCCACTTTCAGCCAGCCAACTGATTCTAGCCTGTCCTCTTCTTCCCATGCTTGGTTTTCATTAAGCTGTTCTTGGAGGATTGCCCTTTTGATTTTTTCCCCCTAAAGCCTTTTTGTCCTTCTATAAAACTAGGGTGGTCCCAAGCAGGTAGTTTCCTCTTGCATATAAATGCTATCTTTTTGGCTTACATAAGGATCAGAACTCAGTCATAAATAGAAGGAATGATAGCATGTCATTTCTCCTGGAGTTCAGCTGATTTATATGAAAATGTTGTAAGCTTACATATTAATAGAACAAAACAGTCCATATGGTTTCTAGGAAAAGGGTTTTACAAGGTGAGGATAGGAATTAGCACAGCAAACATGCGAACATTTAAATTCCACCTCCACCCTACTTGTTTGTGCATACTCTCATACCATTTTTATGGTGCTCTTTTAAAAAAAAAGTCCTTAATGCAGTTTGGATTTTTTATAGCACTGCACTCCCATGGGAAACAATCAAAAGTAAACTTACAGAAATTCTTAAGAGTGGGGGGTGGGGAGTTACAAGCTGTCAAACATAAAACAGTGTCTGTTACTATAAGTATTTATAACACCACAGCTGTGGAATACAAACGTGTGCATATAACTTTCAGTACAGGAGGCACTGTAGTTGTCTTTGGCAGTAAACAGCAAAATGGGCTTTCTAGATACCTGTCAAAAGCAAATATATTTCTTTGTGCAAAAATAAAGGGATTTTAAAAGAAGGAAAAAAGGTATTGTTGAAGTCAACAGCATGCAAAACTAAAATCTGAGTTTCTGGAAATATTAACGGTGTCTATATAAAAAGATAATAGAAGCAAAATTCATAGGGCTTCAATACATCAATACATCTCACATGTTGCAGAAAATATAGTATTAGTCTTAGTTTGTATTTCTCACTTATCAACCTATCAAGGCTACTTTTCCCAAGCATTTTGTTTGTAATTTCACCTTCACTTTTGGTTATGCAAGCACACTCATTATGCAGGCTCAGGCTTTGAGCAGTTTCTCAGGCTATACTTTATATTTAGGGTACAGATATCACAAAATGCATGTATGGTATGCATCATCTACAAAAGGTGCACATTTTGCCATTTTTACCTTTAAAATGCATTTGGATATCTGTACATGAATTAAATGTACCATGGGAATCTCCTGCCTGTGACAAAGTAGAAACCTTTCATATATTTATTAAATTTATATCCCACTCTTCCTCCTAGAAGAAGCTCAGGGTGGCATAAAAAAACGCTATAACCATTCTAAAACACCTTAAAAACAGAAGACTTTAAACATATTAAAACAAAACATTTTTTTAAAAAACAGCTTCAAACACATCTAAAAAAGTAATTCCAACATAGATGCAGACTGGGATAAGGTCTCTGCTTAAAAGGCTTGTTGAAAGAGGCAGGTTTTCAGTAGTTGCCAAAAAGTTAACAGAGATGGTGCTTGTCTAATATATAAGGGGAGGGAATTCCAAGTGTCGGTATCATAGCCCCACATACAGCACATTACAGTAATCAAACGTGGAGGTTATCAGTGCATGGACAATAGTGATCAGGCTATCCCGGTCCAGAAACTGCTGCAGCTGTCTTACCAACTAAAGCTGATAAAAAGCATCCTAGCCACTGAGGTCACCTGAGCCTCTAGGATGGATTCAGGAGCACCCCCAGACTACGAACCTGCACTTTCAGAGGGTGTACAATCCCATCCAAGGCAGGCAATTGACCACTTATCCTTTCTTGGGAACAACCAATGCACAGTACTTCCATCTTGCTAGGATTCAGACTTAGTTTATTGGCTCTCATCCAGACCACCAGTGAGTCCAGGAACTGGTCCAGGGCTTGCATGGCTTCTCCCAATTCAGATGTTACAAACAAATAGAGCTAGGTATCATCAGTGTACTGCTGACCCTTTGCCCCAAATATCCCAATGACTGCTTCCAAGGGTTTTACATAAATGATAAACAGCATTGGGGACAAGATGGTATCCTGTAGCACCCCAGAGCACTACTGCTGGGGGGCTGAAAGACAATCACCCAATGCTATTCTCTGAAAACAACCCTGAAGGTAAGATCGAAACCACTGTAAAACGGTGCCTCTGATACCCATCTCACCAAGTTGGCTCAGAAGGATACCATGATCAATGGTATCAAAAGCTTCTTGAGAGATCTATCAAGAATAACGGTCACACTCCCCCTGTCCTCCTGATAAAGGTCATCCATCAGGGCAAACAAGGCCGATTCAGTCCCATAGCCAGGCCTGAACCCAGATTGGAATGGGTCAAGACAATCTGTTTCATCTAAGAGTACTAGCAATTGCTACACCACAACCCTTTCAATCACTTTCCCTAAAAAGGGGAGTATTTGCAACCAGGCAGTAGTTGTCTCAAACCAATGGGTCCAGGGTGGGCTTTTTCAGGCATGGTCGGATCATTGCCTCTTTTTCAGGGCAACTTGGAACACTCCCTGTCGCAAAGATGCATTGATCACACCCTGGATCCACTTGGTCATACCCTCTCTGCAAGCTTTAATAAGCCAAGAAGGGCAAAGGTTAAGAGAACAGGTTGCTGGCTGCATTGTCGCAAACACCTTGTCCACATCATCGGGCCACATCAGCTGAAACTGATCCTAAGAAGTTGCAACATATGCTGCACAGGACACCTCACTGTTTACTGTCTCTTTGGCCTGACACCAGGCACAGGCCCTCTCAGCCAGCTTCAAGACAGAGTGGTTTCCTGGTTGCAGAGATGGAAGTTCTGTAGACCACAGTAGCCCCTCTTCGCCATCCTTGCAGCCTGTGCTGGTGTTGTACTGAGTATCCAGCTGGGCAGATCAACTCCCCACAGTTCATCCATCCAGGTTACGATAATACACACGAAATTGGCACCTTCATCCATGATCAAATCATGGATGAGTGTGGTCTTCTTGTGTATCGACCTGGCGTTAAACAGCATACACAGGCCAGTGGGCACAGCAGATGAGCAACCAGGAACCCATCCATGGGAGGGGTGGGAGCAAGGAACAAGACATAGATAGCCTTGCCCTTGTCTTCCATAGTAGCTCATCGCCTTCCCATGGCTATACCTCCCTCTGCCCATGATCACTACAATTAGGGTGGCATCACCCAAGTCCCTCTTTTTCAAGGCCCCAAGTTGGATTTCTAGCCTAGGAAGCAAGCAAGACTTGAGGCTTGCTCCCAATCAGGATTGGTAGTAGCAATCATTGGTCTGACTAAGAGCCGATTCACATTTTAAATGGCATTTTTGTTTGCTACCTGCACCAGTTTTCTACACATGTTTGTGGCAGTCAATAATTCAGAGAATCTTGAGTCAAATATAATTATGGCTGTAATCTCATCCAACACTCCATTTTAAGATGATAACTAAATGTTGACTTTGTGGCTTCAATACCAAACTAGCTCTTTTGCACCACCACCACCACATCCCCTAGTTTGCTTAATATCGACCCTGATGAAGAGTTCTGGAGAACCCAAAAGCTTGTATCCATATGTACCTACCTGATCCCTAAGGTTTTCGCAGTGGGTGCCAACAAGTGAAAGGGCCTTTTCAGGTGTGCCCTCCCCCACAACAGTCAGCCACTATCTGCAGTCTCCAGAAACAACAAGCTTTCCCAGCTGGATGAACAGGTCTGCCATAGGGATCAAATCCTCTTGTTTTTTACGTTCCATTGTCAAGTGTGGCCCCTGGTGGTCGTTAACTATCCTATAAATGCTTTGCACAGAATTATCGATATTATAATAGTTATTTATTCATGAGTCTCCATTGGTATCAATCTTTATTCTGAACTCTCTAATTATTGCCTATTTACATTCCTCTTCAAGTGCTTTTGCAGAGCAGATTAAGGCAGATAATCAGGTCAGGTTCTTCCCCCCTGCTACTTTCTGTCTGTCAGTTGCAATCAAGACTTTATTAATATCAGTGAAAGGGAATACACATCTGAAGAGCTCACATAAAAAGTAGATCAATAAAAGTATCGCTCACACTATCAATGATTTCAAAGCGATGATTTCAAAGTGGGGGGGGAAGAATCGAAAAGAAGATGAATGAATTGGAAACCAGGCATGGAGAGTTGCTACTTCAAAATTCTCCCCACAACGATAGAGAATATAAAAAATAATAATTAATCCAATGGCAATTCCAATTCGTGCAGAAACAGAGCCCATGGCTAGTCTGCTGTTACCTGCTGTTATTTCTGTGTTTTTAACTGTTTTCTTTTTAGCTATTTATATTGTACATTATACATCACCTTGAGATGTGTGTGGAAGCTGATGAATAACTAAATAAAGGAATGCCCACCCAGACAAGCCCACCTGGCACCTACCTTAATGTCTCTTTAGCATTAGTCAAAAGCCTCTTTTGATTTCTCAGGCCTTTTAAATTATGTTGTAGTTCCAACATTGTTTTAGCTCAGTGAATTTTACTCCTCTGCTGTCTGTCTTACATGAGTTTAGTGCAAAACATGTCTGCCTCCAGTTTTTACACTTAAAGTAGTTTTAGTGTGAAAAATGGGGACAGACATGTTTTTTCCCATACAATTCCCCCTGAGAGCATGGGAACATTATCAAGTCCCATTGCTCAAAGCATGTGATGGCAAGGAACTCAATTCCAGGCTGTGAGTGGCTGGATCACCTATTCTAAAAAGTTGAAAGGCAAGAAATACATTTTTCACAGACAGTGCTGTAGCCCTTGGACCACCTCACAAGTACTTCATTTAAACCTTTGTGTTTCTGCATGGATCTTTAAGAATTTTCCTTTTAAAATCCACACAGAAACAGGATGACATGGACTTTGTCCTGAACCTCCTGCCCCCTGCAGAACTTGGATGGACCAGATTTTAATGGACCTATCCATTCCTAGTTACACCTGCCTTGCAAAGTAGCATAGGATTATTATTCCCATTTTGCTGAGGAGAAGGGGAAGATAGACTAGTGTATGACAGCCATTAACTAAAGTCCCATCTTTATCCTGGTGCATTTTTTTTTAATTTTAAGGAAATGCAGTGAAGTTGATTGAAGGCACAGGGCAATTAATTAAGGGCTGGAGAGGGTGAAAGGAGCCAGGGAAAGAACTGAGAGTTTCAGCTTTCCTAGGTTATCTGGATTACAGGTCTATCTGTAGCCAGGCAGCAAATCTACCCATTGAGATACAACATAGGAATACAGGTTTCTCAGAGGCCAGGTGTACCCATGTCCCATCACTGCTCAGCCACCAGATCTACTAGAAATGGTAGAACTATTTTCTGATGCTCATTGTGTATGTATATAGGTTTGAAATAGTCTCATCCTGAGCTTGGAAAAGTTACTTTTCCAAGCTCTGGTCTTATCCCTGGAAAAAAATTGTGTGGTTGCCCATGTGTTTGCCATCTAAGGCCCTTTTCTGTGTGCCCCCTCCGAGGGAGATGCGGAGGTTGATGACACGAGAACGGGGCTTCTCACTGGTGGATGCCATTTATGGAATGCATGAAGGACCACCTGGCACCATCACTATCTGTTTCTAGGCACCAGACAAAAACATTTTTATTCATCCAGTCCTTTGGAACTTAATTTTCTGCTTATATTTTAGTGGGATGGGGTTGAGTTGGATCTGTTCTTTTATACATATTATTGGCTCGGTATTTTAGGTTGTTTTTATTGACACTTGTTTTTAATGTTTGTTTTGTAAGTCTCTTTGAGTTCATGTTTCTGAAAAAAGCAAGTAACAACAACAACAACAATGCCTCTGGGGCATGACTGCTGGTCACAAGACATCTGAGCTCTATAGAGCTGAAATAACAGTGGTGGGACAGAAGGGACTGGTGGGGCAGAAGACAGGGAGCCCAACAGTGAATGAAGCAAGAGCCAATCACAGACTAATTCTAGTTATGCCCATATTGTCCTTCCTGTTGAGTTCTACAAGGGCAGCAATGCTAAGATTAATGAGGAGGAAGCTAATAGTCATTGCCACCCGCTCGACCGGTTGCGAGTAAGAAAGCAGGCAGGTGGGGGACAGCTGAGGGCAGACTGAGGTTGGTGGGGCAGTGCCCCACTTGCCCTAATGGACCAGCCACCACTGTGAACCTGATGAGGGCTCAACTGCAGACAACAAACACCAAGAGAGATGTGATGTGTCATCATTGTGCTTTGCTAGTATTACAGTGATTCCTTATGTTCAGGTTTATATTCATTCAAATGCTGTTCAGTAAGCTGCATTTGAACAGAGTATGAAAGCTGAATGTGCTTATATGCAAAAAGATTCAACACTGGGAAATTTTTAAAGACTGAATAAGCCAGCTGAATGGGTGGCTAGCTTATTTAGAACAAATGGTTCTCAAAGGTGAAGGTGATGATTTGAAGTGGGACAAGGAGGGGGCCAAAAGCTACTTTTATCCATAGGAAAATTTACAGGTTTTTTAAAAAACCACTGAGGCCACCCAAAACCAGCCTCTGTGTCTTTATAAACATGACTTCTGTGTGTTTAAAGCTGAATTGATCCCTTTATTTTTGAACAATGAATTTAGCCCCAGTTGTGGTTGCCTTTTAAAATGTAAATACTCAAAGGGTGACTACAAAGATATTCTTGCAATGGAATGATTGCCATTATCTGTCTTCAGGAAGGGGGGGAGAAAGATTAAATAAATGCTCCTTTCCCTGAAGTCTGTGGCAGAAGTGAAGCATATTCTTCTGAGAAAGGAGCTAGTTAGAGGAAGGTTATACAGAATGACTCCTGGCAGGCAACGCTCTCTGTCCCGCTTTCTCTCTTTTCCCTTCATTTGAAATTCATGAAGATGAAGTGCTGCTTTTGTTTCCCATCTCTGAGATGAGCCCCACTACTCTTGCCAAAAGCAAGCTAACACGGCGTAATTGTTTTTCATCTAAATTGCATGTCCAACCTTCTTAGTCTTCAAAGAACATTGATGATACAGCTTTGATACCCAACTGTCGACTGACAATGCACAGGGCACGCACACAGATGGTCATGATGAGCATTTTTAATCATCACTTTATCTTTCAGTGTGTCTGTGAAAAAATGGAAGGAGAGAGAGAGAGAGAGAGAGAGAGAGAGAGAGAGAGAGAAGCCAAGTGAAAGATGAGGGGGAAGAGCAGGAAGGGAGGAGGATGTGGAAAGGAAGAATATTCATGAGACCAATGTGGTTCTTTTTCTCAGCCTTTTCAAAACAAACAAGGAAATCAGCAGTTTGGAATGACGGTTCCCTGGAGGTGTTTTTAATCCATTACACTCCCATACAATAATAGAAAGGGTTACAAAGTGAATGAAAATACAGCCAGGAAAGACAAAGGACACTGTCTGCCCCTATCTACGTTGTTTATTTAAGCACAAAAGCCAATTTAGATTAGCTTTACATAATAGTGCATTTGCAAATTGAGATTGTGTGATTCCCCCCCCCCCAGTTTTATATCCAATAGGCTATCAAGATGACACCAGCAGCCTTTGTCCCATTGGTAAATTGTCCAAATGATAAATTAGATCTTAAAATTTTGATTTCAACACACACGCCTCCAGCTGAACTGTTTGATTATGCTGCTCATTGGCCTCCTTTGCATCTCTTGGTAGCAATCCAGTTTCATGTTACCTACACAAAGTCTGATATAAGCTCTGAAGAGGCTTGCGTGAAGTGAATAAAATAACTCAGGAGCTGTTATCTGAATTCATTCTCAGAGGTGGGAAGGCACCACAGGAAAAGCATGTGGCTTGCATTATTGATCGCTGCACTCCATTGTGTTATCTGGATCTAGGACAAAAGACTTGGTTCCACTTTACCTCTTTGTTCCAGTTAATTGAATTCTTCTTACCCAGTTAAAGCTATTGTTTTCTAATCACATTCACTAAGCTGTACAAAAGGGAGGGATGAGGGTGGACTCCATGCTTTTGCTTGTCATGTACATCAAACATGGGGGTGTAATGCCTATGTTCACCCGGCTGCTTTCTGTAATCACTGCATTAGCCAAGCACTAGAGGGTTCTAATTCAGTACCAGGCAATGTATACTGCAGTGTTTCTATCATATGCAAGAAATCAACCCTACTTAAAAGGTCTAAGTGTGTATCTCTGCCCTTTCTGTAAATGAAACACATCTATAGTGTTCCATAATATACTTCACCATACTCTGGATCTGACTAAAGGCCCATCTAGTTCAGCATCCGCTATTCATGCTGAACAACCAGATGCCTAGGGAAGCCTTCAAACAGGACCTGAAGGCAGCAGAACTGTCCTCACTTGTGATTCCCAGCAGCTGGTATTCAGAGGCATACTACCTCCCCTGACAGAGGAAATGGAACACAGCTATTGTGGCAAATAACTATTGATAGCCTTATCCTCTACAAATTTGTCTAATCCTCTTTTCAAGCTGGTGGCCAGCACTATATTTGACACAAATGATGGTGGCCATCATTTAAAAAAGAAAGATCTATTTGGTTACCCTGTGAAGGCAAGATAGGCAGGAAATGTGACTCTTCTTACCATTAAATGGTGACACCCAAAAGAACTACAAAAAATCAGGAATTATGGCTGATTGGTGCAAAAGAAGCTTTATCTGTGCCTCCACCCAGGAAGCAGTTATTGCACCTCATGGCATGGTAAGTTTTTGCTCTTTTCCAATGCCATATAAGCACCTCTTTGCTTTTATTCAGGAGCTGTGACTGTAAAAAAGTACAAGGATGGATACTTATGCTTTTTCAACTTGCTTATATATTGTGCATTCTTGTATACCATTTTTCACCAAAAAGCTATGTCAAAGAGGTTCACATCAAAACAAAACAAAACATATCAATAGAAATTACAAAGAAAAAAGAGATAAAAATAGAAATAAAAATAAGTGACAATCTAGGGAGGAAGGACGGGATACAAAATAAATAAATAAATAATAAAACAGGTGAAGACTAGTGGCTGAAAAAAGTAAAGTGAAAATAACTTTATAGACTCTAAAGTTTGGGAGAACAAATAGAACTTCACCATACAATGAAAGCCCATCAGTGTCTTGTCCATCCACGCTTCAATGGGAAGGAACTCCACAACTAGGGCTCCACCACAGAGAAGGTTTCCCTATGATGATGAGCCACATCCATCAGTGGGAACCCAAGCATGCCCTCTCTGCTGATGCCAGTGCCAGGGCTGGTTCATATGGGGAGAGGCATACTGACAAATTCCTAAGTCTTTCAGGGCTTTATAGCTTCTTTGTATGTTTAAAACAGGTAATTCTGCCTATTATCAGAAATGGAAGACTGGTGTACTGGATATCACAACTGGTTGAAAAAAAAATTTTAAATGTTATAATACTTCTTAAAATTATACATTTCATATTATTCTTTAAAGCATATCAAAAACATATTTACAGAAGCATGAATTTTGTTTTTGCAGTGTTCACTAAAAGGTTGTTCATTTACTATAAAACTGTTTCAACATTGATGTCCTTTAACAAGTATAGAACTAGTCAATTTAACAGAAACGGAGAAGTTATGGGTTTTGTTTTCCTAAGCCAGGAATATATTACATGTGAAGTATTGGAGAACAGAATATATTCCTGGTTGAAAATATATTTCAGTTCTAGCTGGGAAATATTTTGCATTCAGGCATTAGGACATCTCCAAGGCTATCATAGGTGGCACAGACTATGATAGAGCTATTTTTGGCCTTCTGCTGAAATAAGCAGATGGAAGGGCAAAGGTAAGTCAACTGCTGCTTCATGTGAGGACTATTGATCTAATTGACTGGGTCACTAAAGTCCTGCAGTGCATTAAGTAAGGAGGTAAAACTGAAAATTACTTTAAATCAAATGACTAAATCAATATTTAAACAGTATAGTTAGTAGTAGTTTATCTCATGCACACCTTTAATAAAGCTAAGGTGAACTCAAACAGCTTGAAGGACATACACCTTATATTAATGTTGATTAATTTGTAAAAAGATCAATTTCAAGAGCTTAAATTAAGGATATTTTGATGGTTTCTGCCCCATATTTTGACGTTCCACTGTACTTGATTTGTTTATTGGAGCAGCACATACTGTCAGAATCTTTTTTGTTCCAAAGGTATTAGGGATGTAAAATTTATTTTGTATATTTATTTGTTTCTCCACCCTACTCCTGTCTTGGGGCCACGCACAAAAATCATTCTCACATTCTGAAATCTGGAAGCCCTACCAGATTTGAACCAAAGGAGACTTGGCCTGCTTTTACACATGGGGCTGATTGCATTACTTTAACAGATTAAAATGGTAGCGCTTCTGTCCCGATTTCTAAAATCCCTTTCACACTTCAGTACCTGTTGTGTCAAGGAACAGCAGCTTTTCCAGCTGATATACCGGCATTTTGTGCAACTGTCTTTCACATGGTTTGTTTTCATCACACTGTTCTCCACTGTATAGGAGGTCTAAGATCTCATCCCGTCGCCATGCATTCATTCATTCATTGGCGATCACTTGTGGCCAAGTAAGTTTGTCGTCCAAGATAAGGACTTTAACAGTGGGTCCGTAAGTGACTGTGGAGGCCAATTCTGGATCCACACAGCCTTCCACAGTGAGGACATAGGTTTCCAAATGGAAGATGGTTGCAATGAAGATTTGTTTGACGTGCCTTCCACTTAGCTCATTTGTCTCGTTCGCCCTGTATTCATGCATCTTTGAAGTCCATAGCACCTTTGATAATAGCCGACCTCCATTTGGGACATTCATGGGCCAACTTCCTGGTTCTTGATGCTCATGTTACATTTTTTTAGATTCGCTTTAAGAACATCTTTAAACCTCTTTTGCTGTCCACTTATATTCCATTTTCCATTCTTATGTTGGGAGTAAAGTAGCTGCTTTGGAAGACAGTGATCAGGCATTTGAACAACATGGCCAGTCCAGAGAAGTTAATGTTGAAGGATCATTGTTTCAACACTGGTAGTCTTTGCTTCTTCCAAAACACTAACATTAGTCCATCTGTCTTCCCAAGTAATTTGCAGAATTTTCTGGAGGCAGTGTTGGTGGAATCTTTCAAGAAGTTGGGAGTGGTGTTTATAAATGGTCCATGTCTCACAGGCATACAGTAAGGTCGGTAGTACAATTGCTTTGTAAATAACCATTTTGGTCTCCTTGCAAATATCCCAATCCTCGAACATTCTATACGTCATTCGGGAGAATGCAGCACTCGCAGAGCTCAGACGATGTTGAATTTCAGCATCGATCTCAGCTTTCACAGAGAGATGGCTGCCAAGACTGGGGAAGTGATCAACGTTCTCCATTAAGCTGGACTGATGGTGCTACAGAGGAACTAGTTTGCACCTGTTGATGAAACACTTCGGGTTTTTTAATATTAAGTGAGAGCCCACGTTTTCCATATGATTCTGTAAAGACATTTAGGATAGTTTGAAGATCTTTCTCTGAATGAGCGGAGACCACATTATCATTGGCATATTAAAGTTCTACGACTGAGGTTGACATTACCTTACTTTTTGCTTTCAGCCTACTCAGATTAAAAAGCTTTCCATCTGTTCGATACATGATTTCCACACCAGTAGGAAGTTTCCCCTCAATAAGGTGTAGAATCATAGCGATGAAGATAGCAAATAAGGTTGGAGCAATGACACATCCCTGTTTTAAGCCTGATCTGACTCTGAATGGATCGCTCTGAAAGCCATTGTTATCCAAAATTGTCACTGTCATGTTGTCATGAAGGAGTTGCAAGATATTCACAAATTTATCAGGGCATCCAGTTTTCAGAAGGATGGTCCAGAGAGGGGTTCGATTTACAGTATCAAAGGCCTTAGTCAGATCAATAAACGCCATATATAAAGGTCGGTTCTGCTCTCAGCATTTTTCTTGAAGCTGTTGTGCAGTGAAGATCATGTCCACTGTCCCCATGAAAGGGTGGAAACCATTTTGAGATTCGAGGAGGACATCCTCTGAGATCGATAGGAGGCGATTTGTGAGGATCCTTGAAAGGATTTTACCTGTGGTAGCTAGAAGAGAGATACCTCGATAGTTCCCACAATCTGTTCTATCACCCTTCTTTAAAGGGGTGATAATTATGGCATCCCTAAAGTCTTCTGGGATCTCCTCCCTCATCCAGATTTTTTCGATGAGTTTATGAAGTTGTGTAAATTCAGGCCCACCTTCTTTAAAGACTTCAGCAGGAATCCCATCAGGTCCACTAGTTTTGTTATTCTTAATTTGTTTAATGACTTTACTGACTTCATCCAAATTAGGGGATACTGCAAGGTCGGCTCTAGTATGTTGTGGAATTTGTGAGAAGATCTCACCAGCCACAATAGAGTTACAATTAAGGAGGTTGTGGTAATGCTCTGTCCAGTGCAGTGCAACAGATTCTTTATCCTTAAGAAGTTTGGTACCATCCATTGAATGTAAGGGATTTGTACCGTAATTTGTTGGTCCATAGATGGCCTTTGTGGCATTAAAAAAGCCCCATGCATCGTGAGCATCTTTAAAGTGCTGGATTTCTTGAGCTTTCTTTATCCACCAGTCTTTCTTAAATTCTCTAGTTCTTCTTTGGACCTCAGCCTTTGCACTGGCATAGATTTTTTTCTAAGCAGCACAGTTAATGTCTTTCTGCCATATCTGGAAGGCTATTGATGTATCATGTCGATGATATGTTCAATCTCACTATCATTCTCATCAAACCAATCCTGATGTTTCTTAGTTTGGCATCCAATAGTTTGTGCACATGCTGCAATAATGGATGTCTGCAGTTTAATCCAGCATTCCTCGACATTTTCAGGGAGTTCTGTTGGTAGATATTTCTTGAGAGTTAGTAGTATAGAAAGACCACCTGCTGTCAAAATGATTGATGATGACCCCTGACCCCTATCATTGAAAGATTTAACAGAACTTTGAAATAAAAAATGTGGAGGTATTTTACAGCTAACAATACCTATAGTTATATTGATGTCCTGCCACAACTCGTATAAAGTTATAATTACAGCTTTCACAGAACTATCAGAGCGAGACCAGTTGATATTAGCCATTCTAATGCCTTCTCAGTATGGAAAACAATGTATGGAGATTGCTTTTACAGAAAAGATGCACCACAGCTATTCACTAAAGGCGACCACGTGAGGATTTCTAAAAGCAGAGGGGTATTTGTCAAGGGCTATGAACAAAATTTCACCACAGAGCTGTTCATAGTGGATCAGGTCATCAGAAGAGGTGGGAGACCCATCTTCCTGTTACAAGATTATGCTGGGGAGCCAGTAGTTGGTTCTTTCTATTCTGAAGAATTGCAGAAGGTTAATGCCAATCAGGACAAGGAGTACAGGATTGAAAAAAAATTATCAACAAAAGGCAGGGGTAGGAGAAAGTATCATCTAGTGAAATGATTAGGCTGGCCCAGTAAGTTCAACAGTTGGGTGCTTGCTTCTGATCTTCGTGAATCTACTCAGAAGAATGGGAACTAACAGTTTTTACATTACCCTACCTAGCAATGCCTGTATAACTGTTTTTCCACAGAACACCATCGCAGCCTTTACTACTACTACTATTCGCCTAGCAAAGCCCCGGGAACTACCAGGGGCTTGGGAAGTTGGATTAATTGAGATACAATACCCACACACTTGGAACAATCTAACATCCAATGCCCGCTTTGAAATTTCTAATGGTATAAAAATATGGCCCTACCATCTGCAACGTGGCTATTACTCAAGCATCCCTGAACTGTTGGAAAACATGAACAACATTATACGAAACCAGAGCAGCGAACGCCCCAATGCGGTCCTACACTATGACCGAATGACTAGAAAGGTTAGCCTTAAATCAGAGGAGGGTTACGCATTTAAAGCTGGTGAAGAACTAGCCCACATATTAGGGATGTTTCCCAACACCCATGCGCAACAGCTGCCCTTTACAGCAGACATTACAGGAGGGTTCAACACGATGTACATTTACACAGACATGGTATAGCATCAAATTGTTGGGGACTTCTATGTACCCTTATTGCGCTCCATACCAGTGTGTGGTCAGAATAGTGAATGTGTCAACATTGTTTATGACAAACCACACTACATTCCTGTGAGTAAGAATCATATTGACACCATTAATGTTGAGATAAAGACTGATCAGAACAAAAATGTGCCATTTCATTTTGAAAAGGTGATTGTGAAGCTACACTTTCACCAGGGTAGAGCTCTGTTGGTTTAAAAATGGTGATGCTGAAAACTTATGGAGACCCAACCTTTTACCAGAATTATTACAGAGTCCAGGCAGGATATGCTCTTCTGGGTTACCATGGCACCCCTGTTATGTATGGGGCCGGACTTGGGGGGATATTCTGGAGTCTTTTTCAAAAAGCCATCCCACTTTTGAGAAGAGGCCTAGAGATTCTTAAACCACATGCTAAAACAGCTGCACTGAATATTGCTAACAATGTGCTTGGACAGCTTACTCAGACAGTTTTGAAAAGAGTTAATCCACAAGAAGGATCAGGGCTGATGTATATTAAAAGGAGAAAAACCCCGAAAAGAAAAGCATCACGGGTACAACTAACAGGTCTGCCCATACCTTTTAAAAGAACATCACGGATGAGAAAAAAACCTCAGAAGCAGAAAGCCGCAAGAAAGAAGAGGTGTGCAGCATCAGCTCAAAAAAGAGATATATTTTAGACCATCATGGCTTTCATCCATTGCAGTTCTGAGGAATGCACTAATCTGAATTAGACCTATTCCAGATTGGACCTACGCAGACATGTATCGAGAGAAGCCTGTTTATCGAAGTGCCACCCCTGGCTGCGCTGACGGAAACAGCACCGCTAGAATTTTACATTGCTGGAAATGGCAAAGATTATATGGACTTAAACAATACATTGCTATACGTGTGTTGCAAAATTGTGAATCATGATGGAACAAACCTAGCCAGAGATGTTAATGTGGGGCTGGTGAATTATGCATTGGCCTCCATCTTTAGCCAATTGGATGTGACTCTGGGAGACCAACTCATCAGTCAGAGCAATAACTGTTACCCTTATAGAGCCTTCATAGAATCTGTGCTGAACTACGGAGAAGACACCCTAACCACACAATTCTCTGCAGGGTTATTTTACAAAGACACACCCAGAGAACATGAATCAGCAACCCTGGATGGGGAAAATTCAGGTTTTGTTAGAAGGGCTATGTTGACGTCTGAAAGCCGAAAATTAGACCTCCTGGGGCATCTCCATGCTAATCTGTTTTTTCAAGGAAAATTGCTTCTGAATGGTGTGGATGTGAAAATTAAATTGACATGCAACAAAGACGCTTTCTGCTTGATGGCTGATGAGGCAAACAGTCGATACAAATTGCAGATTTTATCAGCCTCACTTTTTGTAAAGAAGGTGAGAGTGGCACCGGGTGTCCAGCTAGAACATGCAGAGGCATTGTTGACATCCAACCCAAATACCCAGTGGATCGGGTCAGTATGAAAGTGTTTAGCATCCCCCAAGGAAGCCATGTCAGCAATCAGGAGAATCTGTTTTTGGGCCAGCTACCCAAGCAAGTGGTTATAGGGTTGGTCGATAATGATTCCTTCAGTGGAGTTTACAATAAAAACCTCTTCAACTTTAAGCATTATGACATCAGTTTTGTATCTCTGTATGTCGACGGCTTCCAAATTCCCACAAAACTTCTCCAGCCTGAATTTGAAACACAAAACTGTGTTCAAGAATACATGAGTCTGGTGCAGACAACAGGCAAGCACATGAAAGATAGGGCTCTGTTAATTAACCGTGAGGAGTTCGCAAGAGGCTACACTCTTTTTGCTTTTGACCTGTCTCCAGACCAAGAATGCGGGGAACACTATTCTTTGATCAAAACAGGGAATCTGAGAGCAGAAGTTCGATTTGCAAGGGCTCTTCCAGCCACAGTCAACATGATAGTGTATGGAGTTTTTGAGAACATGATAGAGATAAATCATAGAAGAAATGTTTTGTACGACTATATGTAAACATGGACAACGTACAGTTAACCAGCATCCTCTCTTCAAACACCTACACGCGTAAGGCTTTCTACGGTGTGTTTCCCTGTGACAGACTCCCCAAAGAGAGATTACTACAAAGACCTGTGGGGTTAGTAGTCAACACCCACCCTCACAACCTACCCAGAGAACACTGGCTAGCCATCTACTTGGCAGAAGATAAGAGTGGAGAATTTTTTGATTCCTACGGTCATCCTCCAGATCACCCGAGGATTCCCAAGGCCATTATGAAATTTCTAAGAAAAAATACCAACAGGATTGCATTTCAACCCAGACTATTACAAGCCCCAGACTCTGTCACCTGTGGCTACCATTGTGTGGTTTTTCTACAACAGCGTTGTAAGGGTCTAACATTTAAACAGTTTCAAGAACTGTATTCTTATGATTTAGAGAGAAATGACTGGATGGTGGAACATATTGTAAACAACAAGAGACGCAGGTCCAGACCTTCCTCAGTTGTGTTTCAACCAACCCAAAGCTGTATATCCTGCAATGATTTTCATAGATGTGTTTCCCAATAAAGCACCCCCAAGGGGCTTAAATAATTTGCCATGTTGTTTTTTCTTTTATACCTGTAAAACAATCAATCACAGATGGTATATAAGGTTAAGTACACTTTTGAAAATTTTATTGGTTTATAATATATACAACAGAGTTACTAGAAGTCAAGCCGTACAGCTGTCTTCTTCTTTTTTTTTCTTTTTTTTTCTTTAGAAGAGGCAGGGGGGTTCTTTAGGTTGTCTAAAGCTTCTCTATTGGTAAGATTGCCCAAAACAGATGTAGGTGCGTTTAATTCAGCTAGGGCAGCCAGGAAAGCATCCCAGCCTTTAGGGATATGTTTGGTGGATAGGGCCTGGGTTTGAGTGATTCCCTTAATCAAGTCCAACATATTCGAGCCATCTATAGCATCACCCTTATACACAAAAGCGCCTTTTTCATTCCAGGAAGAAACACTTTTGTTCTGCATCATTTTGTTTAACAGCACCCTTGCATGATTCTTAGATCTAGCAGGCAGGTTGTCCAATACTTCCTGAATGAGCGGATCAGAATTCATAGAGGCTTCTGCAGAGGTGTGGGGCAGAATCAGGTTTAGTTTTTCTTTCTACACCTCCCTATGTCTTACATGAATGAGATACCTTTGAAGAAGAACATCATAAAGTTTTACTTTTTCAAATTCCGTTAAGTCGGTCCTATGAAGAATCCCCAGCATTTCAGTATCGAGGGTGTTGATGGCGGCTTTCCTGATGTTTTTCTCCTTAAGAGGGGTTCCCTTCAATTGTTCTAACTGATGGCTGGGAACCAGATACATCTTTTCAGTATATTCCATCACCGTTTAGCTAAAAGTCCAGTTATTAGGGGGATGGCAATACTCAACAATGGTGCAAGATACCCCCCAGACTGCTTCACTAATTGTTCCTTCCTTCTTAGTGATACTCTGTTGCTTAGGCTTTTGATAAGGGTGCGTTTTTTCCTTAACATACGCACCTGCTGGGGAGTCAGGGGAACATTGCCTTTTAAAGTGTTGAGTGCTATCTCAGAAATCGCAGCGATGAGATCATCTGATGCTGCACATAAAATAGCTTTCCTCTGATGTGGAGGGGCCTTAATAAGAAGATTTAATAGGGGGAGGTTTCTTTTTATACGGTTGGAAATGTTGACTAGTTGGGTAGGCAGCTCAACAGAATGCAGAGTGATGAAGTCACCGCCTTTTGCACCTGTGGGTGGGCTTTTTCAAGGTGTATACCACAGGCCAGTCTGGAGGGAAAAGTCCAGCTCTTAATCTGTATGGCTCAGGTGTGGAGGCATTTCAATCCACAACCAAGTAACCGTAATGTTTTTGTGTAGCATCTGCAAAAGACTCCATGAAGAACTGAGCATTTCTAGGATACATCTGCCGTGCTAAAGTTGCAATTTGTAATTTATCTCTGGGATTCTTAAACAGCACCATATATTTAACATTTAGGCTAATGGTGAGGTTGCTTTTTCCCTTGCAGAAAATATTCTGTGTAATGAAAAAAAATACTCAGATTTCTATGATGTACATATTGAGTAAAAGCTTTTTCCACTTCTTGATCCTGTGATGCACAATTCATCAAATCATCAATAATAACATAATTTGTTCTATTAGGAGGTAGTAAATTGTCATCATCAAATTTCTCAGGCAAGCCCTTCACAAAATTAATAAAAGGGTATTTACATAGTAATTATTGGTATAGAGGCTTCCAAACATTGTAAAACCATAGAATATTATCAGCAGGTGTTGAAAGTATACTATGAGAATTGTCCAGCATGTTTTTTTATAAAAAAAAACTTTTCCCACAGTTACTAGGTCCTGCTAAAATGGCTGAGAACGGATGGTGCCATCATGTATCCATTACTTAAAATCCATATGGAATGGTTTTAAAGCCTTGGGTAATTACCCTCTTGTCATACACAACTTTCGATGTTTTCTTGAGTGTTTTTGTTTCAAGAGTCCAGCGCCGTTTGTTTCGAACAATACCCTGCTGATGCACTACTATCTCGCGCTGTGCCCCCCTTCCCTGTCTGGGTTCATAGGCAAAAACTAAGTCTCTCAGAGTATTGAAATTAATTTTTGTACAGTTATCCACTGTCAAGGTTATTCATTTGACCTTCAGGCATGCAGTCCCTCCGGACAGCTTGTAACCATATGATTTAGGACCTGCTGACACATACTCTGTGACATATTGTCCGTTAGGGACCTCACTTGTGAGTTCACCTAAAAAATCACCTAGAGGTGGATTCCACTGCCCCTTCCGACTCACAAATATAACAGAATCTGTGTCATGATACAGGCAGCGTTCTTGCAGCTTGTCTAGCAAGCTGTAGAGCTCCAGACAAGCATAAGCAGTTGTAAAGCAGGCTATGAACATGTTCTTACCCCCTGAGACCACCATGCGATCTTTCGAGTGTTTCCCAGTCACACAAGCAGCTTCATCATCAATAAATTCACACACTGAAACCTCAAAAGCATCAGAGAACAGAATATTAAACAAATCATCAGGATCTCTTACCACCTGTGTGTTAGGCAGATCGGATTTCTGAGCAAATTTTCCCCACAGAGAATTCAAAAACAGTTTGGCAATATTTCGTTTGGCTTTGTTTTCAGAGATCAGCTCGTGGTGCAAGAGCACCCCCTCTTTTTTGAGAAACTCCTCTACATATTTCTGTTTATCGTCTCTGCTGACACACCACTCGGGATACCCTGATGCCTCCTGTTTCTGATGAAGGTGCATGTCTATATTGTCTGAAAACAGGCCTGTAGATGTCCTTTCAAAATGCCACACTTCATAGATTTCTACCACCCTGTATCCCTTCTCTACAGCAATGTTCAGTTCCACTATACACCACATTCCTACCAGTGCCCTCTCCTCATCAGACTGGGTGCATGTTTCCAACTGTGCTTTTGCACAAGCTGCACACAGGGGAAACATGAGTTTTCCGTTCATCTTGACAGGCAGCATTGGGAATAAAAGACCTCTGGGAGGGTACACTTTTACCTTTGCAATCCCAAAATAATTAGAGAGGGGTTCAAAGTTCTCATAGATTACCTGCAGATGCGCTATGGGGAAGGATTTTCATTTCAGTACAAACGGATATAAACTGCAAAAAACATAATAATGTATCTGCTCATCCGCATTTGGTTTATAGTAAAGACTGATAGCATTAGTTTGCCTGCCGTAGAGAGCGTCTCTAGGTTCCTCATCTGTTTTCAGCATCTGCCTCCATTCATGTTCCCAAATGCTCCTGACTTCATACCCCAACCCTTTCAGTTCAGCAGCTTTTTTCTCTGTAGAGTTGTAAAGAGACTCATAAGATTTACCCAACAGAGGATTCCTTTTTTCTGGAGGATAACACTGGACACAGCCATGCCAAAAGCATCCGTTAAATTCAAAGGCAGTTTTCTTATTATCTAGGATAGCATAACCATCAAGAAAATTAGTCTCAGCCTGGAATTCGCCACCCTTCAAAGCATGCTGAATCTGAATATTTTCTTTATGCTGTATGTATGAGAGCCACTGGATTGAAGGGGTAAAGAATCTCTTGTGCTGTTTGTGATAGTTGTCAGGCTGGGGGATGGCTATGGTATTCTCCTTCAGAAACTTAAACCTGTACATGGCCAGGCTCACACTAGCCACAGTAAGGTATTAGAATGGATCTATAGCAAACCAGTTAGTCACACACTTCTTCCCCATCTTTACTTCTCTCCTCTCCTTTGTCATTTCTATGATTTCATGTCTGTACTTGGTGAATCTCTGCACCAGAATGGCTACATCTTGCTTGCAATAAAATGCCAGCTCTTTCTGCAAGTCAAAAGTGTTTGATTTGTTCTTCTCATACCATGATAAAAATTTCTCCCTTTCTTAAGGCAACATCTGGTGTACACCGTAGTCCTCAACTCTGGGCATGGGCCCTACATAATTCCAGTTCTCAGGAGTATAAAATTAATGGGGAAAATAGCCCTTACATCCTTCAAAACCCAAAGCTGTTGGAAACTTAGGAGCCATGGGTAGATGACTAAGGGAATCAATGGAGTTGATGTCTAAACTTTTTATAGTTACACATATCAGTTTCCCCCCCCCGAGCAACAATGTCTACATCCAGTTTTTCTTTGATCAATTGACTGATTATAAAATAACCATCGTAGCCTTTTGAGTTGTGAGCTATAAATGTCCACTTGCTGAACTGACTAACCTTAGTGAAGGTCTTGATAAAGTCAGCAAGGCACGGCTCACCTTTAAATTCCCACGATTTGCCTGCAGAGGGCCACTCATTCTCAGCATTCTCCTTTTCATTTGTCTTGTTCTGTTTCTTACCACCAGCCTTTTTTACGTCTTTGGGCCTAACCTTAAAGCATTTCACAGTTTCCCCTGCAAATGCTTGTGCAAAACAATAATTTGGAATGTGAACACCTGTTGACTGGTGACACTCAAAATCATAAAACACATATTTTACAGACACATCAGATTTCTTAATAGGTGCCATGTGCCACTGATGGTTTCTGTCCTTTGTGATAAATCCCCAGCAGATGGTGCACTGTCTACCCTTGCATTTTTCCTCATCGTGCCCTGATTTCTGGAAGAGCTGCAGTTTACACAATAGTTTCTACACTCGCATTTTACATCTTTCTTAGAGGCCAGGTGATTATGTCTATTTAAACAGGATGTAGATCTGCAGAACATCTTACAATTATTACATCTCTGCAGTGCTCCAACATTACTAGCACATTCTGTACTCAAACAAAGTCTGCAACAATACATACAGTTATGCATGTGGGTGTATAATGTTCTGCAATACGCACAATAGTTTTTAGAGCCAAAAAGTGCTTTCACATTGATCACTCCATAGTAATGTTCATCATGGAGAAACATGGTATAGGTTTTGGGGTAGTTTGAACCTGATGTGTGAAGCAGATTCCAACCCTTTTTACCAAAACACCCCACCTGAATGTTGACCTTCAAATGGTCTTCAATAATGGAAACATCACTAAGGGCAACTTTCTTTTGATCGGTCCATCCTAATTCCCTATGCAATTCCCTGGCTGCTGCCAACAACTCAACATCTGTGGGGATTTTGTCAGCCGTAACAGCCAAAAGCCCCCCAGCAAAGCAGAGATTGTTACCTAGGGTGTTTAAATCTACCAGGTACTGCCTTTTTTTACTGATGATTTCGCTGTAGGGTATAGAGCCTATTGCCCTATGACCTCCACCGTTTGGTGACCTCACAATGGTGGCAATCAAACGCAGGAGACATCTGCAAGTATTTGTGCATTGCTCTGCAAGAGATTGGTGATGTGTGCTAGAAAGTCCTCAGCATTCAATGCATCCCTGCCCCTTCTAACAGAAAACAACTGATCTGATAGCCCTGTGCCGTCCAGTCTCAGCTGAACAAAATCCCCAGGCTGTATTCTCTGATGAATGTCATCGAGAATCTGTTGAATCCCATCATATAATCTGGCCACAGCCTGGACTTAGGAAGTTATGCGCTCAAGATTAATAAATCAGAAGACCTCAGTAATACGTAAAGCATGAAACCCCTCAAATTCCTGAGGAAACTGGGCCACGTGCTGTACATATACCCGAGGCTGGTCTTCATCAGTGGGTGCACATTCAGCTTTGCTATCAGGGGGTGGTGTAGATGAATGTGATTCAGCCCCTATAGCTACATCATCTGGTTCAACATCCTGAGAAGGTGCAGACAGGCATGAACTTGAAGGCACACTATTTGACAACATTTTTAGAGCCTTTTTTACTAGAGCGCGTTTGTTTTTTAGAGACTGAGAGTGTTTCTTTAGCCATACTTAATATTTTTGAACCCTCCTTCTCCAGTACAGCTGGTGCTGGGTTGGTGTGTGTTTCCTAAACCTTTTTTTGTTTGTTTACCACCACCCCATTGTACATGTTTAGCAGTACTATTATGAGAAACGTGATACTGTTGGTGCTTTTTAATCTCATTAGCAAGAGCCATCAGAGCTGTTGAATCAGTACATCCACTACAAAGCTGGTTCATGGATAATTCATACTGATTAGCTTTCATCATCAAATTCTTAGCTTTTTTCATCATTTTCTCTATAGCCTCATATGTATTCGTTATCAGTCTATACTGCTCAACACGCTTATGTAAATCTTGCTCCTTAAGGCCCTGGGATGTCTGTTGAGGAATGTCATGATTTCTCCATTTAGGCTGTGGGTCAGAAACGTCACGCATCGGTGCACCATTACACTTTTTATTCTCATCTGCAGAGTATAAAAATAATTTTGTCATTTACAGCTGTAGCCAGGGTATGTTTACACACACACACTTGTCTTACCCTTGCCTGTGCTCTGGCCACATGTAACTTTAGGGGATAGAGAAGGACTTCCAATGATGTACACTGCCAAGGAATAATATTAGATGTTTTATGTTTACACACACACACAAACACACATGTCTTACCCTTGCCAGTGCCCTGGCCTGCACCCTGGCCTTTGGTAACTTTAGCCATCAGCGGTGGACTGTCACTGATGTACACTGTGAAAAGATAACAGACATTTTAGATGATTCCTGGGATGTCTTATGGACCCCCCTTTTAAAACTTAAAAAAATGTCTTATTTACCTGTATACTCATAGGGCTGATCCACGATATGGTTAGCATTCTTAAGGGGCTGTCCTGATCTTTCAGCTTGCTCACCCCCGCCAGCTAAAAGCAAGGAAACATATCAGCATTTTAAAACTGAAATTAGAAACATTTCAGTTTAGAGGATAGCCTAGTGTCTGGTCCTGGAGTGTCTGAAGGAATACATGCAGGCATGCTGAAACTAAGGAATGTAAGCAGGCATGGTGAGACTTGCCCAGCCAGGAACCGATATATAGGACATCAGGGGGTTTATGTATATCAGTAGCACATTCAGAAAACATGGAGAGATAGACGTTGCTAATGGTTGAGACATACTTGAAACTGGTTTGTCGGAAAACATCACCTGATATACAACATTTCCGACCAGCGCTAGTTTTTCAAAATATTGCTCCCCCACTTTTAGATGAACTTCAGAGAAAAATAACCCCCCTTTTGGACTCTCTTGAAATTAAATCTATAGAGACCGCATGCAAAACTTTTAGCAGAGTGGTAGAATTTGAATTTGCTGATGGAAAAACAAATTGGGACCGTCTTTTAACAGCTTTGTTGTTTGGTGGGATTATTGCTAAAAAATTACAGTTGCAAGGGATTCCTCTGACACAGAACAATGAGGATCAGCTTACATATTATATCACAGACTACATAATGAGTGCAAAATCAGAATGGATCTTGGAAAATAGAGGTTGGGTGAGTATGACAAACAAATATTGCTCTTAAGTTTGAGAAAATTAGCTGACTTCAGCCATAACAATAACTGCTATGTATTTTTATTTCAGGACCCTGGCTTTGCGACAAAATTTCAAACCCCTGATGTCAAGCGAAGAATATTCCAGGTTTTCAAGAATTACCACACAATGCTTTGGTTAACATTCCCTGTTTAGCTAAGAAATAAAAGGTACAGAAAATTCAAAAGGTCTCTTTACTTGTTTTTGCATGGCTTCTGTTTAAAGTGAGCAGTTTCTGGCAAAAGGGGTGTGGGGTGGGTGCTGGGGGGAGGGGAGAAGAGGGGGGCTGGCTTAGCAGCCTTCAATAAACTTAGCATACATGCAAACACATAGTGACAAAGATTAAGTCATACATTCTAACAGATTAGATATATCTGGTTGATTTCCAGCCAGATCAGCATTCTCCGGGAAAATGTCTACAAAGTAATCTAAAATAACACTGAATTAGCATACTTAATTTAAACTATTTTAAACCACAGCTTCTGAAAAAGACATAGAGAGAGATATCTGAGCCTTGTTTTATTGTTTTACGATCCATGCTGTAAAGCAGCTCTCTGGTAGAATTGGCAGAAACAAAGTTTTTAACTTGAGAACAAACATTTAAAAGAAGTAGCAACTAGCCACGCATTAATTATTTTTTAAAATAAAGGAACTAGTAGTTTTAAAATAAAGGAACCGGTTGCTTTAAAATAAAGGAACCAATATTTTTAAAGCACAATTTCTGAAAAAGGAATAGAGAGAGAGATCTGAGCCTTGTTTTATTGTTTTATGATCCAGGTTGTGGAACAGCTCTCTGGTAGAATTGGCAGAAATAAAGTCCAGCCCATTTTGTATGCATGCCTAAGCATGGCGATTGGCTTATGGTATGGAATTTATTTATTTAATTATTTTACCTTAAGTTGTGAGTTTTTTATTGGCTGTCCTATATCATGATTATCTATATATTTTATATATGTTGTGACTGCTTGTTTTTAAATGATACATAGGTCTGATTGATTATATATACCTACATTGCTGACTTTTAAAACAAAGGCTGTAAAGGAGGAATAGAGGTTGGGTGGCTTGGGGGCATTTCACCCATGTAGACTGTCTACTGCCTGCTACCCTGTAATGTTTTCTGTATAATTCTCATGCTTTTAAACAGAGCTTTGGCATGTAAGGCATCTCATTAAGATTGTATAAACCTACATTGCTGGCTTTAAACAAAATGATGTAATGGGGAGCTGTTATCATTGCAGGTTTTAAAAAGCCTGCATTGGGAAGTGTTTTAGCTTCCCATCTCACTTATAGTATCACCCTCAATATAATATCTGTTACAGCTCATTGGGAACCTATGTATTTTATTGTTTTCTATTTAAAAGTAATGAACAAAGGGAATTGGGTTCCATAGCAAAATTAAATAAATAAATAGAACCCTGGAACAAATGGTGGGGACCATTTGTCCCTCCCAAACTTTTGTAGAGCTGGCTTGGGAATTCTAACTTTCTAAATGCGTGGTTTTAAACATACAGCAATGGAGAACTGTTTTAGCACCCCAATGCAGGGTTTAAAAAGACTGCCATGGGAAACTGTTTTAGCATCCCATCTGGCTTATAGTATCACCCTCAATACAATATCTGATACAAAGCGTTGGGAACTTATGTATTTTATTTATTGTTTTCTATTTAAAAGTAATGAACAAATGAATGCTGCCTTAGGATTGGGTATCACTGTATGGCTTTATGGGTTGTGGGGATAAGGGCTGGGGGTTGGGGTAAGGGCTAGGGGTGGGGGAATGGGGGGAGGAGGCTAGGAGAGGGGAGTGGAGGAAGGGGCCAGGGGGTCATCAATCATTTTGTCAGGATGTTTTCTGTTTAAACTATAATTCCCAAGCTTTAAACAGACTTTAAATACAACATGTTTTCAAATATAAACTTTATTGTTCAACAACTTTAACATCTTTAGTCACCAGAGAATATTTCATCCGTAGTTTCTTGTGTTAGAACAAGACAATTCATACGGTAAGCTGATAAGGTAACAACATGGAGCACGCATTCTCAATTTTAGAGGACGAAATCTGCCCTCTAAAATTGAGAACTGAAAAAACTTCTATAGCCTCTGTTTCTGATGACATTTTCAACATGTTTTAGAAACATTTGGTCAGTGTGCTTCAGGATCTGATCAACAATTTTAACAGAGTCCTGGGAACGGGTTACCTTTGTAACCAGATTTAATATCTCATTAACAGTTTCTTGTGTTAGAACAAGACAATTCAGGCTATAAGCTGTTAAGATAACAACATGGAGCACATTTTTAAGGCATATCTTGCCACTAATAAATCGTAACTTCCTAGAAATCTGTTTCCCTCCAGAAAAGACACTCATGAGAACTCTGTCCTGGGGCATCTATGACACAACCACGGCATGACTCCCTCATTTGTTGCATTAAACAGTGCTTTAAAATGGCATACACAGTTGTTCTGACAATGGCTTTCATTGCCTCCCTACATTTTCTTGGTAAAATATTGTCCGCTTCATCGGCTTGAATCCTAAGAATGCTTCTAAGGATGAGATGGCAGGGCTGATTTGATGGCAGATCTGCAGAATCCTAAATAATAATAATAATTTAGAAAATCATACACAGACCTTTCTTTGGTTTTATACTACATCATGGAAATAATGACTCCACAAATCTGCATTTTAATGCTTCCTATTGATGACATTTTCCAAAGAGCTGAAGGTGTTGGCTGTTGACAAACTTCAACAGTTTTCAGTTGTTGAAGGACCCTAGAAAATTAAGCACATGCTTTAACATTTGTGCAATCTTTATTTTACACCTCCTCAATCATTTACTTTCCAAATAAAAGCTTACCGGCATTACAGCGTTATCTGAGGCAATCGTCTCCAACATGCTGATCCATCTTTGGTTGACCTCATTCACTTCCTCTTTTAGCAGTTTAGCTGGTGGAAAACAATCATCTTCATCAGAACTTTTGCTAATATAGCACTTTCGAGGTTTAAGCTCCTCTACTGCTGGCTGCTTGGTTAATTCCCCTGGACTCTTAGGAGTGCTGGCTGCTTCCATGTCTACTGCTGGCTGCTTGGTTAATTCCACAGGACTCTTAGGAGTGCTGGCTGCTTCCATGTTCAAAACTCAGATTGTGTTCAAACCTCAGAACAAGCCTGGGCATGCAATACTGGCTGGGGGATGTGTTCAAGGCACAGAACATGCCTGGGCATGCAGAATGTCTGCTCTGACTGCCCCCTTTTCCTGATTGGTTCAAAACCTCAGGCTGATGGTTGCCATAGCAACCGTGGGGCTATCTGGAGGGGAGGGTCCATTTCCAAAGGGAGAAGGGGGAAGGGTTGGGGAAGGAAGAGAGGGGAAGAGAGGGGAAGGGAGGGGGCAGGGGAAGGGAGGGGGCAGGGGAAGGGAGGGGGAAGGGAGGGGGAAGGGAGGGGGAAGGGAGGGGGAAGGGAGGGGGAAGGGAGGGGAAGGCGAAGGAAGGGAAGGGGAAGTGGTCAGGGGTCATCATCAATCATTTTGACAGCAGGTGGTCTTTCTATACTACTAGAGTTGTTTGAAAGCAGGCTTGCTTAATAGGATCTTGAAGGGCATGGATGTTCATTTTACGCCTTGGTTTTCTTCTTTGGAGCCTACGTTGAGGAACAATATTAATGGCCATAGTGGATTGAATTAATCAGTGATCTGTCCAGCAGTCATCTGCACTCGTCATGGCCCTAGTGAGGAGTACATCACGACGATCTCTGGCATGGACAATTACGTAATCCAGGAGATGCCAGTGTTTTCAACGAGGGTGCTTCCAAGATATTTTAAATTTATTTTTCTGGCAAAAGAGTGTGTTTGTAATAACAAGATTATGCTCTGCACATTTAGTCAGAAATAGAATTCAGGTTGCTATTACCAACTCCTTCTTTCCCAATGGTTTCTGGCCATAAATCAAAATCATGCCCAACTCTTGCATTGAAATCACCCAAAAGGATAATTTTATCCTCCTTAGGTGTCTCTGATGAGATGGTGTCTGGTTGGTTATCAAAATTTTTCTTGATGTCTTCATCAGCATCTAATGTTGGTTCATAAGCACTTAGAATAGTTGCCTGCTGGTTTTTCGCAAGTTTTAACTGGAGAGTTGAGAGTCATTCATTAATACCAATAGGAACTTCTGACAAGAGCGTCACAAGATTATTTTTAATAGCAAAGCCTACTCCATGTATTTGTCATTCTTGTTCAGGCAGTCCTTTCCAAAAGGAGGTGTAACCTCCTTTTTCTTCCTTCAGTTGTCCTTCTCCTGCTCTTCGAGTATCTTGGAGTGCTGCTAGGTCAATATTAAAATGTCTCAACTCCCTCACAATGATGGCAGTCCTGCGTTCAGGACGTTCACTATCTGTATTGTCCAGCAATGTCTGTATATTCCATGTTCCAAAGTTCAATTGTCTTTTGCAACTGCTAAATGGTGACCCCACTGGACGTGGTAATCCAGTCAGGGAGAGAGATGAGGCAGACTATGTTTAGGGCACCTTTTCTAGCCCCCTTCCCATATGGGGTGAGCAGAATGGATCCTAAATAGGACTGCTTAGTCATGGATATAGCTGCTGAACTACTCAACTGCCTTGGTCCTTGAGCCAGGACAACTGAGTCTGTATCCACCACCCATGTGCCAGTCCATTACTAGGGGCTTCCAGATTTCACAGTCCTGCCCCCATTGCCATTCGCCACTTGCCATGGGACTTTTGGTTTGGTTTGGTTTGGTTGGGAGACACCTGTGCATGAATTTGTTTGATGTGGGGAGATCGGCACACAATGATCAACACATAATCTTGACAGAAAAAGGCTTTGATCCAATGGCATGGATACCACAATGATTGGAAGTATTTTATCTGTTGCAGCCTTCATCCACCTTCACAGCCATTGGAACAAACACATTATTACCCTCCACCTGTTCTGCCATTGAGGACATTCTTGGATCGTTCTTTGTCTGGTTCCTCTCCCTTGACCTTATCGCCATGGGTGACCCTGCTGGGAGTACATAACTTCTGATGGCATTGCTCATAGGGTTCATTGGAACACACAAGCCCACTCACCACTACAAGGTGATGATTCAGTGAGGGGCATTGCCATGCAAGCCCTCTCCCTTTAGGATCTGACTTTTTTAATTGTTTTAGTTCATTAGTTAGCTATTTTATTATTTGATTTATATCCCACCCTTCCTCCCAGCAGGAGTTGTATCAAGACAGGGGTGGTGTGAGAAATGCTGCTGCTATCTGCGCCGATGCTGGAATACTAGTACAACATTCATCAGGCAAAAAAACCTGCAGTGCAACTAAAGGGTGGGAATGCACTGCATGCTGGGATGCCTGTCATGTGAGCAGCTGCAGCTAGCAAAAAACTCCTGCAATCTTCCAGGTTCCCAGCATTGCTAACAGATTGTTTCTGGTATCATTTATCAGGAAATTAGCACTAAACTTCCACTATATTCCACTATAATTCTGGAGCTAGCTTGTGTGTCATGTGAAAGATCAACTATAATGCGCAAATTACCAGGTAAGACATCGTCAGAATAATGGAATAAAGTGCAGTGAGAAAGCAGCCTTGGAATCTCAGACCAATTACAGAATGGAAATCTAGTAATCCCTATTTTTTTAAATGCACACATTCTCTGCAGACCTTTGGTCTAAAATAGCAAGGGGAGAGTTAACCAAAATCATAATATTCCTTCCTTCCTTCCTTCCCTCCCTGTCATTACTGTTGGTATTATATTCCAGACTGGTAGCCATGCTAGCATGTTGTTGCAGCAACCAGGGCCAGCTCTATCATTAGGCAGAGTGAAGCAATCACCTCAGGCAATTGATTTAGGGTATTATGAAAGGGCAGCAAATTGTTAACTTTTAAATTTATTATTTTTCAAATTTTTACTCTGAGAGAGAAAGAGGCTCTTGTGGAATTTTTTGCCTCAGGTGCCAAAATAACTTGGTCAGCTTTGACGTCTATGCACTGTGACTTCAGAAGTGGAGGGGGTCTCACAATTTGCCTCAAGCAGCAAATGTCTTGGGGCAGCACTGGCCAAAGCTACAAGTCTTGTGGAACCTTAAAATCTAACAAATTTATTATATGGACTACAGTCCACTTAATCAGATGCCATAAAAAAAGTTGTTAGTCCTTAAAGTGCCACAAGATTCTTTGCTACTTTGGTTGGCATCATAACGTAGAATGCTTCCAACCCATAACATGGAGGAATTAAAATAATTAAAGTGTATTAGGTGCTGTTTTATATTCTTGAGTACTAACAAGCTCCAAAACACAGGACACTTCCATATTTCATTTTAAGCAATATAATATAGCCAATACAAAGGTAACATGCATCAGGTGAGTAGCATTGTGATGCAGATCTAGACACATCAGGAGTCACAGAGACACTTGCAATCTTATGAGTGATGTCTTAATGACTGCACAGTTGGCCATCCAAACAAGCCTTGCTTGCATGTGTTGAGTCCCGTGTTGAAATAATGATGGCAAGGGAATCGCATCACAAATGGTTAATTTTCTTCCTAGACTGTTAAAGTGGCTAGTAAATGCAAGAGTTACACAGGGTGCAGAGCCAGGAGCAGCTTATCCAGTAGGGTGGAGCCATAATAGCCTCCCAACAGTGGCAAGATCAGGATTGTGCAGGTGTACCAGCAGAGCCAATCCAGGGGTCCTGCCAGTTAATTCATACAGCTACAACCTCACTGTCACCTCACTCCTCCCATTAAGTGGCAGTGACACACTGGATGAGTCACTCCTGTGCAGTGCTAATTAACAGGAGGGCATTGTGTAGCCACTGGGTGGAGCCAAGGAAGGTTCCTTCAGTCTGGGTTTCTTGTGCATAAAAAAGCTAGCATGTTTATTATGATGTGTAATCCTGGTTTCATTCTGTTAGAAGCCTAGCCTAATCTACACTGTTGTTTTATACTTCCTGCTCCTAAGCCTGAGGGCTTTTTATGTAAACTGTTATTTACAGTCTTACTGCTACAGTTTTGTACAGCCAGGGCCAGCACCAGAGGGCGGCCAGATCAGGCCCTGGCCAAGGGCCCCTGGGTCCCAAGGGGGCCCTGAAGGGCCCCCCTTAGGGTGGATGGGTAGTGCTTCTGGCCCTGCTGCGGATCACAAGAGGGAGCTCCCAGGCACCCCCCATACTGCCACGCAGGCCTGCAACACCTGCCTTTATGCCCCACCTACCTCTCCCTTGACGTAAATGTTGATTGCACTGCTCGTGCAAGCATACCATCAACCAAGATGGCAGCCGAGGTTTCCCTAAGTGGCTGATGCCCCTGCCAGTTGATGGCAGGGATGCCCACGCATAGCATGCATGTGTGCCATCAACCAAGATGGTGGCAGAGGCATCAGCCCCTTAGGGAAGCCTCGGCTGCCACCTTGGTTGATGGCAGGCATGCGTGCACAGCACGGGCAGCATTCACCAAGGGAAACATACGTAGGTGGGGCGTGCATGTGTATGTTCATGTGCCGGGGCCCAGGGCAGGCTGGTGCCCAAGGGCCCCAGCATGACTGGCCCCGGCCCTGTGTAGAGCCTACCTGTTTATGATCCACTTAAGTTTGCTAAGCCCTTAAGTTTCTGAAGTCAGTCTACTTTATTCAGCCATTTCTGCTAACATCCTTGAAGTCCAGAACCTTAACCACCCACAAAGTAGAAGGCTGATGAATTACCCAGTTAGACCATAGGAAGCTTCCAGAGATCTGGACTGATGCAATTCCTACTCCTCACATCATTCTAGTATTTTCACACATGTACCTCAGCAGTATGGGATGTTTTCACAGTGAAGTGGCTCCCATGCTGCTAGGTGGATGTGTGAATGGGAGCCTATTTTCACCCCACCCCGCCCCAAAATTGGTAAATATTTGCAATGAAAACAGATCACAATTGGGTTGTTTATCTCAGTAAGTTTAATGTTGTACAGGTCCAATGAGCCGATCTGGCTCAGGGGCTGTCAAGCCTATTCAGTATCATAAGCCTGTAAAAGAGGAGCTCCTATCTGAAGAGCACTATACATATTACTTTTTCTCACAGATATTATTGTTGGAAGAAGGCATGCGATGGTGAAGCAGCCCTGAGCAATGTGTCTCCCTAGTTCCATGGCTCTTTGGCACATTAGTTAAGGGGGGGCTTTCATACTCGTGTGGCTCTTCCATCTTTGAAAGCATCCACTGTGGCCTAATTATTTTCATTTAAAATGCTCATATCATCCTTTTTTAAAAAAATCATGATTCTTATCAGCATGCTTCAGAAAGGTTTTACAGCTCCTTTGAAGATTTGTTAGGAATTGTGCAAGTAAAGGAAGCATCATGTTTTCATAGCGCCTGGGTCCTGGGGGCTATTGAAAGACACAGTAATTGTGAATCAAGGAATAATATGCTCCTATGAAATGAGTTTTTAATTACTGCAGTGCACTGAGATGGTTCACTGGAGCCATAAATGTCACAGCTGAATATATTGTCTAACAATTCTAACATTTTCTCTTCAATGCAGACTGATTTCCTAACTTTTTTAGATTTGCAAAGTGGTCAAAACAGGTCGAATACACTGGCCTTGTTCCTGTCTTATTTTGTGATAGGTGGAGCTTCCAATGTATTTTACATGTTTTGTTGTGATGTAACATGTTGTCTTGTGGTACCTCTTAATGATTATTTTACAGTTGTGTTGTGCAGATGCTTTCTGACCATTAAGCATGATTGTAAAGAGCTTTATACAACCCCTAATTATGGTGGGTGATAAGATCTATACAGTCAAGGAAAAGAGACATAATGCTATCAGTGGCCATGCAGTGTACTGATTTCTGCCTCTAAAATTGGAATATCCCATGGTTCTTTAAAACTTTAAATATGTTGTGGGAAAAGGCATAAGTTTCCCAATGTGCACTGTACACACATGCTACTTTTGTCTTCCTGTAGTCTCTGGTTAATCAAGCTTTTGAAGCACAGCATCTGTAAGGTTCTGAAATGCAGCATCTCATGGTGCTGTGATGTAAACTTGACATATTGTTGTGGTGGTTTGATTGTTCAGATGATTTTATTATGCATTATATATTCTATGTTGTGCCCTGTTCTGAGATTGATTTTAATAAAGAGTTCGTTAGAAATTACCAAAATTATCTAGAGCCAGTATAGTGGTTAGATTGTTGGGCTAGGACCTGGGAAACAATAACTCAGCCATGAAGCTTACTGGGCTATCTCTCAGGCTAACCTACCTCACAGGGTTGTTGTGAGGTTAATACAGGAAGGGAAAGAAGCTTGTGTGCCATCTTGAGCTTCTTGAAAGAAAGGTGGGATAGTGATGGTGATCATGATAATGATGATGAATGCGCTCACATCACACAACCTTCAGCTCTCCAGCCCAGAGATTGGCAGAAAATAGAGATGGAAAGATCTGTAAATTTTGGTTCTCTCAGTTCTTTTATTTTTCCAGTCTTAAAATCAGTTCTCCACATTTCTGTGTCAATTTGGGATTATTATTATTTTTTAAAAAACCTCATGAAAATTCTCCAGCATTTTAGTGTGAATCTCTCCTATTTTTGTAGGCAGTTGTGACTAATATACACATTCTTGCATGCAATTTCTCATCATATGATGTATTTTTGTATGTTATTTTTCACTCATATATTCACTGTTATGCACACTGTACCCTAACATGCATTTTTTAAAGTGCTTGGTTGGTGAACTGCATTGCAACATTTGAATCAGTGCAAGTATCAAAGGATGCCTGTGTTTCGGTTCTCATATTGTTTTGGAAACTGTGAATTTGATAGATTTGGCTTGAAAAGTGAACTGAATCCAGTTTCTCACCCATCCCTATTTAGGATGCAGGTTAAAACTGCATTTTCTTTTATCAAGCATTTTTGTAAGTTTCCTCCAATACAGAGTCACCACAACGTGACCTCACGTATCAAGGATTAGAGAGAGGAGGTCTACCTATGATCTGACTCCCTCCCATGCTTAAGGCTTAGCTCCTTTCAATTTAAAAACCATGAATATTCCGCATCAATTACTGTCTTATCACTTGGCTTTCATGGCTTTTTCTGCTTTTGTCTCTATCAGGGTGTGCATACTAGATGGACATTGTTTGAGCAGGCAAGCTGTTGTGGAAGTGCACTCAGCAACACCGTGTTTACGAATGTACAATTTTCTCTCCATGATCAAATGTAGGGAAGCCACTTTGCCTCAGAAACTGGCTGTGGCTACCACTGATTGGCTGCTCATGGCCATGTGATAAATCCACCATCCCCATCATCCACAAAACACTTTTGCAGATCTTTAAAAATGCATTTCCCTTTTTAAAAAGTGACAGGGTTGCACATTTAAAATGTTTTTAAATGTTTTTAAGACTAGGGAAGAAGCAGACAGATGGCAAAGAGAAGAGCCCTGCTGAGTCAGATCAAAGTTCCATCTATTTCAGCATCCTGTTCCCACAGCGGCCAACCAGATGCCCCTGGAACATCTCAAAGCAGAGCATACAGGCAGTAGTTCCTGGTACTCACAGGAATACTGCCTCTGAATCCTAGAGGTTATACTGTATGTAACCATCATGACTAGCCGCCACAGATAGGATTTTTATTTTAATTATTTAATTATTTAATTATTTGATTTATTATTTGATTTATATCCCACCCTTCCTCCCAGCAGGAGCCCAGGGCAGCATTTTTCTGAATGAATTCATCTAATTCCCTTTTAAAGCCATCACACCAGTGGCCATCAACACATCTGTGGGCAGCAAATCCCACAAACTAGTTATTCATTTTTTTATTTATTTAAACTATTTTAACCTGCCCTTCCCTGTGAAGTAATACTGAGACAAGTTACGACAGAAATTAAAACCAGAAATTTCAACTACAATCATAAACCAAACAAAGATAAAAACATAGCAGAGTCAGTAACAGTGATATGCCCTGGGCTCCTCCAGAGGAGGAGGGGATATATATAAGTAAATAAAATATTTGGCCAATTAACCTCTCATTAAAGCTTGCTGGAATAGGTGGGTTTTCTAGTTGACACTGAAAACTCATCAATTTCTGTGCCAGCTATACACAGTAGTTATGTGTATTTATTTATTTATTACATTTATATACCGCCCCATAGCCGAAGCTCTCTGGGCAGTGTACAGCAATGTGTAGCCAGTTCTTCTATTGTTTCAGAAAGTGTGAATTTGATGTTTGGCTAGAGATGCGAACTGCATCAAAATTCTCACACATCTCTAGCAGAAAGAAGATTGGGATCTATTGGTTTCTGACTACCTTTTTTTTTTAACAATTACTTTTCCACCTAAATTAAGCTGCTGAAATGAAGAAAGCTAGCCAGGAGTTGGCTCTGTGTGAAAGCACTGTGAATTCACAGTCTGGTGTTAAAAACAAAATCCTACTCTCAGAATGTGCTCAGAGGCAGCCCCTCTTCTTGCATTCTGTGTGTCTTTTGCACATCACCAGCACCATCAGCTTTCCCTTCAGCAGAAAATACTTTATTATTCATTAAAATGAAAAATCACAGTACCTGCCTCTTAACTAAATGTAGTGGGAGAAACAAGTGATGTCTTAGTAGGCAGCATGATTCAGTGATCTCACTGACAGTTTCTCTTTTGCCTGGTGCAAAACCCAACTTCGTTCGACAAGAGAGTGTTGCACATGGAAATAAGTGGTGCTTGAGGAGAGTGAATTATTTTCAGTTGTCATTAAAATGATACACCAGGGGTTTGATTTACATACAACCTGATTAAATTTAGTATCTGCTCATGTATCTCTGCTAAATCAATGTCACTTCATCAGTGCATAAAGATTACCATTCTTGTGTCTCCTGTTAAGAGCACTGAGATTCTGCCTTTTTTTAAAGAAAAAAAGTGCATAGTTGCAAAGCCCCATGTCCAGGAGTGTAGCAACAGGGGGAGCAAATGAGGGCATTGCTCCCCCAAATGATAATTATGCCCCCAATGAAATTTTCCATCAGTCCCCAAATTTCTAGCATTGCAGTAACTTAAAACTTCAGTTAAGCTTTTAGAAATACAGTTTAAGCATCCAAAAAGAGGAGCAGAGCAAAGTTTCCAATGGAAGGCAAACACAGTGTTGTATTCTGTTAATAAGAAGTCTTAGTTTAAGAAGTTTGCCTTGAGCAGGGCCCAGTAGTTGAGGAGAGGAGCAGGGAAGAGAGGGGAAAGGGGCAGGAGGGATTAGACCAAGAATGGATGTGATCAATAAAGTTTTCCTCAATAATCCACAGTATCGTTGTCTCATGGATAAAAGGGGATAGATACCAAACATAGCAAATATAAGAGCTGAAAGGATGAATGAAGTGATCTTGATCAATTGGGAACAGAGTTGGCAAACCTAAGGGTTTGTAATTGGAGGAAGGCAAGATGGGAAGGATAGTATTGTTATGCACTGCAGAGCATCTCTTCCAATGTTGCCAGTTTAATGATTTCCCCACAAAAATCTAGTGTTTTTAGGTGCATTTCCAGTGGCAAATTTTCTTGTCTAGTGGGAAATCTAGTTGATGTCAAACATTTTATGGCCAGAATCTGGTGGTTTGTACAAATACTTCAATTTCATTCTCCCCCTCCCCTGCTATTATATATTTCATGAAACTGTCTAGCCAAAATCCAGCCTTTTTTTAAAAAATCCTACTGCTTGGATATTTTCTTGTATTTTTCATTGTTTGCATTTCTGTTCCTATGTACAGTCTCTAAAGTGCTACTTGACTATTATTTCATTTCTGCTGTAAGTCATGGCTAGCTGGCTACCCTTTTGATTGAAAGCGTACCAGAGTAATTTACCCAACACAATGAGCCAGTGACAGAGAGAATGATTTTTAAGTCAAGTCTCCAGATCCTGTAGTGTTCTTGTTTTTTAAAGGTATCAAGACAAGGGGGTTCTTGCCTATTAGCTGATTGAGAAGAAAAATGTGCTGGTAAATAGCACAGTGGGGAGGACAGCCTGGCTGGGAGTCCAGACTCTGTCAGTTCAAATCCCTGCTCGTGTCTCCTGGGTGTAAAGGGCCAGCTAAAGATCACCCCACAGTGAGTGGCTCAGGGATTATGTGCCCTGTCACCTGTGCAGCCGTGGGCAAGCTGCATAGTCCCAAGGAGCCCAGTTGCCCCCCAGCTGCCAGTTGCGGACAAGGAAGGGGCTGGCTTGTGGCAAGCTGAGCAGGCCCTAGCCAGCTGGGGAGGGCTATCCTCAGAGGGAGGCAATGGTAAACCCCCTCTGAATACCGCTTACCATGAAAACCCTATCAATAGGGTAGCCATAAGTCGGGATCAACTTGAAGGTAGTCCCTTTCATTTTCAATATTCTACCCAATCAAAATGTGATGCAGCCTAAACACTACCAAAGGAGACATGATGATTAGGAACTACAAGCCTCAGAAATAAATGGCCTGAGCATGCACAGAGCGCACTTGCCTCACAAGGAGGAATCTCTGTTTGTATTTAATAAGGTGATTCCACATCATATAATCATCACAAGAAGATCTTGCTGGATCAGGCAAAGGCTATCTAGTCCAGCATCCTGTTTTCAGAGTAGTCAACCAAACACACACACTCAAAGCATTTTTAAACCTAAAAAACCCATGAATGTAAACCTCTCAGATCTAAAAGACACACATTTATACCTGTAGTTCCAAACTGAAATACATCAATGGTTACTAGTACTTTAAAATTCTGTTATCCACCTTGTTAAGCAATTCCTTGTAAGAGTGTTTCACACTAACACAAAAATGTTATCAAACATGGTGTCCAGTGGGTTAAGGACAGATTTTGGTGGATTTGGGGCATGGGTCTGGTGGGGAAAATAATTCTTGTTGGCAACACTGATATCCCCCTCCCTTGTAGTGTTCAGGCAGCCTCTGTAGGTGGTGGGTGCTATTAGTGCAATCTGGTGGGTATGCCTAGGCTTTGCGGTCTAGACATTGCAGCAGCTTAACCTAGTCCAGGACAGGACCTGAGAAGAAGAGAGAGGTGAGTGAGATGGCTCTCCAAGGCCCAGGAAACCAAATGAGACCTAACTAATGAAGCCCAGACAATGGGGAGCTGGAATATTGTGTGTGCACGCATGTTTGGGGGGAATTTCTTCCCTAGCTTGTTAAAGAAGTTGAAAAATACATCCTTTCAATCAGGTTCAATTTCAGAATGGTTTTGAGGAGTATAATGTGGCTAGAGTCTTAGTTGCAACAGTTTTAGACCTCCACCCAACTGTACAAATTAGGGTTGCCAGGTCAGAAGCATCCCAAGGCCTGAGATTTTGGAGGTGGGCCTGAGTAATGTCATGGGGTGGGTCCAAGTGATGTCATTAAGCATGATACATTAAGCATCAACCACAGTTGCTTGGCGCACACAATTCATACAAAAACATTTATCTGATTGGAAATTAAGATAGAAATCTTAGCTAAAAGATGGAGCCTGGGTAGGGAACATTTAATCTAGCCTATTCGCTTCTGGCAAAAAGGGTTCAAGTGCCCTCAGGCCAGGCCAGTCACCAGAAGGCCTTTGTAGGAAGAAAGGAGCCTAGTGTTGTGGAGATGTTAGATGGGAGCACTCAGGAGTAAAGATGGATGCCCCCGAAGAGCTGTAATTCTAAACATACCTACCAAGGGGCTAAACCCCACAGAACGCAATAGGACTTACTTCTCAGTAGATATGGTTTGGATTGTGTTGTTGATAAAGCAAAGATATCCATATCCAACTAGGGTTGGCAACCCCCTGCCTGGAATGGCCTGCCCCTTCCTTTTAACATCCAAATTTCTTTACAGATTTGACCCTTCACTTCAGAAAGAGGTCTGAGTAATGACTAAGAAGATTCTCTACCCTTTTCTGTCTCCCCTGTGGGCTGCTATAAACTCACTTTATCAGCCAACCCAATTCCAGTGAATATAATTGAGAGAAAGAAAGCACACATGATTTGGTCTACCTTCACAGGCAGCAGCTTGGGAACAACAATTGCAGCCACACTTCCAAACATGTGAATTCTCTTTTACCAGTATTGGGCAAGAAACAAACAAGGTGCATCATCAGTGGGTTTAAGAAGGTTGAGCGGAGCACATGGAACCACTGCTGTTGCTTCTATGGATAAAAAGGAGTGAATGCAAATAGAAAAAGAAGAACAAAAGACAGTGATTTCTTAAATGTAATACCATACCAACCACAAGAAGATTCCTACGAGTAAGGCAGAAAACTAAGCATCTCACAACCAGTCAGGATTCCTAACCCAAAACCAAAAATATGAAAAATGAAGAAATATTTATATAAGCATGACTATCAAATATATTTATTATTTACACAACCTGTAAAGATATTTATAGTGCAATCCTACATTTATTTATTCAGAAGCAAGTCCCAATGCATTCAGTGGGGCTTACTCAAACAGGGACAGAACTGCAACCTCAAGTGATAAGCAACTTCATTCACGCAACCCAAAATTCAGAATCATGCCACTTTAAGCTGTTTCGCAACTGTTTATACTTGTTTTATGGTTATTGGATTTTAAAGGGATTTATTTCTTATTGTGAGCTGCCTTGGCTTCCAGACTGCAACCCTACTTCACAGGGTTGTTGGAAAAATTCCCATACACACACACACACACTGGAGATAAAAAATACATACACCCCATATAATAGTTTATTGTCAAACCCAGTTGATCATTGCAGAACATTTTAAAAAAATAGTATTAGTTTCCTACATAATACAAACAGTGATACCTAAGTAAACCCTGCCTAATTGCTTTAAAATAGGATTGGAGGGAGAGAGAAAGATATACAACACAAGCACAATTCTTTCCTATGTTCACTCAAAAGTCCCATCAATTCACAGCACAATCCTAACCATGTCTACTCAAAAGGAAATCCTATTGAATTCAATGGGGTTTACTCTGGGTATGTTTACTCTGGAAAAGCAAGCACTGGATTATTATTATTATTTCTATTATTTATTACATTTATATACCGCCCCATAGCTGAAGCAATTACAGCAATTAAAAACATTAAAAACAAGTATACAAATTTAAACCATAAAAACAGATAAGCAAGTTAAAAACACATGTTATTAAAATGCTGTTAAAATGCCTGAGAGAAGAGGAAAGAGGATTAAAGCTTCAATTTGGGAAGTTTGCCAAACACTGCCCTCTTCAAAATTTAAACCAGTCTGAGTCCTACACACAAGAGAGAGAAAGACTGAAAGCTTACTTATTCAATCTATGAGATGTTCAGAAAAGCAGTAAAAAGCATGTTTCTGAGCCTTGGGCCAGTCACTGCCTTTCAGCCTCAGAGGGAGGCAATGGTAACTCTCTGTGAATACTGCTTACCATGAAAACGCTATTCATAGGGTCTCCATAAGTCAGAATTGACTTGAAGGCAGACAATTCAATTTGACTCTACATTTTTGGTTCTATAATTCCTTGTCAATCACAACCCTGACTTCTTATTGGCTAAAAACCTGAAAGGGCAGGGATTAGAGCAGAACTTAAACCAACTAAGAAGTTTGGGGGGGGGCTGACATTTTGGTGTATATCTCTGGAACCAGACCACCTAGAACAGCCTTTCCCAACCAGTGTGCCTCCAGATGTTGTTGGACCACAACTCCCATCTTTCCTGACCATTGGCAATGCTGGCTGAGGCTGATGGAAGTTGTGGTCCAACAACATCTGAAGGCACACCGGTTGGGAAAGGCTGACCTAGAAACTTAATTTTTTTAAAAAAATGAAAGCTGAAAGTCCGGAGATTAAGGTGACTCACCCGGAGACCCAGAGGGGCCCCCAAAAAACTGGAGCCTCTGGCTGAAAAACAGAGGTCTGGTAACCCTAGTACAAATCATAAATAATTTATCTGATTTAACTTTTCTCATGCGAACTTATGTAGTACCAAAATAGGCCATGTGACATTTGCTGGTAGAGCCATCAGAAGCAGAATTGGCTGGCCCAGGGCCTTTCTGTAGAACAGAGATCATGTGCTTATACTGTTAATTCTCGCACCTGGAGAGACATATAGTTCCTATGTGACATACTGTCAAGCATTTCTTTATGAAAAGTGATGTTTATAGGTATTAATTTAATTTTGGAAGTGAAATTTCTCTTAATTGCTTTCCTGGCTTGGCAAAGGAAACCAAGGTATCTAGTTCTGGGAACTAGCTGCCTCAGGAGAACTGAACCCACAGTTCACAAGCTTACTAAAACATTGTACCTGCACAAGGAAGCCTGTCCACGCATGCACACTTTATATGCTGCAGGACTGACCTTTGGTGCATCTATAGCTTTGTGTGAAAATCCATTCTCAAGTTTGACATATGTGTTGACACCATACAAGTGTTCAATGTTTCATCACAGAAAAACAAACTTGGTAATCTTGGCTTTTGAAAGTAGCATATTTGAAGGAATTTCAAGTTAACAGTTCCTCTGCAAGTACACAGAGAAATCATGGCACGTTAGACTTTATTAACAGTCCAGATCATTATGGTAGGATGACTTGCACAACATACATTTACTTCCTAGTCACTATTATTTAGTTTACACAACAATTTTGCATGTGGAAAATATTGCATTTAAATTTATTTGCTTTTTTGCAAACTTCACAAGTCATAATTCCTAATTAAAATGCATAAATTGGGGGGTCATTGCCTATGAAAACCTTTTCTCCAGAATCCTCTTTTATAGTGACCAATGCCTCAACCCTTCTGCCCCCCCAATTTTTGTCTCTGCCCCCCAGTGAAAATTGTCTTGCTACACCCGTGCCCATGTCACTGGCCCGACCTGCCCCACCCACTCACAGCTGGGCCTGGGTGGTAGCATGCAAGCACTGTTTCTCTTGGGAGCCAAGCTCAGCTCCCATACACAACAGCCAGCTAGTGACCAGCCTCCACCTTCTTGCCTCACCTGGGCTCTGAGAAAGGGTCAAGGATGGCCTACTCAGAGCCAAGCACTGTGGCCAGGGTGGCTAGGAAACCACCTGCACTGCCACTGCAGAAAGGCTTATTAAACTTAGGTTAACAAATCTTTATAGCTGCCATGGCAAATTGTTGCAGAAATGCAGGCATTCTCTTGACCACCCTTCCCTAAATGCCTGGCTCTGAATGAGGAATCCCTTTGCCGTTTTTTGGAGGCCAGATGTTGGAGGTGGTGGTGAAGCCACCAGTGCTGCCACTATCACAGCAGCAAAGATTTGAAAAAAGCAAGAGGGGGACACGGGGAGAGGAGGAAGAGGAGAAATCATAGGGGCAGCCGGGGGGAAACAGCACTGTCCTTCACGAAGAGGAGAACAAGGGATGTGGGTCCAGAAATGGGGAGCATTGTCAGGGGGGCATCAGTGGCTGGCAATTCCCATCAGCCAGACCATGCTGAGGACCTCCTGAAGTCTGGCACCAGCACTGCCATGAAAACAACTCTATATTCCCGATTTAGAGGTTTTCCACCACATAGTAAATATACATGAAGGAGCACCAATACCCACATCAACTAGCCCATTCTTTGAGATCATCTCTTGAGACTTCCATGAATGTATCCCATCACAAGTGTGAAGATCATCTACAAAGGAAAGGACTTTCTTGGCAATGGTGCTCCAGTTATGGAATGTCCTCTCCAAAGATATTTGCCTGGCATTGGGGATGGGGGAAACATCTAATTCGCACTTTTTGAAACAATGCACAAACTGAAACATAGCCATCCTTTGAAATTCACACTTCTCTGAATTTTGCAATGTAGTTCTCCAGCCAGTAATGTGTACAAAAATGCACATTTCCCCCCTCCACTGTCGAACTACTGAATTTCTGATTTAATTTTATGCTGTTCTCTCACAGGAAATAAGACTGGCTGCATTGTTGTCAAAAGACATAATCAACTACAAGATCAACTGCAAGATCAAAGGGGGAAGCTGCTATTTTAATTTGCTGCCAAAGTACAGTGAGTGCACCTGATATAGAGATGAGGAAATCTTTTCACCAGAAACAACACATGGAATCAAATGTACTGCTCTCTTGACATGTTCTTCATTCTCCATTAATTTATGACCTCACCAACAACAGTGCAACGCATCCAGGAGAAACACTAAAATTGAAAATGATAGGTTTAATTTATTATTTATTTATTTATTTATTAAATTTATACCCCGCCTTATGGCCAAAAGGCCCTCAAGGCGGCTTACAAAAAACACAAACATAACAAAACATCAATAGAACATAATACATCAATAAAATAATACAATTCTCAAAATTAAATATCAACATTCAAAATTAAATAACAAATAACATTATTAAAAGCAAATTATTGAGCAAGTGGTATTTTAAATACTTGTATATACATGTCCACAAGCCAACACAGATTAAGAAATTCTGTCTAACGCGACTTCCGGGAAGGATTTGCTGAGCTTGTGCCTGCCTCTGAGGCGAGCTCTCATCTCAGAGGAAGCTTTTTCAGTTTTAAAACCAGCCAAAAGGTTTTTTTTGACTGGTAAAAACTTTCTCCCAGGCAAGGGAGAAACAAAGAGATTATCCACAAGCTTCGTTGTGTTTGTTGGGGGACTTGAATTCATTAGGAACGAAGGACCTGCCAGCAACGTCGGACAGAGCCAGGAATTTCATGCAAGCTCAAACTGATTAAGCAAGACGTTCTTTTTTTCTTTAAAGAAAAACGTATTCTAACAGGCAAGCATTCTTCTATCTACTTCTTATCATTTTGTTATCGTTACAGTAAAAGAGATTTGTTAAAGGGTCGGCAACAAAGAATCCTTGGGTGAGTTATAACTTTCTCTCATATACACGGAATTAAGGAGGAAGAAAATCGAAATAGCCTATCTTTGTTTTTTATTGCAAAAAGCTGGCATGGAATTGAGCATTTTAAAGATATAAACGGATGAGGGGCAACTAATCTAAAGAGGAAATCTGATTTTATGACATTTGAGACTATTCTTTCTGGTCTACTTTTTTTTTTTGACGAATCTGCTTACTTTTTATGCCATTAATTTTTTGGATGCTGTGAACTAAATTTGTTTTGCACTTTTGGACACAAGAGATAAGGCGGTTTGTGCTGTCTAGAGGGTGATGTCAGCAGGCTTGGAGGATTAACTCCTTTGTGACTGGAAAAAGAAATAAACTGTTCTTTGCTTGGGAATAGTTAAGAATGACAATCAAGAAGGTGGCTGAGACTCTGGATGTACAGGAAGGGGTTCTCTATTTAGATATGTTTCAGAAAATAATGAATGAGATTAAGCTGGTGAGACAGGAGCTGAGACAGAGCAGACAAGAGATGAAAAGTGAATTTGGCAAAATGAGACAGGAGCTGATGGAAATTCAGGATTCTGTGAGAGGGGAGGTGGATGAGACCAAAGATACGGCTGGACAAATAAAAGAAGATGAAAGAAAAATTAAAGGAAAGGTTCAAGCCCTGGAGATTGGAATAGATATATCAAATATGGACTTGGGAAAAGATTTGGATTTTATGGTTGTGATGGATCCTGGAGACAAATATCACTGTTTGGAATTCAGCGCTGTCCTTGAAGGAATTGGTGAAGAGATTAGAGATAAAGATATCAACGGTTCAAAAAAATTCCTGGATTGGAAGGATTTGATGGAACTTGAAATGGAGAAAGTTTACAGAATTAATTCCAGATGTGTGACAATGGAAAAACTCTTGGGAGATGTGATGGTGAATTCTGTGGAAAGGAGGAGCAGAGATGCAGCTTTACAACAACATTTCAGTGGTACATTCGGAATTGATGGCAAGGAAATATTTGTGATGAAAGAAATTCCTATCAGACTTTTATTATATGACTACTATGACTATGACAGCAAGATTATTATGGGTGCAAGGATGGAGATGGAAGATGGAATTAACACTGAGAATGGCTATTGAAACTACTGGACCTAGCAGACTTGATGAGATGGATTAATTGACATGTTTATTTGGAGAAAAATCGATGGATATATTTCTCAAGGAGTGGAAGCCTCTCTTTGACTTTTTGCGGAAGGAATAAAGTAATGTTAATGAGATTTGATTATTAATTAAGATAACTACTGGAGGAAAGTGATTTTGTAATATATTAAGAGACAGGTTTGTTATATATTATAGATCTATAACTGATCTGCGACAAATCGGAAGTCAACATTTTATTTTATTGTATTAGTTATTAATTTGTTTTTGTTTTGTTTTGTTTTGTTCTGTTTTGTTTTCTGAAACTTTGAATAAAAATTAATGATAAAAAAAGAAATTCTGTCTAACGCTTGCTAAATAAGTACAAGTTTTTCAAATAGTGTGCCTTTTATAATTGCTTTCAAATGTTCAAAAAGACTATTCCTGTCAATAAGACACATGTATACCAAATGCAAGTTATCTAAAGGAAAAGTGTAGGCCCTGAATGAGCGCTGTTATAGTCTCCATGAAGATCAAATCATTTGAAAGTCTCAGGAATTTTAGAAGTAGTAATGAACTGGGGGTGTGATCATGCATGGCACATCACCTAGAAGTTAGAGCAGGGGTGGGAAAAAACTTTATCAGACCAAAGGCCACATTCCAACCTGGGCAACCTTCTGGGGGCCACATGCCAGTGGTGGACAGGGCCAGAGGCAAAAGCGGGTGGTGCAATGAACATAATTTTTACCTTTCAACAGCAGGCTCGTTTCTACACACACACCTCTATCTTCCATTCAAGTAAGCAAACAAGAGGCATCATCAGTGTTCAAGGACACATTTCAGGCAGGCAAAAATACTCCAGAAGGGTATGAAGTAGCTCTGGTGTGGCCTGGGAAGAGTGGGGGTTGCTGAGGAGGGGTGGATGGTCTGCGGAGAGTCCCAAGGGTTAGAGAGGCCTGAAGGGCTACATTCAGCCCCTGGGCCTGAGATTTCCCACCTCTGAGATAAAGCCACATTATACCGAGGAAGGCCTACTACTGCTACCCCAAATTGAGATCCCAGACCTTTTGTGTACTTAGCGGTTTTATTTCTTGCTTTTCACCAATAAGGCCCCAGATACGATGCAATGCAATGCAAAGCAATACAAGTATGATAAGAACAGTTCCAGAATGTCAACAAACATTTGGACTGTCAATGCACTGGTTAGCCTTAGCCTGGATACATAAAGGAAACAGGGTTTAGAGATCAATAGTTGGCCACAGGATCAGATTAAAACATTTTGGGAACCTGCATTTAATCCAGGTTCTGAAAATAAAATCTGGTTTTATTGTAATTCAGGTTGGCAATGGTTGCATACAATTGTGAAACCAATGCATGAGTGGCATGGAAAACTTTCACACCAATGTGGTCCATTCCTTAAACTTTGATTCCATAGTAAAACAGAACCTCTCCTTACAGTCAGCAGCATTGCATGAAGGGAGCAGAGCCGCATCAGTCTCCTAGTGGCAGTGGCACAGAGTTCAACAGGACAGATCCTCTGCCACTACCCAGAGCTCTCCCAACCTCACTGCCATCTCACCCTGCCCCATCCCTATTCTGGGGAGCAGCGCTGCCACTTGGAGAAGGGTGCTGCCACTCCCTTCACCCCTTTCCATGCTGCTGCCGCTTTTTTTTACCTTATCCTAAATGTTTAAAATGGGGTTTAATCCCAGCCTAAACACTGAAAATGTGAAACAGACTGGATAGAATCCCATCAAAACGTCATTACTAATCAACGTTTTCCCTTCTGAAATGGCACTACCTTGAGCAGACAAAAAAACAAGTCTTGATGTGAAGCCTCTGAACATAAACAGAGTGGCACAGATTGTGTTTACACTTTATCTCCCAGGAAGCCTGTTGATAAGTGTAGCAGAGTTTGCAGGGACATTTGTATCATACTATCAGTGTGTGTATTTAAAGTATTTATTATATTTCTATCACACCCTTTCTCCCAAAGGAGCCCATGGCAGCAAACAACAAAACAATAAAAAAGTTAAAGCAACCAAACACATTTTAAAACATCTGAAAACATCTGAAAACATTTAAAAACACTGAAATATCTTCACAGCTAATAATTTCAATATCTTGCCAGAAACAGCATATTTCAGCCATCAAATGCCTGGGTGAACAGGAATGTTTTTAAATTTCTTCTGAATGTTGATAATGAGGGAGACACGTGCACCTCAACATGAAGGGATGTGTGTCTGCCTCATAATTAATTGTTATTACATGCAAATAACCTGTTAGGAGCTGATGACCTCCCTGTTCACAATTCTTTTTGAGTAGGTACAGCATTTACAACAAACTTTTCATTACAATTTTTTTTGTTATAAATAAGGGCAGAACAGGCCACTGTCTGACAGGAAACAGATGTTGGTGGAAATGCCTGGCTGCCACCAAAACTATGTTGCAGCAGCAACATAGTTCATCTGGTAAGCCTTTTAAAAAATAATAATAATAATTTTAGCATTTTGTTTTTTAAAAAAATTGGTATACATTTTTAGGTTAATAAAAGCACTTTATATTTTGTGTTTTATATTTTTAAGTATTGTACAAATTGAATCAATGCACAAAGAGAAGCTCTCCAAATAGATGCCACTGATGAAGACTTGAACTAAGTCGAAATGCCTCTGACATATTTGGCATATTATTTGTTGTGCATTTTATCTTTGTAATTTTCATATTTCTATAATTGTACATCTCTGCATTTGATTGGTACATTGTATGGTATGTGATATTTTGTTTTTTGAGTCAGCATTTTACAGCACACTGTTACTAAAGCGCCTGTGCATTTGAAATTGGGCTTCTTTGTACATTCTGTCGACTACCAGCTTTGTTTATATTTTCTACTATTTATTTTCATATTTTTTGAATCTTATTATGTCTATTTAGACCTTGATTTTTGTTGTTTTTCCAGATAGGAATATCTTCACCTGGCACTGAAAAGCTTGTAATGTCACTGCCAAACAAGCTTCCTTAGGGAAGGCATTCCAAAGTCAGGAGGCCACCACAGAAAAGGCCAACTTGACTGTCACTGAATCTTACTTCAGTACTGACAACAGGTTAGCATCCTGTACCTAAGGGCAGCAGGCTAGCTTAGGGGATGTATGACATGCCAGATGCCACACACAGCTCAGTTCTCCAGGATTTTTCTGTTTGCTGCCGGTTCCCCAACTTCTGCCGCCTAAGGCAGCTGCCTCACTCTGCTTAATGGTAGGAGGTGACATGACCACATATCTCAGGTACCATCTAATTCTGCCTGATCCCATTAAATATAAAGCATTTGCTCAGTTATTTTCTAGAACACTGTAACCTGTAACACAGATTTTCACCTGGCATGTCACGCTGTAACCGCAGCGCCTCTTAAAAACATTTACTTTACCGAAGAATCATGCCTTTCTTTGCCTGCAGCAGCAAATTATGTGCTCCTGTCTGTTGACAGCTATAGCAACATTGTTCAGAAATGTAAGAAGCATTTATCTTGCCAGTTCATACATCTGATTGCCTAACATCAGGCATAATGATTTTCTGAGAATTTGATCAAAGGCGTGGAGTTTTTCACACTATGTGACATCCCTTTAGTCTTGGGCAAAAACAGCCCAGAATGCATACCATATAAAATTAAGCTTCATTTTAATTATCTTACTGCCTGTTTCCTGGGCTTAATTAACTTTTCTAAGTGCTTTTCTCCACTGCATTGCAGGCTAGATCCATTTTGCCTTATTCAGCATTTCATCCTTTCCTCCTTTTGTTCCTAGGACAACGAAAGCTTTTTACAACCCTAATTGCTATTCCAAAGACAGAGATATGAGATTTGAAAGACAAGCTATAACAAAAATTGGGAAAGTGCAGCCACGCATACTAATGAAAGGACAGAAATCTATGTGTGCTGAGAGATAATCCCTTCTAGCCTGTAAATGAACTGACTTTAAATATTTAATTATCTTGTTAAGTAAATTCAGATTATGGGACTCAGATCCTAGTCATTACAGGTCATCAGGCTGTTTTAGATGGAGTACAAATTGACTGCTAATAATCTGTAGAGATCAAATACATTTAGAATAAAATAACACCAGGTTTTCATACTCATCAAGCTTTTTATTCCTAATGTTCATGCAGATTCTCATGTGATCTGTGAAGACATGAGTTACAACTAGGACTAGAGCTTTCTATATCAGGTTGGTGAATATAGGCTAGAAGTTCATACTAGGGAGAACAAATGCATAGTTCTGCCACTTGGACTTCTGCTCCTACTTAGGGAAAATAAATGTTTTTTCCCATTTTAGCTGTCTATCAGCTAGTCAAACTATTTTAATTTTTTTTAGAATTGAACTGATGTCATGTTACAACCAGATCTTTTTCCATAAAATAAAGCAGTACTCTGATGTCCTGTAGGGATGACAGACTGAGCCACTTTTTACTCACACAGCCTTCTTTGCACATCCATTTGCACAACTAATGTGACCTTTGAGAAAAGCTTACAAATCTCAGTAATGGGAGTTTCATGGTTGAGGACAGCCAACTTTTCTGGGCCCATTGGCACATTTGCAAATTGGAATAATTGTTTCTGGCACCACACTAAGCACATAACACAACCTATTCAGTTGGCTACAATAGAATACTTGTTTCATTGGGGTGATGGGTGGGCCCTGAGGGTACCAGATAAGGCCTCTGTGGGAACATGTACACCCACAGGCATCACATTGGCATCCCCCAAGCTGGTCCATGAAATAGCAGTAAAGAAATATTTATTCTGTTCCAACCATATTTTAATCCAACCAACCAGTCCTTTTACATCTGAGATCACAGGTAGAATAGGAGAGGTGTGTGTGGAGAGAACGGCATTTCCCCTTCCCTCCCAATCCCACACTAAACTTGATCCCAGGACTGCACCTATTCTCTGATCACAAATTGCATGTACATTGAATCAACCAGAATAGTTAAATAATCCAAAACTGTAAAATACCATTTAGGCTGCAATCCTATACCTACCTATCCAGGAATAAGCCTCATTAAACTCAGTGGGACTTACTTTTAAGTAGACATATAGAGGATCACACTGTTCAAGACAAACACAATCTGAATCAAACGCTCATCTATTCAGTACAGCAGCAAATTACTGTTACATTTAATGCATTAAAGACCTCACAGATATCCACTTGTTGAATAATTTTCATTGTTTACCTACAATGTGGTAGGAACTGCATGTATGATAATAGCAAAAGTGTTCTTGCTCAGGAGACCCACTGTCTTTGTTAGACACACAACAGAGGAATGAAAGAATGAAGTCAGGGAACCCAAACTGAAACAATAAAAAAGGATCTCTATGAGCCAGGTGACAAGAAACCTGGCCCCACAATTCAAAGCATTCAAATTTCATCAGATTTTAAAGTTTAATTTTGACTGCATATTTTGCTTTTCAGTGTCAGTGGATTTTGATAATGTCCAGATGGAATTTTATTTGAACTCTAATACTATCTAGTACTACATTTCCTTGTAAATTATAGATATTTTGTCCCCAGGACTCAGATAAAAAGTAAAAGCCCTCATGAAAAGAGGATCCATTTGTCTCACACAAATCTGCAAAGCTTCCTAGCCCTGCTCCTTTGTTTGACTGCAAGACAACATTAAATTAGCGTCTTGGTCTTTGCACATCAATTAGACAAGGTATCAACATCACACAGCAAAGAGTGTTACAATGGAGTTAAAAGGCAACTGCTTTTGTGTTTTCCTGCAGTGACCTCTGTCTGAAATTCCACTAACATCTGGTTATTTACAATTCAATCTGCTGGGAATCATCTGTTGGCTGCTGAAGCGATCTCTCAGCATCACAGAATCAATTAAGGACACCATAAATAAGAACATCACAGAGCAGAGGGGAGGAATGTTGCATTATTTGTTGGACTTGTCCAGCAGCATTCGATTTGCTGAAAGTAAACATTAGCAGCACTAGTGCCTAATTGTGTTCAGCTGTCTGGAAACAATTCCCTCCAATTTCCAAAAGCCACATAGATCTTTGAGCTGGTATTTCAATAAAAAGAAACATGGGGGAAATATGGGGGGGTGCTTTTTGTGTAGCTTCCCCCTTCCCTTTGGTGCTATGTGACACATAACAGGCAATTGTTGCTATGTCTTCCATCAGTACAGGGATGTGCATAATTGCTGTGGACTAAAACAACACATTTGAACCCAAACCAAACCCCTGTGTATGTCCTTGAATACACGGGGTGCAGTTTCATGAGGCAGTGGTCAGGCTTTGACTCAGATCATCTTGGGAACAAGTCTTGCACAGATCAAGGGAAAATAAAAAAGGTACAAAACACCTCTTTGGTTTTCTGTTAGCATCTCTTAATAACAATAATCATGGAGACCATTTTGTTCAGCAATGACTGCAGTTAGATCTCATTTGGATAAAGAACACCTTGTGTAGCTTATGAATTTCATGTGCTTGTGCCTGATGCTCAGTGGCTGCCCAGTGTTTATTTTTCCCTGCACTGGCTGTAGCTCTTAATAGAAAAATCCATTGAGTTCCATTTGTCTAAATGCAAAAGCATCATTTGCTGAAGCCACTAAGAGCTTATTGAATATGTTCAGTTGAGCCTGCTTTCCCTCCCTTCTGCCCTCATTAGCAGATTTTCTGGCTGTCAATGAAAATACCATAAAACCTCTGAATTTCAGAAGGCAAGAAAAGGCAGTGCTGAGTGAAAGAGACTGAGAAAAATAAATCAACCTTAAAAACACCTTTACATGCTCAATAATGTGCCTCTTTTATGCTGCTATTACATAGTTATACCCTATTCACTGAAAGTCTTTATTACAGCCTATTATTTTACATTCACATGAAGGTGCCATCCAGTTCATAAACGCTATGGATTGTTGTTGTTGCTGCTGCTATTTTCTCAGTTCATTTCCATGTCATGTGAGGTATGAGGGGATTTGAAAATATAACCAAAGCTAAATGTAATCAGTGAGAATTGCATGCTATCATGCCAACACTTATTATAACTCTGCTCTAAAATACAATGGAAAAGCTCTGTGCTTTCCAAAGCTGATTTTATCACTGGGAGACATAGTGCGTGATTAGAATAAATGACATGAATTAACATTATACTGCATATTTAAAAAAAAAATTTCATTGATTGTTGCAGGTAAAAAATCTGCATCTTTTTGGTATACTGCCTTTTTTATTTTGTAGAGAATCTTATAGAACAGGGGTTCCCATAGTCCACAAGCCTCATTCAGGTAGGCCACAGCATGTACACATTAAATATTCATATTGATTTCTAATTGTATTTTTATTACTTCTTTTATGTCTTATATTTTAATTTATTATTTATTTATTTATTTAAAATATTTCTGTCCCGCCCTTTTACCCTATAATAGGGCACTCAGGGCGGCTTACAATAAAATCGAACACATACATAATAAAATTGTACATAATAAAGTTCACAAAAACATTAAAATAAATTAAAATACATAAAATACAATTAAGACAGACAGACAGACAGACAGACAGACAGACAGACAGACAGACAGACAGATAGATAGATAGATAGATAGATAGATAGATAGATAGATAGATAGATAGATAGATAGATAGATAGATAGATAGATAGATAGATAGATAGATAGATAGATAGATAGATAGATAGATAGATTTGAAAGCAACAAACAGAACTTCACTCAAGCTTGCTCTGGATCCTTGTCACTCCAAACGCTGTATCACCTGTGTGTACCTCAGGGAGACAGCCACTTTTACAAGCACTAGGACAGGCAGGACATATTACATCAAACAGAACATCACCTGCAGGTCCTGCAATATAGTTTACATCATCGAGTGCAAAAGACCAGCATGTCATATCCAATACGTAGGAAAGACCACAACTGACCTACACAAGCACTTCAGGAACCACAAGTCAGCAATCTTGACAAAAAAAGTGGAGCAACCAGTTGCAAAGCATTTTAACATCAAGGGTCACAGCCTGTTGGACTTTTCCATTACAGCGATAGAGATGCCAGCAGATCCAGCAGCATTGACCAAAAGGGAGAACTTTTGGATTTACTCTCTGGACACATTGGCACCACATGGCCTGAACCTGGAGGACAGTACCACCACTACTTAGCTTCTGCAAATGAAGCCCCTCTGAGCATTCCATCCTCAAAGCTCTATAACTGCCACCTTGGTAACAGCATTTGTATGTTGGCAGCTGATGAAGGCAGAAGCTGAAATGTTTTGTTAATACAATAAAAACCTCTGTTTTGTTAATCACAATACACACACACACACATATTTAGGGGAGTGGTAGTGAAGGGACTATTTATTTATTTATTGGATTTCTTAGTCGCCCATCTGGCTGGCTAACCAGTCACTCTGGGCGACGTACAAAATAAGCAAAATAGCACAAAATGACACATCAATACAATAACATTAAAAGCTAAAAGCAATGATGTTAAAATCTAGCCCACCCCAAAGGCCTGCCTGAAGAGCCAGGTCTTCACGGCCCGGCGGAAACTCATTGTAGAGGGGGCCTGGCAGAGATCATTTGGGAGTTCCATAGGGTGGGGGCCACAATTGAAAAAGCCCTTTCTCTAGTCCTCACCAGTCTAGCTGTTTTGACTGGTGGGATAGAGAGAAGGTCTTTTTTTATCATTAATTTTTATTCAAATTTTCAAAAACATAACAAAACAAAACAAAAATAATTAAACAATAAAATAAAATGTTGACTTCCGATTTGTCGCAGATCAGTTATAGGTCTACAATATATAACAATCCTGTCCCTTAAATTATATTACAAAATCACTTTCCTCCAGTAGTTATCTTAATTAATCATCAAATCTCATAGACATTACTTTATTCTTTACACAAAAAGTCAAAGAGAGGTTTCACTTCCTTGAGAAATATATCTATCAATTTTTCTCCAAATAAACATATCAATTAATCGATCTCATCAAATCTGTTAGGTCCAATAATTTCAATAGCCATTCTTCCATTATCAATGTTAATTCCATCTTCCATCTTCAATAATCCTGTTAAGTCCAATAATTTCAGTAGCCATTCTTCCATTATCAGTATCCCATAATAATCTTGCTGTCATAGCCATAGTCATATAATAAGAGTCTAATGGGAATTTCCTTTCTGTGGAACCGAGAGGAGGTCCTGTGTGGCTGATCTCGTCAGGCGGCATAATCGGTGATGCTGGAGGCACTCCTTCAGATAAACTGGGCTGAAACCGTATAGGGCTTTAAAGGTCAAGACCAACACTTTGAATTGGACCCGGTAAACAATTGGCAACCAGTGTAGATCTACTAACACCGGAGTGATGTGATCACGACGACGGCTGTTCTTAATCAGCCGTGCCGCCGCATTTTGTACCAATTGTAATTTCTGGACCGTTTTCAAGGGTAGCCCCACGTAGAGCGCATTACAGTAGTCTAAGCGAGAGGAGACCAGGGCATGTACCACCCGTGGGAGCAGATGAACAGGAAGGTAGGGTTGCAGCCTTCGTATCAGATGTAATTGGTACCAAGCCGCCCGGCTCACTGCCGAAATCTGAGCCTCCATGGACAGATGGGAGTCTAAAATGACCCCAAGGCTGCGGACCTGGTCTTTCAGGAGTAATCTTACACCATCAAACACCAGGTCTATATCTCCTAATCTTCTCTTGTCTCCCACGAGCAACACCTCGTTCTTATCGGGGTTCAGCTTCAGCCTATTCCTTCCCATCCATCCACTTACGGATTCCAGGCACTTGGACATGGTATCCACACCCAACTCTGGTGAGGACTTAAACGAGAGATAGAGCTGAGTGTCATCCTCATATTGGTGGCACTGCAGCCCAAATCTCCTGATGATGGTCCCCAGCGGCTTTACATAGACGTTGAATAGCATGGGGGAGAGGATAGAACCCTGTGGCACTCCACAAGTGAGAGTCCAAAGGTCTGAAAACTCATCCCCCAATGCCACCCGCTGATGCCTGTCTGAGAGATAGGAACGGAGCCACTGTAAAACAGTGCCCCCTATACCTAATCCTTCCAGGCGATCTAAAAGGATACCGTGGTCGACGGTATCAAAAGCCGCTGAAAGGTCCAGGAGGACGAGGAGGGTATATTCTCCCCTATCCAACGCCCTCGTCATATCATCCACCAGGGCGACCAAGGCTGTTTCAGTTCCATGTCCAGTCCTGAAGCCCGATTGGAATGGATCTAAATACTCTGCTTCATCCAAGTGTGTCTGTAACTGTTTGGCCACCACTCGCTCAATCACCTTGCCCAAGAATGGTAAATTGGAGACTGGGCGGAAGTTGTTCAACTCTTGGGGGTCCAAGGAGGGCTTTTTCAAGATGGGTTTTATTACCGCCGCCTTGAGGGCTAGTGGCATTGCACCCTCCTCTAAGGATGCATTTACCACTGCCTTTATCCCTTCGCTCAGTCTTTCTTTGCAGCTCATAATGAGCCACGAGGGGCAAGGGTCTAACAAGCAGGTGGTTGGCTTCACAGTAGAGAGCACCTTGTCCACTTCCTCAGAGGGAAGAGGCTGAAACCGATCCCACTTGATCGGAATGCAACTGGTCGACTCTGACTCACTTCCTGTGTCCACGACGTACGGAATCATGCTCTTCAGACATTCGATTTTATCAGCAAAGTGTATAGCAAACATGTCACAGGAGGCTTTAGAGTGCTCCATGGGTTCCTGAGCAACTGGACCGACCAGGCTTCGGACCACTTGGAACAACCTCCTGGGACAACACTCTGCGGACGCAATAGAGGCAGCAAAGAATTCCCTCTTTGTTGTCTTTGTTGCCACTTGGTAGGCAGCTATTGCTGCTCTAACCAGTGTCCGATCGTTTTCAGAGCACGATTTCCGCCATCGGCGCTCTAGTCATCTCACCTCCTGCCTCAGACCCCGCAACCGTGGTGTATACCAGGGTGCTATCTGAGCTCTATTCAGGGGGAGAGGGCGTTTCAGAGCCACCCGGTCTACCGCCCTAGTGATCTCCCTATTCCACTCCATCACCAAGGTTTTGACCGGGCGTCCTTCAGCCGGCTCCAAATCTCCCAGCGCATTCAGGAATCCTCTAGGATCCATCAGGCGTCTGGGGCGGACCATCCTAATAGGCCCTTTTCCCCTGCGGAGGGTGTGTGGCATTGAGAGGCCTATATTCACCAGATAGTGATCTGACCATGACACGGGTTTAGAAGAGTTAACCCCCATTTTCAGAACACTTCCCTCCCCTCCCGAGACAAACACAAGGTCAAGAGCATGACCAGCTACATGGGTGGGCCCTGTATTACTAAGGTGCAGTTCCCAGGAAGTCATGGTTTCCATGAAATCCCGAGGAGCTCCAATGAGGACGGCCTCGGCGGGCACGTTGAAGTCCCCCAAAACCATCTGGTTGGGGGAAAGCAACCGGACACTCGAGACCACCTCGAGCACCTCGGCCAGGGAGTCTGCCGTGCACCGGGTTGGGCGGTACATGAGTAGAATCCCCAAACTGCCCTTTGGGCCCAACCTCCAGTACATGCAGTCAACAAACTTGGTCTCATGGAGAGGGGGTCTGGTGAAGACCAAGGATTCCCGATAGATGACTGCCACTCCCCCTCCCCGCCTACCAACCCTTGGCTGCTGTGCGTATTGGAAACCGGCTGGACACATGGCCCCAAGTATAGGAGCTGAGGCTTCATCCAGCCAGGTCTCCGTAATACACACCAGGTCTGCGTTCTCATCCAGGATCATATCATGGATGATCGTTGTTTTTTGTGCTACAGACCTGGCATTACATAACAGCAGTCGAAGGTCGGATGGAGTCCTGCCTCCCCCAGTTATCTTCCGGTTATGGGCAGGCCCGGAACAGGGGATGGATATTATACATCTATCCCTTGTTCCCCCAAACCGGCGTGGCCTGCCACCAGCACTTCTCCAGGATCTGCCGCCCAGCCGTTTAATATCATGGCTCCCCACCCTCCCCACGGCATCCCCCTCCGGTCTACACATGCCCCCCTCCTTGTCCGCCATGCAAGCAGGCCCCCACCCCTAAAAATTGCAACAGAGTGTATGAATCCCAAGTTATAGATGGAGCCAATGCACCGGCTATTCCAGTCCAAGTTCTTCCAACGCCCCTGTTCTTCCTGGCTGTTCAGCAGGGCATCGGTTTGGGTTTCAAATGCTGCTCGCTGAAGACGACGTCCTTCGCCCTATCTCTGCTGGGCTTGCGCCTTAACTGCCGGCTTGCTTCTGCGATGTCTGTTAGTTGCTTTCAATTGCTCCCTGCTACTGCAGTTACCTTTGAAGTAGACAAATGGTAAACAACACCCACTGCCCTATCAGTATGTTATTACTATGGTAGTGAGGCCGTGGGAACAGGATTGTAAGCAACTGGGGAGTATTCTTTGATGTGGCAGTGCCACCTATTCACCATTTACAGTACTAGAAATGGCCTACGACAATCATTTCTCTGCCTATAAACACATATGCACATGAGGGAACAGAGACAGCAGAGAGAGATAGCAGATATCAGCCACCACATCAATAGCACAGACTCTGTGGAAGCTTAGGGAGGGAAACTCAACTTACCCACAGGAGGATCCCTTCCCTGTAATATAGGGAAGGGAGCTGCCCCCATAGCTGAGACTAGTTAAGTATAATCTGCAGTGAAGGATCTTATTTGTTATGCTGAAGTGTAATCTGTTTGCTGAGTAAAACTACATTAAGATGCACAGCTGGTGTCAAACTTTATTGCTTATCTGACCTCATCACAAAAGAACATCTCCCCCCCCCCGGCAAACACAAAGGGGGTGACAGAACACGATGAGCTCTAGGAAGCAATTTCTTAAAAAGTGAAACTGGATGTCCTTAGGAGTCTGACACAGCTATTGTAATCTGTGTGGATGGATATGTCATTCCATAAATCAAATAAATGCAAGCCATATGCAGATGGCCAAGGTATAGGCAACATACACCACATGAGGACACATGATGCAGGCATCTTGAAGAAGCTAAGCAGGTTCCGGTCTGGTCAGTGCATCCATGGGAGACATCTGAGAACCCCATATAAGAAGTGCTAGGGAGGTTCACATACACACACACTTTCAGATGGCATGGGAAAGGGTTTTACATCATCATCATCATTTAGATTTCTTACCTACCTTTCAACATAAGGTGTCAGGGCAGATTATAACAATTTTTAAAATACAGTATTAGAAACAGTTAAAACAAACATCTATCAGGATCTTCCTTCATGTAAAGTCTTTTCCCGCACCAGCAGGGCAGTTTTTTCCACTGTGCACATCGGGAAACATGGCCACAGCATGTTTCGTGGGGGAGCTAGCCAATGCAGACCCCACACACACACACATTATTTCAATACATCCTTATTTTCTGATCAAGTTCCCAGTGTGATACCTCTCAAACTCATTGGAACAGAACCATGTCAGCCAGTGAGCAGCTCCTTGACATGTCTTACCTAACAGTAACTCATAGCTCAAGATCTCGAGGAATTTTACAAAGGTTAGTAAGCAGAGGGAGTTAAGTGACTACAGCAAATAAGTCAACTGCAGAGCAGAGAACAGAGCTTATCTAATTCCCAAAGTTGCTAATAGACATTGTAGGCCATGTTGCCTGCATAGCATTACTCTTCTTTTCCTGCCCACAAGTCAGCAGATGCCGAGAGTGCCATTCAGACAGTGTGTTCAGTTTCGGGATCAAAGAAGGAAATTTCCAATTCTTTCTTTCTTTCTATGCCAGTTCTGACTCTGGAATGGTATTCTTGATCTCCAGAGCCAATTACAGATGGAAAGACAGATTTTGAAGCCTGAGAGAGAAAGCAGAGAAATGGCTGTTAGTTCTTTTGACCTGAGTTTATACATAAAAGGCAATGCATGCATGCAACAAATGCAAAATTGCCACTGTGTGTATCACACATGTACACATTCCAGGGAGATGGGACAGGCCATGAATCCCCCTCATAGAGGTAAATACATGTCAGCTTCTCCATAATGTGGAGTGCATCTTCAGCACTGCTCTTTGTTATTACTGTGAATACTGTACATATTTAACTAGGAGCAAATACCTAGACTATTGCTGTAAAAAAATGTATGTGGATGATTGTGTCAATAAACCACCACTCTCTGCATTATAATCCAATTCAGAATGCAATTATTCCAAAACTTTACAACTTCTGGATGAAGAAGGTCCTTAGGAAACAGATCGTGAAACTCCGTTACAGTAAGGATTCTAAATGGATTTCTTCAAAACGTTGCACCTTAAGCTCCCTGAATTGTGCTTGCTCCCAAATCCTATGCATAGACTTCTAAGCATGGGATTTGATCAGTCATAACTCATGGATCTTTGGAGCAAGTGAAATCTGAAGTGAGCATGAGAATGGAAGCAACTATTTTAAGCAATCCCTTTAAGGCTCTGATATTGACAGGGTTTTATTATTTCTCTGCTGAAGAACTTCTTTACCAAGAATTCATATATAGTGGTCAGGAATTAAGCCCACACAAATTACCACCCCAGGGTAGCTTTGCCATCCGTATCATTCTGTCAAATAGTAAGAAGGGTTTTACGCATCAGAGGAAGACCTAGCAAAATCTGAGGGTAAACGGTCATACATGGAATCAGGGTTCCTTATTCATCAGTCCCTCTCCCTCTTGAATATCAGCAGGCATTTTAACTGAATTCTAATTTATAGTTTTAACTGATTTTAACTTTATTGTATTGAGTAACTTGTACACTTAGAGACTGTTGTAATTAAGTGGTATATAAATTATCAAAATGGATGAAATAATAAAAATAAATAATAATTCAAATTATTACAGCAATGTACCTATTGAAGTGGTTTATGGTACACAGATTTTGGCTATTTATCAATTTGACATTAATGACTGATGTTTTGTTGCTTCACTTTCACTCTAATATGAAACTTTTGTTATCATCATTTGGTGCCTTTTAATACATTATTGGTTTTCAATAAACTATTTGGAACCAGTTATATTTCACTGGGTTGGAATTCTCTGTATTCCTCAACTGTTTGATGCACACATCTAAACTGCTTCTTGCAGGTTTGGTTTGAGGTATAAAATTTGCCTCTAAAATGTAGTGTTCATTTATTTCAATACAAAATAAATGGCTTCATCAAACAATTGTACCAAACCAAATTAAATGTGATACTTAAAGTAGAACAGCAGATGGCATTATTACACTGTGATGTTGAGGGAAGCTGTGGCAATGTTCCTCGCTCTCAATCTGAACAGAAAGATGGGGTGTGATCAAGTCAAAGCTAACCCCTTTCAAGTCCCATTGATTCTAATGGGAGGAGAACAGAGCATGGGCGTAACACTCTCACTGAAATCAAAGCAGTTTGACTTTGACTAGATTGTTTGCAATATTAATTTTCCTTTCCATTAAACCCTACAATTCAAGGGGCATGGACACTCTGCAGATCATTGGAAGCCCCAAAGGCATTTTACCACATGAGGCTGAGCAGCAAATGGCACCCCCACACCCCCATCAAAGTGCAAAGTACCCAAAAGCCAGTCAAGTTATTTCAGTGCCTGAGGCAGAAAATACCTCAAGCACCTGTCTACACCCACTCCTCCTGGCACTAGCAACATGATGATGATGATGATGATGATGATGATGATGATTAATAAATTACTGCCATTTCATAGAATAGCATAGGAGAGTTGGAAGGGGCCTATAAGGCCATCGAGTCCAACCCCCTGCTCAATGCAGGAGTCCAAATCAAAGCATTCCCGACACATGGCTGTCCAGCTGCCTCTTGAATGCCTCCAGTGTCAGAGAGCCCACTACCACTCTAGGTAATTGGTTCCATTGTCGTATGGCTCTAACAGGAAGTTTTTCCTGATGTCCAGTAGAAATCTGGCTTCCTGCAACTTGAGCCCATTATACACCCATCATCAGCTGTCTGAGGCAGTAGCCTCCTTCTGCCTAATTGGGTTGTTGGCCTTGGACCATCAGCCAGCCCCTGGGGCATTCTTCTGCCCCTGATGGAAGAGTCTGGAACCTGGACTATGTCATCAGTTTCCCAAATAAGAAGATACTGCCTCCACATATCCTTAATATGTTGCACTTTTTGTAGATTCGTGGCTGAAATGTAGAGTATAAATATAATTAATACATATCTTTTTTTACAACTGTATAATTGTTTGTTTATTCTGAAATTGCAGAATATCAGATTGTATTTATATACATAATATATGCTACTGAAAATCTCATAAATAATATAATTTGTCTAATATTACTGTTTGAAAGTTAAAACAAAATCTTATTTCAGTGCTGAGTTATTATAAATCCATTATATCATCACAAAATTGATGCCACTTCCTTCTGTCCTTAATTATTTTGTAATATATATTTAAGCATTCTTTGTATTTGTTTGCTTATTGCTTTGCCACTATTATTGTTAATTTAATTATCCCAAGTTTCATTAATTAATCCTGTGCCAGCATCAGTGGAAGCCCTGGAACTCCAGGTGTGAAGCAGTCCTAGGCCATAATGCTAGACAGATAATTCACAAAGAAAGGAGATTAACATTTATTTGTTTATTTATTTATTTATTTATTGTACTTATATACCGCCCCATAGCCAAAGCTCTCTGGGCGGTTTACAGTAACTAACATGGACAGCCAAAGAGTTTTGGGAAGTTTCTACTGCACCTGCTACCCAGCAGAAGAGACAAGCCACTTTAAACCTGGCTTGCCTGTTGAGCCAAGTCATAAAGTGTGTAAAAACATTCAAAACATCTCTAGGTTTCTCCCCAACTTGGGCTATGGTGGTCTAGGCTTGCCCCTTACCTTTATAAATTATAATCTTTCTTTGAAAATGTGTATTGTGGACAATGTGCAACTTAGTGTACTGGATAACTGTATTAGACCATGCACCATTAATACAGACTGGTTTACTACTCTTCATTCTAACAAATTGAATTCCTTCCTAACTAGAAGCAAATCCATCATTAGCACATTAGCAGCACTGATGGGAAACTGTGATCAAGCATAAGCTTTCCATCAGCTAAGACTTAGAGATTAGTATCACAATTCATTATGAATAGCTCCATGCATGATCATCAGATCTGTTGCTGAATAACTCATACCATGCAACAATGTGGGGCTTTTATATGAGTCTCTGCTTATAGGAGTGGTGAGGATTCAAACACTCCCTCTAAAATAGCCAAGATTAATTTAAGGAGACATATAAGCCAGCTAACAAGTAGGACTCAACTTTTCTACCATGGAAAATGAAAAAAAACTCCTAAATCTTTCCACTATTCCCACAAATAAGCAGAAGAAAGATTAAATTATGTGCAATCCATTTGATTTTTTTTGTCAAGATCCTTTGAAAATTCCCTTTATCATTTTCCCTAAGACATATCCATCTCCAAACAGTGCTTGATAAACCACAGGATGTCATAACTCTCAGATTTGATGGATAAATATTCTGCCATATGTCAGCTTCTCTTCAACAGTGTTCAGGCTGTCTAGATAGATTGATACCGGCAAGCTTTTCAAATCACTCCTTCACAGTTTTGACGAGAGACCTTGCCCTCTTGTTTGGTGTTCTTTGATCCTGGTGTCCTTGCAACTGTGTTGATACATTTCTGTTTAAGTCTCTCCGTTGCAGTTCCAGTAAAGACATGAATTCTGCCATTTAGAAGAACATATGAATATCTTAGTAGGAAACAGAAGCCAACGTATATGTATTTAATTTAAATATTTGCTGCCCTGGGCTCCTGCTGGGAGGAAGGGCAGGATATAAATCAAATAATAAATAAATAAAAATAGTTAATTATTTAATTTAAATGAATAGAATATAGGTTTTCATGATATGTTCATGCACTAAAAGAATCTGGACCCTGTCTTTCTATATGAAATAGCCAAGGCAGCTAACAATATCAGAACTTCCAAAACAATTAATGGATAATAGTAATATATCGAAAATAACATTTATACAACCTTTGTTGTATAAATAACACAACCTTTGTTGTTTTGCTGCTACAGACAAACATGGCTAACCTCTCTGGAAATTAAAGCAGAACACAACATAATATGGGTATAGTCTGAAGGCATGTGAGGCTTCTACTACGCTGAAACTAAACAGATCTGGGTCTGATCAGTGCCTGGATGGGAGACTTCCTGAGAACTGAAGTTCATGTATGTTACCTTAGGTTCCATGATGAAAGACAGGTGGGCTATAATACAGAAAATAAATAAATAACTACTGCTGAGCTAAAGTAACTCCTGCGGAACCAAAGGTTTTTATAGGATGGATTTGTGGGGCAGAATGAAAATGGGACCTTGAATTTAGGGTGATGTTTTGTAGAGAGTGAAATTGTTCACAAAGTTCAAGAGTGGGGCTCATCAGTGGCTGCTAATTTGGAACTGTTGCCTGTATTACTTTGTTTTCCTCTTGATTTGTTAGATTCCTCTGGTTTCTTTGGAAAGTTGGGTAGGACAGACATTTTTAAAATAAATGAACTTTGATAGTTAAATCTATAGCCAAGAATCCAACTAAAGATTGAATCCAGAAAACCAAGAGCGGAAGGATGATGCTCTTCCAATGTTTCAGAGTTCACAGAGTGTTAAAAGAGATAGTAGCAGGTCTAATGCTTTTGTGAACACTAATAAACATATTTTAATGCTGTTAGGTTTAGCAAACTTCTTTGTGTATTGTGTTTCATTTTATTTGTTCTTCATTTGCATAATGATAGGAACAAAATCTGACAAGGCACTTTAAGTATTAGAACAAAATATCTGCCACCACCTCCTTCTCAGAGATGTTACCATTCTCACAGAAGAAATGCAATCAAACCTCTGGCTCTTTTGAACTATTTATATTGATTGCTGGAGGCGACTTAGCTTTCCAGTTCCTCAAGGTGTGTGTGTGTGTGTGTGTGTGTGTGTGTGAGAGAGAGAGAGAGAGAGAGAGAGAGAGAGAGAGAGAGAGAGAACACAGGCACAGGAACACAAAATTCATCTTAATAGACAGGCATTGTTTTATTGCTGCTGTCTTATGCTTGCACATAGCCCTCAAAAAACTGTTTCTCTGTTCTCTATAGCTTCTTTAACAGAAACTTTCTAGACTTCAATGGATATAGAATCAGGACTAAAATCTCAATGACTAAAATCTTCAGGGTTTCTCCAGTTGTTGCTGGACTATGGCCACCTTCACATCATACATTTATTCTTCTATTATTCCACTTTAAACACTCATGGCTCCCCCCAAAGCATCCTGGGAACTGTAGTTTGTTTAGGGTGCTGAGAGTTGTTAGGAGACTCCTGTTCCCCTCACAGAGGTTCAGTTCCAAGAATGGTACTGGGGAACTCTGAGAAGTGTAGCTCTGTGAGGAGAAGAGGGGTCTCTTAACAACTCTCAGCCCCCTGAACAAACTACACTTCCCAGGATTCTTTGATGGAAACCATGCCTGTTTAAAGCAGAATAATAGTGAAATAAATGTATGGTGTGAATGTGGCTTATGACTACCCTTCCCTGTTTTACTTGAAGATTACTTCAAGCTCATGCAGCCCAAAAGGCATTGCAGATTGTGCTTTGTTGTGAGATCCACTAGCCCTGTCATACAGTAGGGTCCTGCTTATACGGCGGGTTAGGGACCAGGCCCCCGCCGTAAAGCGGAACTCTCCGTAAAGAGGAACCCATTGACTATAATGGGTCAGGTCGCACGAAAATGCTGCCAAATGCCGTAAAAGCACAAAATTGGCTTTAAAATGGGGAATTTCACCTAATTGAAAGCCGCCACATCAGCGGAACGCAGGAAAACGGAATGCCGTAACATGGGGCCCTACTGTACCCCATTTTGTGTCACATGTAGTTTTGTGTAATTTGACAAAAAGCAATGTTTCATGGGGTATAGCTACCTTATTCTCTGACCTCTGAGCTGATCCAAAACATTTTTCTTCCTGAGGCAAAGGACAAAATGGTGCCCCCTCCCAATGCCACATACAGAAGCCAGCCAGACTGGCAATAGCAAACTGGTGGATATACTGTAAATCCTCCACTAGGCGTCAGTAGGGATCAGGGAGAAATTCAATTCAATTTATATTTAATAAACATTAAATGGTAGGCAAACCTACCTAATTTGCATTTTCTAAAACAAGATGTGAACTGTAACATCATTCAAAATTTGTTCACCTCTGAGTTTTGCAATGCATTTCCCCATCCAACTAATATGTACAAAAATACATATACTAAAGTATGCATATAAATGCATAAAAGTAACTTATATAATTCATATTCATAAGATTAATAAAATTCAAATTCAAATTGGGGAAACTTGCATTTCAAAAATGTGTAGATTAGGAGAGAATTTGCATTAAAATACTGGTAAATTTTTCATGAGGACTTTTTAAAGAAAAAAATCGCGAACTAATGTGGAAATGTGGACAACCAGACTTGAAAAATGAGAAACCCAAATTGACAGATATCACTACCCTTTTACTTAAGGCAGAGCAGGACAGGCCATGTAGCATACATATCGCTGCCCTTCCAACAGAGAATTACGGATGGGATGTCAGAAAGGAACAGCCATGGGGCTGCCACTGCTGCCTTCCAGTATTATTTTGCCTAATCATAAGACCTTCATCTGGATCAGCCCTTATTGTATTCTCCAAGGATCAAACTAGATAAGATGCAGCAGATCTGTGATATAATCTCTTGGTATTCCTATTCTTTTCTTAAAAGCAGCCCTGAGTAGGACTGAGTGTGGATTGAGGCCATAGCAGGGGGAGAGTTTTTCAAAACCTTCCCCTCCATGATATTTTCCATATCTGAATTGTCCCCAAAAGTTTATTACACAGATGTGGCAAGCTGAGTCTAGTGATGCTGCTCACTTTTATATAAAAGCAGGGTAATGAGCCATGTTACAAGAATATGATTTTCAAATACTGGTTCAATTATCAGGAAATATATGTTTAAATAGATCAATTTCTTTACAGCCTTAGCAGTATATTAGTATTGCTAATATCCAGGTCTAAGAGCCAGTGTGGTATAGTGGTTAAGGTGTTGGACTACGACCTGGGAGACCAGAGTTCGAATCCCCACATAGCCATGAAGCTCACTGGGTGACCTTGGGTCAGTCACTGCCTCTCAGCCTCATGAAAACCCTATTCATAGGGTTGCCATAAGTCGGAATCAACTTGAAGGCAGTACACACACACAATATCCAGGTCTTAGTACTAAGTCAATAAGACTGCCTTCAGACAGGTACACAAAGGGCATGTGACACTGTACAAATAAGTAACTTATAAACTTGTTTTTAAAAAAAACCTCGAGCTAGATTCAGGGTAAGAATCCACGTCAGACTTCAGCAAATGCTTGTACTATAAAATGATATGTTTAGCAACAGGTGAGCAGCACTGATACTTTTTCCAACAGCCATTTAATTTTGTTAAAATGGTTAAAAAAAGACATTCTTCTGAAGACTTGGATTTTAATTATAAGAGTCGATCCAGCTTCCATAAGTCAAGTGATGAGCCTCCTCCCCTCAGCCCTACTGATAGTACCGGAGCAGTGTTTCTAAGGTATGTTAAATAATTTTTTATTGTATCATGAGCATTTAGACCTAACAATTTATCATTATTACCAACATGGTGGATTGTTCTCTACTGCTGTGAAGTAGGTCACCAGACAACTGGCAGTGAATGTAGCTGATACATTTCTCCTAAGACATGAATGAAGTTTCAGTTTTGCATCAAGGATCAGGCTTGGAAAACCATAAACTCTAAAAAGGCAAACGATAAATATAATGTTAGGAGCAATCACTTTTGAGATAGTTGGAGGCAAAGTAAAAAAAAATCCTGTTACACCCCATTTAATCTAATTACAGGACGTACAGTTTTAGAGAGTTCAGAGACTCAAAGTGGATTCACTCCCATGAGAGATTTGAAGGGAATAGGGATGCATGAAGAATTTGATCTTTATTAATTCCTATATGAAATTACTTGATCCACACTTTTCAGACTAATCTTACTATCCACTGGATTTTGTAGTTCTTATGCAGTTCTTGGCAGTTTGAATGTATAAAGATGTGCTGTGAGGCTGATCAGGCATGAGTAAAACATCATAACCATGCCTAGTGTGTGGCAGTGGAAGCAGCAAAGAAGGCCCACTTCTCTGCCTCCATTGCATTCTCAAGTAGCCATCCAGGGGAGCTTTTTCATATTGTCAGGGATCTCTTGATATCAACTCCAGGAAATTGAGTTTTAGACCCTTCAGAGGCACACTGTGAATTGTTTGCAAGGCACTTTGAGGGTAAAGTTGCTTGCCTACATAGTAATCTTGATGCCTCATCCACATTTACTGTAGACCCCAGTAGGTTCCAGTACAACATCTGCTGCAACTTCTTGGGATCAGTTTGCAGCTTGATGATGTGGGCAAGGTGCATGTGCCAATGCTACCAGCAATGTGTCCTCTAGACCCTTGTCCTTCTTGGCTTATTAAAGTTTGCCGAGGGGGTATGACTGAGTGGATTCAGGGGGGTGTCAACACGTCTTTGTGGGAGGGAGTGGTCCCAGCTGCCCTAAACAAGGTGGTGATCCAACCACTCCTGAAAAAGCCCACCCTGGACCTATTGGTTGGTGACAACTACCGCCGGATCACAAATATCCCATTTTTAGGGAAGGTGATTGAGAGGGTTGTGGTGCAGCAGTTGCAAGTACTCTTAAATGAAACAGGTTATCTTGACCCATTCCAATCTAGGTTCAGGTCTGGTTATGGAACTGTATCAGCCTTGGTCATTCTGACGGATGACCTTTATCAGGAGAAGGACGGGGAATGTGACCCTGTTATTCTTACTTGATCTCTCAGGGGCTTTTGACCATGGTATCCTTCTGAACTGACTTAAGTGAGATGGTTATTGGATGCACTGCTTTACAGTGGTTCTGATCCTATCTCCAGGGTCATTTTCAAAGAATAGCATTAGATGATTGTCTTTCAGCCCCCTGACAGCTCTGCTGTGGGGTGCCGCAGGGTGCCATTTTGTCCCCAATGCTGTTTAACATTTATATGAAGCCCTTGGAAGCAGTCATCAGGAGATTAGGGATGAGGTTTCAGTAGAGGTTTCAGCTGTTGATACCCAACTCTATTTCTCTGTAACATTTGAATTGGGAGAGGCTGTGCAAGCCCTGGACCGCTGCCTGGACTCAGTGTGGCTGGATGAGGGCCAGTAAACTGAGTCTAAATCCTTGCAAGATGGAGCCGCTATAGGTTGGTAGTTCCCCAGTTCAGATAATTGGTCAGTTGCCTGCTTTGGATGGGATTGTACTCCCTCTGAAAGAGCAGGTTTGTAGTCTGGGGGTGCTTCTAGATCCATTTTTGTCACTAGAGGCCCAGGTGACCTCAGTGGTTAGGAGTGCCTTTTACCTGCGTCAGCTGGTAAGACAGCTGCAGCCATTTCTGGACCAGGATAGCTTGACCACTGTTGTCCATATACTGGTAACCTCCAGGCTGAATTACTGTAATGCACTCTATGTGGGGCTGCCCTTGAGGTTCGTCTGGAAGCTGCAGCTAGCACAAAATGCAGCAGCATGACTGCACACTGGGGCAGGGAACTGCCAACATGTCACCCCACTGCTGAAAGAATTGCACTGGCTGCCCATTAGTTGCTGGGCCAAATTCAAGTTTCTGGTTTTGGTGTAAAAAGCCCTATGCAGCTTGGGACCACGATACCTGAAAGATCGTCTTACTACTCATATACCCAGTTGATCACTACACTCTGCAGGTGAGGGCCTCCTGCAGATACCATCCCATCAGATCCATTCCACACAACAAAGGAAGTGAACCTTTAGTGTTGTGGCACCGACCCTTTGGAACTTCCTTCCCTTAAATATTAGGCACCATCTCTGTTATCTTTGCAGCACCTACTGAAGACCTTCCTCTTTCAACAAGCCTTTTAAACAGAAACCTTATCCCAGTCTGTTTTTAAAGATGTTTTAATATATTTTAAAGTCTGTTTTTAAGATGTTTAAGAGTGTTTTTAGTGCTTTTGTTTGCCGCCCTGGGCTCCTACTGGCAGGAAGGGTGGGATATAAATAAAATAATAAATAAATAAATTTAATAAACAAACAAACAAAATGCATTTAAATATTTATTCCTAATGTTTTTGAAAATATACAGAGTAATGCAAAAACTGAGAACTTATGTATGCATTTATTTATTAAATTTATATCCCACTCTTCCTCCCAAAGGAGCCCAGGGTAGCAAACATACAAATGATTAAACAATTAAAATATCAAAACTTCTATAAAAAAAATCCAATTCAGATGCAGACTGGGAAAGATGTCTACTTAAAAGACTTGTTGGAAGAGGAAAAAGAATTATGGGGAAAATACGTTAAAATGACAATGGTTTGGATTGGAAATAAACATATTTTGCCATCTCTATTGTTAATGTGGTCTAGCTCCCCAACTGACAGTATCACCATTCTCACTTTTAGTTAGCATCCAAAAGGGCAGAGGTCAGCTGACAGACTTTTCTTGACTTGCATGTCCCACCTCTTCCAGGTTATGGGGACACAGGGGTACCTTGCCCATGCCCCTCCTCCCTCCCCAAAAGAATGTGGTGATGTCATTGTCTAGTACACCTTAAATCAGCTTTGTGATGAGATTTAAATATACATTATAATAGTGTGAATCAATTTCCCTGCTGTACTGTAAAGTTTTCCATAAGCAAATGCAAGAACAGGGACATCTTACATAATGCTATCAAAGTGCTGATTATACACTTTGATATTGCTTACATAGCAAATGCAACAAATTGTAAAGTCTCAAATATTCTGTCTCCCCTCGCAAAGTAGATGTCTCATTTGAATTAGCTTTGAGGATCAAGAATTGTCAATAATGCTATGAAATACAATTGTTTCTGTTAGCTTTGTGTTGAATCAGCAGCAGACAATTAAATTGGGTTGGCACTCCAGTTCATAAAATGTGCACCAGATATCTTGATTTAGATTCTGATCTGCTAGTTGTTTCTATATTATTTAAAGCATCATATTGAGTATTCTGTGTTCCTACGGACAATAAATGTTCTTGAGATACATATGGAAGTAGATTTTGTGAAGTGTCCAACATAGATTCACACAAGTATTGGTGAGCCTTTTGCCAGTCTTTGCCAGTCTGTGGGAGAGTAAATCCCACTGAACTCAATAAGCATGCAAATGATCAATCCAGTCTCAGCAAACATGCACAGGATCTCATTTCTTACCTCCCGGATTAAAAAACAGAGAAATTCACTAATAGGCAAAAAAAACCTTGCAGTTTAAGAACGTACCTATAGCCAACAGATATTTCTATCAAACTTTAAAAAGCAGGGAAATTGGGCAGCTATAGTGAATGCACCAGGGGAGCAGGAGACATGACCTCCTCTCTGAGACATTGTACTGCCCTACAAATCTGTAAAAATGCAAACACAATTTGGGTTGCTCTTTCACAGTACAATCAACTTGCTGTGTAGCTTGAAAGAATTTGGTAACATATGCCTCTGAGCATATGGTGAGTGGTGGCAACACCTGCAATCAGCCCAAATAACAGAAACAAGACATGTGCTGTGCTGATCTTGTTTTAGCAGGGAAGAAGCAACAATATTAACAATATTAAGTCACTTTATGCTTGATTTACTTTGCAATTTTAGTGACGTTTCTAATAGTAAATCTTTTGCTTCTGTTTCTGTGAATATGTGAAGTACAGCAACACTTTGCAATACTAAAAAAACTCCAAAAACAATTGTGGAATAATGGCACTGACTATTCTGCAGAATAGTTTCCAATGGACATGAGGAGTGTCTCAGTTTGCACAAGATAAAACAGTGGGAGGTGAAATATATTCTAGCAAAATTCTAGGTTATGTTTTAATTGACTATGCCCACCTTTCCTTAAGTGGAGTTGTTTAAGCATGAACACATGCATATTGGGCAGGCCAAGTTTGTTTTTTCCAACAGCTAGAGTCATTGCTGAAGTAGCAACATATTGTAATCTGTCTGATTTTACATCAAACTGCAGTGTCAGATTCAGCTGTTAATGCGCCCAAAATAGAAATAGAACATAACCTCCAGTTTGAAACACAAAAGGCTGTCTTCATCATCATATGACATTGACCAATAAAAAGACTTTGAAATTTATTTATTTTATTTTATTTATATACCGTCCCATGGCCGAAGCTCTCTGGGCGGTTTACAGTAACTAAAAACATTAAAACAAATATACAAATTTAAAAACACATCTTTTAAAAACAATTTAAAGCACAATTTAAAACAATTTAAAACACATGCTAACATACCAGGGAGGAGAGGAAAGTCTTGACCTGGCGCCGAAAACATAACAGTGTTTATTAATAAAAATAAATTTTACACAGATTTCTAGAATGAATAATGAGAGGAATAAGTTTTTTTAGATTAGATTCTCTGTAGAAACAGTAGTAACACAGGAAAGAAGCAAAATAAAAAGAACACCAACAAGCATACAAAAATTTAATTCTCTACCTTTGGAGATGGCAAGTATTGCCACCACTCACCATATGCTCAGAGCACGTGTTATGAAATTCTTCCAAGCTACACAGGAAGTGGATTGGACTGTGAAAGACTAATCCAAATTATGTTTGCATTTTGACAAATTTGTAGGGCAGTAGAATATCTCAGAGAGGAGGTCAGGTCTCCTGCTCCACTAGTGCATTCACTATAGCTGCCCAATTTCCCTGCTTTTTAAAGTTTGATTGAAATATCTGTTGGCTATAGGTATGTTCTTAAACCGCAAGGGTTTTTGCCAATTAGTGAATATATTAGTTAACAGAGTATTTCATTCCTTACTTTCTTACTCTCTTTTTCTTCCTTCCTTGACTTCTAACTGCCCTAAGTGAATCTTCTGTCTCCCTTCAACCAAGCTCTCTCAGACTCCCACAGTTCAATCCCATCTTAGGAAAGAAAAAAACAATTAAACTGGAGGCCTATAATAGCTGATCAAAATAGTATGTTTGGCTCCCTTCTTTCCTATTAATCAACATATAACTTGTTTTAATTCTATTCTTCATCTAAACACTTTTCTCTGAATATGGGCACGCAAATGCACATGCACAAACAACTGTTCCTCATTTATTGATCTTTACTATAACCCAACAATCCTGTTTTCCACAGAGATCACAGCAAATGCCTGACTTTATCACCTCTCTGAAATCTACCTGGGATCCTATAACAGACACAGACAGAACTCTAGAAAAAAATTATTGGTACTTAACTTACAGTGTTAGAAAACTATCCATACAGTGCCATCAGACAGATACTTTTGGAAATCATATTGTATTTGACAGAAAGATAGAATGAAAAAAGAAGCTGCCAGGTTTTGTTCCCAAATTGTATTTTATCTTCAAAATCTAGTAGATTTTATGCTGCTGTTTTGACCTTACCAAAGGAAGTTTCTAGCAAGGGTATAATCATTTATACAAGTGCACACCATGACATGTCTCCATGATGATTAAGCATCTGTAACATGGGGATGTAGACTGAATCAATCCAAAATTACTGTGGTGGAAGAAGCACTATTTGTCTGGATCATGCCCACCTGACTTGTGTACTAAATAATGAGGATTATGAAGTTTAGTTAGTGAAGGGTGCTGAGAGTTGCTAGGAGACGCCCTGTTCCCTTCACAGACCTTCAATCAGAGTGGCTGACTGTTAAACCAGTGCGGCCACTGGAGCTGTGTCAGGGGAATCAGAGTCTCCTCTCAGCACCCTCCACAAACTACACTTCCCAGGATTCTTTCCGGGAAGCCATGACTGTCTCAAGTGAAATCAAAGTCTGGTGTGGGTGTGGCTCCCTGATCAGCCAAGCCCAGCAGCTGTGAGTCTGGCTTTTAGAACAACAGTTGGCTCTTACTGAGCATGCCTGACATTATCTTTGAGTTCCAGCCAAAATTTCTTTAATTAAAAATCAGCCAGGCATTTTTTAAACTTTTAAACTGCAGAAGAGTAAGGCCTATTGAGTTCAGTAGGACTTACTTCTGAGTAAACATGGCTAGGATTGCACTGTGAGCAGAGACATAGACAAACTCTCTACCTTCCCTTTCTCTGCCCCCGCAAACTGTTTCTTCTATGGGGCTGGAATCCTAATCCTTCTTACCTGGGAGCAAGTCTCATTGAACTGAATGGGGTTTACTTTAGAGTAGGCATGGTTAGGATTGCATTGTGAATGTAAACCAAACTTTTTTAAAAAAAAACCCTAACAATTTAGACAGTCCATGCCTAACTCTAGCTTCCCTGACTGGGATCGCTCCTTTTTTAGGCAATCCTAACTCCCCTTACCTGTGAGTAAGCCCCATCGAAGGAAGTGGGACTTACTTCTGAGTAGTCTTTTTTAGAATTATAGTGTGAGCCCTCAGAAGCTGTCCCCTTCCTTTTCTCCCTTAGGTTTCTGCCTCCTTTTGCCTTCTCTCAGGACAGCAATTTTCACTTGTCTGAGACCACAAGAAGCTTGAACTCCATTTAAATTTGTAAAACAAACTTTAGAATTAACAATTTACACAGTCCATTCCTAGCTCTAGCTTCCCTGACAGAGTGTCTCACATTTTTAGGCACTCCTAACTCCACTTACCTGGGAGTAAGCCCCACTGAACTCAGTGGAGCTTATTTCTGAGTAGACTTTTTTAAAAAATTGCAGTGTGTCCTCCAAAGCTTTCCCCTCCCCCCCCTGATTCCTGTAATGTGCTCTATGTGGGACTGCCCTTGAGGCTGGTCCGGAAGCTCCAGCTGGTGCAAAATGTGGCAGCGAGACTGCTCACTGGAGCAGGATATTTCCAACATGTCACCCTGCTGCTGCAAGAATTGCACGGGCTGCCAATTTCCTACCAGGCCAGCTTCAAGGTTCTACTTTTGGTGCCCTATACAGCTTGGGGCCAGGATACCTGAAAGACCGTCTTATTCATATACTTAGTTGATCACTGTGCTCTGCAGGTGAGGGACTCCTGCAGATACATCTTATCAGGAGGTCCGTTCTGCACAACATAGGAAATGGACCTTCAGTGTGGCGGCACCTACCCTGTGGAATTCCCTAATAGTGAGAAGTGATGTAGCAAAAGCAATCAGGAGCTACAATGCAAGGTCTGAGCGAGTGATATCAATGAAATTAAATGGGAAACCTATTAACATAACCATCATCCAAGTCTATGCTCCAACGGGAAATGCAGAAGGAGAGGAATTGGAGAGATTTTACACAGAAGTACAGGAAGAAATTGATCACACACCAAAACAAGATGTGCTGATAATCATGGGGGACTGGAATGCAAAAGTGGGGAACAGAGAAGAACTAGGAATTGTGGGGAAATGGGGCTTAGGATATAGAAATGAAGCAAAAGAAAGATGTATTGAATTCTGTGAAGCCAATTATTTGTTTCTTGCAAACACATTTTTGAGCAACCGAAAAGACGACTGTACATGTGGACATCACCAAATGGTCAGTATAGGAATCAAATTGATTATATAATTGGTAGCAGAAGATGGAGAAGTTCCATACTTTCTGCAAAAACAAGACCAAGAGCAGACTGCGGTACAGATCATGAACTGGTCGTATCAAAAATCGGAGTAAAGCTAAAGAAGAACAAAAAAATCATAATGCCAAAATACAATTTAAATAACATCCCAGAAGAATATAAAGATCAGATAAAGAACAGGTTTGAGGCTTTAAACTTAGTTGACAGAGAACCAGAAGAACTATGGAATGAAGTTAGAGACATTATCAAGGAAGAATGCAAAAAGACAATACCTCTAGTTAAAAAGAGAGAAAGACCTCAATGGATGACTGAAGAAACTCTTAAAATGGTTAAAGAGAGAAGGAAAGCAAAAGCAAAAGGAGATAGAAACACGGTCAGAACCCTAAATGCAACTATACAATGACTAGTACGTAGGGACAAATAGTTATTGTATAGAAATAGAGGAGGACAACAAAGAGGGAAGAACACGAGCCCTATTCCAAAAGTTTAGAGAAATTAAACGGAAATTTAAACTAAGAGTAGGGATGTTGAATAATCAACAGGGACACACACTGACTGACTGAGATGAAATAAAAGGAAGATGGAAGCAATACACTGAAGAACTCTATAAAAGAGATGCCAGGATGACAGATTCATTCATGAAAGAACCATATGATGAAGAACCAGAAATTTTAGAATGTGAGGTGAAAGCTGCTCTTAAAATACTTGGAAGAAACAAAGCACCAGGAACAGATGGCATACCAATAGAGCTGCTACAAGCTACTGAGACTGAACCTGTCCAAATTTTGACAAAAATGTGTCAAGAAATATGGAAAACTAAACAATGGCCCACAAACTGGAAGCATTCCATATACATCCCAATTCCAAAGAAAGGGGATCCCAGGGAATGCAGTAATTATCAAACTATTGCCTTAATATTCCTTGCAAGTAAAGTAATGCTCAAGATTCTACAACAAAGGCGCTTACCATATATGGAGCAAGAAATGCCAGATGTCCAAGCTGGATTTAGAAAAGGAAGAGGCACCAGAGATCATACCGCAAACATACTTTGGATAATGGAACAGAGCAAGGAATTTCAAAAGAGAATCACCCTGTGCTTTACAGATTACAGCAAAGCCTTTGACTTAAATCAGGACAAACTATGGAATGCTTTAAAAGAAATGGGGGTGCCACAGCATCTGATTGTCCTGATGCACAACCTATACTCTGGACAAGAGGGTACTGTAAGGACAGAATATGGAGAAACCAATTGGTTCCCAATTAGAAAGGGTGTGAGACAGAGGTGTATTTTCTCACCCTATTTGTTTAATCTATACACAGTACATGTCATACAGAAAGCAGATTGGACCAAGATGAAGGAGGTGTGAAAATTGGAGGGAGAAATATCAATAATTTAAGATATGCAGACGATACCATACTACTAGCAGAAACCAGTAATGATTTGAAACAAATGCTGATGAAAGTTGAAGAGGAAAGCACAAAAGCAGGACTGCACCTGAATGTCAAAAAGACTAAAGTAATGACAACAGAAGATTTATGTAACTTTAAAGGTGACAATGAGGACATTGAACTTGTCAAGGATTATCAATACCTCGGCACAGTCATTAACCAAAACGGAGACAATAGTCAAGAAATCAGAAGAAGGCTAGAACTGGGGAGGGCAGCTATGAAAGAACTAGAAAAGGTCCTCAAATGCAAAGATGTATCACTGAACACTAAAGTCAGGATTATTCAGACCATGGTATTCCCGATCTCTATGTATGGATGTGAAAGTTGGATAGTGAAAAAAGTGGATAAGAGAAAAATCAACTCATTTGAAATGTGGTGTTGGAGGAGAGCTTTGCACATACCACGGACTGCGAAAAAGACAAATGATTGGGTGTTAGAACAAATTAAACCAGAACTGTTACTAGAAGCTAAAATGATGAAACTGAGGTTATCATACTTTGGACACTTCATGAGAAGACATGATTCACTAGAAAAGACAGTAATGCTTGGAAAAACAGAAGGGAGTAGAAAAAGAGGAAGGCCAAACAAGAGATGGATTGATTCCATAAAGGAAGCCACAGACCTGAACTTACAAGATCTGAACAGGGTGGTTCATGCCAGATGCTTTCAGAGGTCACTGATTCATAGGGTCGCCATAAGTCGTAATTGACATGAAGGCACATAACAGCAACAACAATATTAGACAGGCGCCATCTCTATTATCTTTTCGGCGCCTGTTGAAGACCTTCCTCTTTCAACAAGCCTTTTAAGTTGAGACCTTATTCCAGTCTGTATCTGTGTTGAAATTGCTTTTTAATATGTTTATAATATGTTTTAATGTGTTTTTTTTAAAAAAAAATGTTTTTAACCTTTTTTTAAAGATGTTTTGAAAGCTTTTTTAAAGGAATGTTTTTAAAGAGGTTTTGTTTTAATTTTAAAGTATCTTAAAGTATTTTTATGATGTTTTAAAGTGTTTTTAGTGCTTTTGTTTGCCACCCTGGGCTCCTGCTGGCAGGAAGGGCGGGATATAAATAAAATAATAAATAAATAAATAATAAAGCTCCCCCCTCCATTTTTGCCTCCTTCCTTCCCTGAAGCTTATTCATTGACAGCACACAGAAGCTCTGTTTCAGGCTGGTGGTCTTTCCCTCTTTCTTGCCCTTTCCTCCATTTTAGTCTTATTCCTCTTTCCCACTCTGTAGCTCCAGCAATTGACATTTCCTTGAGCTCATTTCTGACTGGGAGCAGGAGCTGCTGCTAGAACTAAGCCTCAGGCTCTCCCCAGGGAGGAAAGCTAATTGCTCACAATCAACTCCACGTGGACAGCATGCAGGAAGGGTCAACATGTAAGCAAAAAACCTCTTTCTTCAGGGGATCAGTATACATGGTGATAGACTTACCAGGTTGGAAGCATCCCAAACCCTGAGATTTCAGGGGCAGGGCCTAGTGATGTCACAGGGACAGGTCGTACTGATGTCACAGGGTCATGCCATAGTGATGTCATTTTGCATGATACATTAAGCATCAGCCACAGTTGCTTGGAACATACAATTCAAACAAAAACATTTCTCTGATTGGAAATTAAGATAGAAATCTTAGCTAAAAGAGCCTAGGTAGGGAACATTTAATCAACCCTACTTGCATTACAGATCCTCCATGGCGCAGAGTGGTAAGCGGCGGTAATGCAGCCAAAGCTCTGCTCATGGCCGGAGTTCAATTCCAACGGAAGGAGGAAGTTGAATCTCCGGTAAAAGGGGTCAAGGTCCACTCAGCCTTCCATCCATCCGTGGTCCGTAAAATGAGTACCCAGCATATGCTGGGGAGTAAAGAAAGCCGGGGACGGAACTGGCAATCCCACCCCATATATACGGTCTGCCTAGTGAACGTCGCAAGACGTCACCTTAAGAGTCGGAAGCGACTCGCACTACAAGTGCAGGGACACCTTTACCTTTTGTTTGCATCTGGCAAGAAGGGTTTCAGTGCCCTCAGGCCAGCCCAATCCCCAGAAGGCCATTGCAGGAAGAAAGGAGCCTACTGTTGTGGAGATGTTCAGTAGGAGCACTCAGGACTAAAGATGGATGACCCTGAAGGCTGCAATTCTAAACTTACTAAGCCCCATAGAACTCAATAGGACTTACTTCTGAGTAGATATGGTTTCAGTTGTGCTGTTGGTAAAGTTTGACTAGGGATCCACTGCAAAGATCTATATCTAACCCCCTACCTAGAATGCCCTGCCTGTACCTTTTAACATGCCTGCTCCAAGTTTCCTTACAGATTTGACCCTTCACTTCAGAAAGAGGTTTGAGAAATTAGTAAGAGTAAGAAGATTCTCTATTCTTTTCTGTCTACCTTGTGGGCTGCTATAAACTCACTTTGACAGCTAACCCAATTCCAGGAAATAATTGACAGAGAGAAAACACATATGGTTTGATCTACCTTCACAGACAGCAGCTTGGGAACAACAATTGCAGCCACACTTCCCAGTATGTGAATTCTCTTTTACCACAATTGGGCAAGAAACAAAGCGTCATGCACCCAACAAGGTGCATCGTCAGTGGGTTTAAGGGGGTTGAGCTGAGTGCATGGAACCACTGTTGCTTCTATGGAAGTAAAGGAGTGAGGTTAAAGGTACATGAAATGCAAACAGAAAAAGAAAAACAAAAGACAGTGATGATTTCCTAAATGCAATACCATACCAACCGCAACATGATTTCTATGAGTAAGGCAGAAAACACAGCATCCCACAACCAGTCAGGATTCCTGTGGTGTAAATTTGTATAAATGTTAGCAGAGATTATCAACGGTCTGAGATTCAGGTGTGCAAGTGTGTATATTTACCTAAGTAGAAGGCTTTTACCCTGCATTTAGATCACTGAGACTTAAGACTTAGTAAACTAAGAAAAGCTATTTTATTTATAGAAATACATAGTAGATAGGAAAGGCGTACCTAGTTCTAACTAACTAACTAAGTTGGAGGTGTAATGCCCAGGTTTGGGAGTTGCCCTCATGGCTCAGGGGGGTGAGAGCAGAAACAAAGGTGTCTCCTCTCTCTCGGACAGTTGAAAAAGAGAAGAAGGAAAGGGCGGAAGAAGGAGGGGCAGATAAGCTTCCCTAAGCATTTCAGTCTAATGACAGAAGGAACTTAATCAGAACATCTCGGGTAAAGGTAGTCAAGCCTAGCCATCTGGAGGACTCTAACTCTATCTCCCTTCTGGAACATAAACAAAAGAACAAAACAGGAGTTGCTCTTGCCGCACTTCCAACAATTCCTAACCAAAAACCAAAACTTAAAAGATCCTGGCAGCCAGTCAGCCAAGGTCACAGAACTTCCCATATGGCACAACCTGACTTGGGGGTTGCAGTTAGTGCAGAATGCTGCGGCACGATTGCTGACAAGGTGAGACCCTATCAGTACATAATAGCTCTGCATTGGTTGCCGATTTGTTACCAGGTCAAGTTCAAGGTGTGCTTTCCATGTTACAGGTGCTCTTGTAAGAAATCAGTCCTTTAGTGTGGCAGCACCTACACTTTGGAACTCCCTGCCTATTTACATTATGTAGACACCTTCATTGTACTCTTTTCAGCACCTGCTAAAAACATTTTTGTTTAGGCAAGTCTACCTAGGCAGGTAGAAGCTATTGTGTTTTTTATCTGTTTTTAACTCATTGTTGGTTTTATTATTTTGGATGTTTTTAATTACCTGTCTTTAACTGTTTTGGCAATAATTGTATTGTTTTAATTCCTTCTGTAAACCACTTTGAGATTTTTTACAATAAAGCTGTATATAAATGTTGTAAATCAAATACATAAATACATTTTGGAGTCACTGTGGCTCTGGGGTCTCTTTCCACTTTTAGGAACAAAGGAATCTACCTTATACCGACTCAGGACATTTGATACCTTCTATCTCAGTGCTCATCACATGGACTAGCATTGGCTGTCCAGGATTCCAAGCAATAGTCTTTTCCAGAAATTGAATTTTGGATCTTTGCATGCAAAGCATATGCCCTGCCACTGAGCGACAGCCCTCTCCCTGTTAAAAAAAGTATCTTTCAAAATTGTTCCTTTCCATTCACTGATTCCATAAGGAAGCCACAGACCTGAACTCACAAGATCTGAACAGGGTGGTTTATAACAGGTGCTATTGGAGGCTGCTGATTCAACAATGAATGCACAGCATACCTAGGGCAGATCCACATCATTCACTTAAAGCACATGGAACACACATTTGAAGCACATGAATCCCACCACAGAATCATGGGAACTGTAGTTTGTTAAGGGTAGTGGGAACAATAACTGTGAGGGGAAAACTACACTTCCCAGGATTATTTAGGGGAAGTCATGCTCTTTAAATGCAAGTTGGATGTGCTTTAAATGTATTGTTTGGATCTACTTAAACTTTGCCTGCATGTAAATCATTTTAATTAATTTTTAATATGGAAATGAGGTATAAAATTTACTGGGTGACCATGAGCTACTCACCATCTCTCAGCCTAATCTGTCCCTTAGGATGAAAACAACAGAGGAGAACCATTACCACCAAAAGAAGAAGGACATACTTAAAATGTAGAGGAAGTAATAATGTACAACCATAGTGTGAAATCAAATACTTATCAGGACATAGTATGAAGAAATATTCATATAAGCATGACAGTCAAAGATGTTTATTATTTACACAACCTGTAAAGATATTTGTAGTGCAATCCTATGATTGTTTACTCAGAAGTAAGTCCCAATGTATTCAACAGCCCAGGAAAATTTAAACTTGTTTGGCTCCTGCACACAAGAGAAAAAAGATGTTTGGTACTGCTGAAAACCTTATACTTAATTTATGAGATTTTCAGATAAACAGGAAAAAACAACAGTTTTCTACCTTTACAGTGGGGTCTAGGTACTGCCTGGAGGCCCAGAAATCCCTTGTGAATCATAACCCTAACTTCACTTATTGTCTACAAACCTGAATGGGCAAGGTTAGAGCAGCCAGCTAAGGGAGCAATTCACAGAAGTTGTGAGGGGTGGCAGCTGATGTTTTGCTGTATATCTCGTGAACCAGACCACCTAGAAACATATTTTTTTTAAAAAATGAAAGGTGAGAGTCTGAAGATTAAGCTGACTCACCCAGAGAAGATCTCAAAATTCCAGAAAAAAACCAAAAATCTGGGTGAAAACCAGACACCTGGCAACTCTAAGTCTCTTTCTCAAGAGCAGCTAAACCCAGGTACAGAGGGCTTGTACCCAGGTACAGAATAATGTGTGAATACCTCTACTGAAACAGCCTCTAAGCAGCTTACAAAAATGGTTGTATCCAATGCTAGTCCTACCTAGAGTAGACCCATTCAAGTAAATAGACATAGCTAACTGAGGTTCATTCATTTCAATGGATGTACTCTGGATACAGTGTGTAACATGAAACTGAAAAACTACATTGCAATACAATACAATATAAAACCATAAAAACAATGAATAAATAAATAAATAAAGCAAAACCATAGCAGCACACTTCTAAAATATCTTAAAAGTCAGGCATGACAGGATAATGACATTGTTAACTCCTGCTGGAAAAGGCTTCCAGAGTAGTGTGCTGACTGAAAAATATGTTCTCCCACTGTATTTGTTTTTAACCTTCAAAAAAACCTTTTGAAAATATGGAGACCTCCCACTCAGTTCTTAATCCAACTTAATAATACTAAAAGAGCCAATTGTTGCAAATGAGTCTTTTGTGGTGTAGAAGATGGATAGTTGTTTTCTGAAGTGTTCCCAGTCAGTTTGTTTCCATGACAGAAGAAACTTTAGTTGGAATAATTTCTTCAGGGCCAACAGCTTATTAAAGGCACAGAAGCCCTGCCAGAAAAAATAGCTGGTGACCTCACCTAATTGAAGTGAAGGGACACAGGGGTAGCAACAATGTGAAGAAGACATCTGAAAATGGAAATGGACTGCCTTCAAGTCGACCCCGACTTATGGCGACCCTATGAAGGGGGTTTTCATGGTAAGCAGTATTCAGAGGTGGGTGACCATTGCCTCCCTCTGAGGCTAGTCCTCCCCAGCTGGCTAGGGCCTGCTCAGCTAGCCACAGCTGCACAAGCCAGCCCCTTCCTTGTCCACAACTGGCAGCTGGGGGGCAACTGGGCTCCTTGGGATTATGCAGCTTGCCCACGGCTGCACAGGTGGGAGGGCACGTAAGCCCTGAGCCACTCACTGTGGGGTGATCTTCAGCTGGTCCTTTACACCCAGGAGACATGAGTGAGAATTTGAACTCACAGACTCTGGACTCTCAGTCAGGCTCTCCTCCCCACTGTGCTATACCAGCTCGGCTTTCTAATAATTTACATGCCCCAAATAACATGGGTCCAGGATACTGCAAGGAATACCTGATTCCTTATATCCCTGCCTGATCACTGAGATCTTCAGTCTGTGAAATAAATAAAGCTGCTAACATGGCGTTCTGAGGGTCATATAATTCATTTGAGGAGACAGCACTGATCTTTCAAGGAAAAAATCCCATCTCAGTAAATGTTTCCTGGGAATAATGTATTCAGTGACTCTAATAACACCATGTCCTCAAGTACTGAAACAGGAAGGGGCCATTCTGTATAGCTCCACACCAGCCATCCCCTCCCCCCCGCCACTGGCCAAACATTCATGCATAGAGCTCCTCCATGGCACATGGGGGATCCTTATTGGCTCACATAGAGAAGCTCCCTCTCTCTGTGTATATCTGTATGCACGAAAGGATCCTTCACATAGCTGCTGAATAAATGTGTGGCATGGTTGGTGCACAAGTTGGTTGCAGGCAGTAGGGATACACAGTGTGGGCCCATGACCCCCTTATGCATTATTTCAACATGTGAGGGGGTTTGATTCTCAGACTCAGGTTCAAATCCCCACTCAGTGATGAAGATCACTCTCCATCTCAGCCTATCCTACCTCCCAGGCTTTGTGTAAGGATGAAATGGGAGAACAGTGATTTCACAATGTATGAATGTATGGAGTGAGTCAGTGAATTAATGAATGAATGTCATGAGCTGACGGTATACAACATGTGAACCTGATGCATCCATTTATTTCACTATACATGTACTAGTTACTCATGCTGCAGGAAACCAGAACCAATTATGGCTCTTCTCAGTATGTTTCTTACAGTACATACATGGGGAAAGAAACACATGTATCCATCTCTGGCATTAAGTGCATGAACAAGTACATCCTAAATTTGCAATGTGCATTTGTTTAAACCAGAACTAGTTTTAGTTCAGGTATGATACTCTTTCCTATAATTTTTTACATTATTAGTGGGCAGTCGCATCCATTCTCTGAAGTGTAGCTGATAAAAGTTCAGTGTTTCTTAATGCTACTCAGAGGCACTCCTAAAAATATATCATTCTTATTATTCAGATTGATATTCCTCACAATTGTATTCAGAAACTTTTGATCGTTAAGTAATCTAATGAAGAGATCTCAGGTTAGCCAAAATCCACATCATTGTCAGCTATGTGACAGGAAAATGATCCAAGGCAGTAATTAGATAAACAGCCAAAAACTAGCAATCAGGAGTTAAAGTGGGGAGAGAAGGAAGAGAAAGGTATTAATTTCTCAGATATATTTCATTAGTGCTGATGAAGAGATGAGTAGTGATGGTGATTGTTGAACAATGTTACAAATCTGCCAACTCTCCTTCTGTAGTATTCTTGGTATTCAAATATTGTGTACAGTAGGGCCCCGCTTACCGGCGTTCCGTTTTCCGGCATTCCGCTTTACAGCAGCAGTCTGCAATAGAACCTGCCGTATAAGCGGGGCCCGCCTGTATCTCTAACTACTGCCTATTCAGTCACATAATGTTTGGGAATTTTCTAGACCTAAAAAGCCTAGAGAGAGCCAGTATGGTGTAGTGCTTAAGGTGCTGGACTACAACCTGGGAGACCAGGGTTCAAATCCCGACATAGTCATGAAGCTCACTGGGTGACCTTGGGCCAGTCACTGCCTCTCAGCCTCAGAGGAAACCCCTCTGAATACCGCTTACCATGAAAACCCTATTCATAGGGTCACCGTAAGTCGGGACTGACTTGAAGGCAGTCTATTTCCAAAAAGCCTAGAAGCTGGCACCCCTACCTCTATTCTCATAGGGAAAATTGTTTTCCTTTTGTGAATGCCTTAAAACAGCCTTCTTCAACCTGGTACCCTCCTGATGTTTTGGACTACAACTGCCTCAGGCTGAAAAAGGTTCTCCATCCCAGGGCTAGATCATTCATGTCACTTGGATCAGGAGTTCCATCTTACATTGGAGGATTAAATGATAAGAAATCTCATACACATGGAAGACATAAGAAATGCTAATTGAAGGAGCTTTGTGAACCATGACTGGCATCGCACTATATGGGGCAAGCATAAATGGAGAGGTCTTTGCATGTAATCAGTAGGCATCCCCTAAGCAGCAGTTTGCTTTAGGGTTGGGGTTGGTCCTTGTGGTTTGCCCCTTAGCTTCTAAAATCAGTTTGTAAAGTTACAATTGCTAATACGTATCTAATAACAAAAGTGAAATTTTAAAGTCCGGATTTTATTTCTCTTTCTAAGTTGCCACTAACAGCTGTGTTATATTACATTTGGGCTCCGAGTACAGAAATAGAACAGAAAGTTGATATTTAAAATCATAAACCTAATTCCATGGCGAAAGTTAGTAAGGTCCTTTGTATATTTGAAAACCTGCACATTGACTAATATTATACTTGATGTCACAAAAGTGAGGAATGCATGAAATAATTTTTATTTAAAATCCATTTAAAAACTATGCCCAAGATCCAAAGACCCACAAAACTAGTTCTGTGTGTAAGGAGTGGGGTGATGGTTGGGCTTGTATCTCCCCATGCAGCACAGGAAATCACTTTTGCAGCTGAGACTTTCCAAAGCAGTTTGTGTGATACAGTGCAGGGATCTGCAGTTTAAAGGAGGGGGGGAAAGGACAAAGAATCTCATCAGAAGTATCAAGCCCTTGAGTGTGCCTAAAACAGGTCTTGGATCCTGGCCAAGAAATATGACCCTACTGAAACTTATTCAGGATGATGCCCTTTTTGTTCATTCATTGTGCACTGGTTTTTCAATTGCAGCATGGGGCTTAAATGCCATTCCTCAAGGTAGCATTTGCACTGCAGCAAAATCACATTGCTCCAGCACTCTATGCAGAAGCACGGAGGTTGTGTGCTGTGGTTTTTTACTTCAGAATGTTTGTTAGAGCATATCTACGTGAGGAGGAGCAAGAAACACACTACAAAATTAGCTACACATTTACACAAATGACTCATGGCATTTTAAATTTATAATTTGCCTCAAGTTATTCCTCATAGATGTGCTCAGGGGGGAAAGGGTCAGTTCCGCATGCCCACCCCAGATGAACTATAATACCCAGATTCCATTTAAAAAAAAAAAAGAGTAAGTTTGTACCATTTTAGAACTTGAGATATGAAACAAAATGTACAGGCGCTATGCTTCTCATTTTTTGTAAGAAATTAGCCTGCTCTCCCCTTCAGTGTTTTACTCGCCCCCCTTCAAATAATTTCTGCAGTGGCCCATGTTATTCCTAAACACACAGAAAAGTCAAACATCTAGCTACCTTGTCTTATTTGAATATAAAATGTCAATTTATTCATGTACATAACACCTTATAAACACTGGCTAGCCTCTATGTGTCTTTACCACCAGCTGCCTCCCTTCCCCCATGTCCTCTGGCATGCACAAAATACTTGGGGAAGAGGCAGATTTTGCTGCATTTTCAAGAAGATAAGAAACAGCAGAATGTTAATTTCCTGCTTAACATTCTCCAAAGTTCAGTGCAGATAAGAGAAATTCCTATCACTAACCCTCTGCATATGTCAGAAATTCAGCGAGAGGCAGGAATTTGTGCCAAAGCATTGAGAACCTAAGAAACAGCAGGAGTCTCTTACACCAAAGTTCCGAGCAAATGGGATAGGGCCTCATCTCTCAAGATGCTGAAATTATTTCAGTATGCCCAGTGTTCGAGACGCCGGGGCCTTGTCGCCATCCCGTCACTGTCGTCGCCACTGCCCCATCCTGTGGGTCGTGTCGTCGTCCGGATCATCTTCATCGCGACCTTGCGTCACCAACACAGCCATTGTTGCTGTTATTGCCCCCTGCTGGCCGTTGCTGTCTGTTTTGCTGGCTGGCTTTGGATGCATATACCATCTCGCACTGGCATTATTGGGGTTTTATCATCACGACAGCTATCTGCATGGCACTGATACCATCTGTTATTAGTAGAGCCATAAAATTAAATAGTGTGCTGGGTGATTGATGTATGATTGTGTAGTAATACATTAGGTTGATTGTATGAGTGAATAATTTTGATTCACATTTAAATACTGGAATGTATGGATGTGGAGAATTTTGGGATTTGAATTTTTAGTGCTGCATTCTTAATAGAGCAGCGAGCAGTCTCCGGGGGTTTGGGGTGGATTTTGTTTTCTGTTATTAGTAGGGTAGGCCTGTCCTCCAGGCAACAGGGATAGGGGCATGTGTAAACCACGGCGGGAGGTGTCAGAGAAGGATGGGGACCAAGACATACCAAGGTTGGGCGGCAGGCACTGGATTGATGCTAGGGGCAGACCACGTCAGGTTAGAGGAACAAGGGATAGATGCGTAATATCCATCCCCTGTTCCGGGTCTGCCCAAACCCAGAAGTCAACTGGGAGACGCAGGATTCCTACCGACCTTCGACTGCTGCTGTGTAATGCCAGGTCTGTAACGCAAAAAACATCTATCATCCATGATATGATTCTGGATGAGTGTGCAGACCTGGTGTGTATTACGGAAACCTGGTTGGATGAGGCCTCAGCACCCATTCTTGGGGCCATGTGTCCACCAGGTTTCCATTATGCGCAGCAACCGAGGGTCGGAAGGTGGGGAGGGGGTGTGGCAGTCATCTACCGGGAGTCTCTGGTCTTCACCAGGCCTCCGCTCCCAAGGACCAAGTTTGTTGACTGCATGTACTGGAGGTTGGGCCCGAAGGGCAGTTTAGGGATCCTGCTTGTGTACCGCCCGCCCCGCTGCACGGCAGACTCCCTGACCGAGGTGCTTGAGGTGGTCTCGGATGTACGAACGCTGTCCCCAGAATTGTTAGTATTGGGAGACTTCAACGTGCATGCCGAGACCACTCTCATTGGAGCCCCTCGGGATTTCCTAGAAACCATGGCTTCTTGGGAACTGTGCCTTAGTAATACTAAGCCCACACATGTAGCCGGTCATGCTCTCGACCTTGTATTTATCCTGGGAGTGGAGGGGAGTGGTCTGAAGTTGGGGGCTATTTCTTCGACCCCCATGTCATGGTCAGACCACTATCTGGTGAACTTTGTTCTCTCAATGCCACACACACTCCGCAGGGGCAAAGGACCTATTAAAATGGTCCGCCCCAGGCGCCTGATGGATCCTGATGGATTCCTGACTGCCCTTGGGGAATGGGAACCTGCTGAAGGTCGCCTGGTTGAAACACTGGTGACGGAATGGAATGAGGGAATCACCAGTGCATTAGACCAGGTGGCTCCGAAACATCCTCTCCCACTGAATAGAACTCAGACAGCACCCCGGTTGCGTAGTCTGCGACAGGAGGTGAGACGACTAGAACGCCGGTAGCAGAAATCCCGTTCTGAAGATGTCCCAACACAGGTTAGAGCAGCAATAGCTGCCTACCAGGTGGCAATAAAGGCAACAAAGAAGGATTTCTTTGCTGCCTCTATTGCATCCGCAGAGTGCTGTCCCAGGAAGCTGTTCCAGGTGGTCCGAAGCCTGGTCGGTCCAGTTGCTCAGGAACCCCTGGAACATTCTAAGGCTTCCTGTGACAAATTGGCAAAGCACTTTGCGGATAAAGTCGAACACCTAAAGAACTCGATTCCGTACGCCGTGGATGCGGTAGATGATCCTGAGTTGGCCAGCTGCAATCCAGTTTCATGGGATCTGTTTCGGCCTCTTCCTTCTGAGGATGTGGACAAGGTACTTTCAACTGTAAAGCCTACCACCTGTCTGACTGATCCTGGCCCATCATGGTTCCTTGTGAACTGTAAAGAAAGATTGGGCGAAGGGATTAGGGCGGTGGTAAATGCATCCTTGAAGGAGGGTGTAATGCCACCGGCCCTCAAGGAGGCAATTGTAAGACCTATCTTGAAAAAGTCCTCCTTGGATCCCCAAGTTTTGAACAACTTTCGCCCTATTTCGAATTTACCATTCTTGGGCAAGATCATTGAGCGAGTGGTGGCAAATCAGCTGTCAGCACACTTGGAGGAAACGGATTATTTGGATCCATACCAATCGGGTTTCAGGACTGGACATGGTACTGAAACAGCCTTGGTCGCTTTGGTTGATGATATGAGGAGGGCTATGGATAGGGGAGAATTCACCTTCCTTGTCCTCCTGGATCTCTCAGCGGCTTTTGATACCGTTGACCACGGTATCCTGTTAGATCGCCTGGGAGGGTTGGGAATAGGAGGCACTGTTTTACAGTGGTTCCGTTCCTTTCTCTCTGACAGGCATCAACAGGTAGCATTGGGGGATGAGATTTCAGACCCTTGGCCTCTCACTTGTGGAGTGCCACAGGGTTCTATTCTCTCTCCCATGCTATTTAACATCTATTTAAAACCGCTGGGTGATATCATCAGGAGATTTGGGCTGCGGTGTCACCAATATGCTGATGACACGCAGCTCTATCTCTCGTTTAAATCTTCACCGGAGTTGGCTGTAGAGACCTTGTCCAAGTGCCTGGAATCCGTGAGTGGATGGATGGGAAGAAACAGGCTGAAGCTCAATCCTGATAAAACCGAGGTACTGCTTGTGGGTGACAGGGGAAAGTTGGGTATTGTTGACCTGGAACTCAATGGGGTAAGATTGCCCCTGAAGGATCAGGTCCACAGCCTCGGGGTTATTCTTGACTCCAAGCTGTCCATGGAGGCTCAGATTTCGGCAGTGAGCCGGGCAGCTTGGTATCAGTTACACCTGATACGGAGGCTGCAACCTTACCTCCCTGCTCATCAGCTCCCACTGGTAGTGCATGCACTGGTCACCTCTCGACTGGACTACTGCAATGCGCTCTACGTGGGGCTACCCTTGAAAACGACCCGGAAACTACAGCTGGTACAAAATGCGGCGGCCCGTTTACTTACAAATAGCCGCCGCCGTGATCACATTACGCCGGTGTTAGTTCATCTACACTGGCTTCCAGTTGCTTTCCGGGCCCAATTCAAGGTGTTGGTATTAACCTTTAAAGCCCTATACGGTCTCGGCCCAGTTTACCTGAAGGAGCACCTCCAGTACCACCAACTTAGCCGCCTGACTAGATCAGCCACGCAGGGCCTTCTCTCAGTACCACCAACGAAAACAGCTAGGTTGGTGGGAACTAGGGAGAGGGCATTTTCAGTGGCGGCCCCCACTCTCTGGAACTCCCTCCCGTTCGATCTTCGACATGCCCCTTCCCTGGATGCATTCCGCCGAGCATTAAAAACCTGGCTCTTTGGACAGGCCTTCGGGACCTCCGGGGTGGGCTAAGCTTTTATCACTATTACTGAATGCCCGTTGTTTACATACTGTTTTATGCTGTAATTTAATCCTTTATTGTCGACTGTATTGTATTGCTATGTATTTTAAATCGTATTTTAAATTGTATTTTACTGGAATTTAATTGTGTACGTCGCCTAGAGTGGCCTTGGCCAGATAGGCGACACAAAAATTAAATTATTATTATTATTATTTATTATTATTATAAGAATGGATCCTAGTTCAACAAGAAAAAATGTAATAATGATAGAATTGAACAAGTAGGTCTTGCTCATTCTGATATATAGCACTGCTATATGCTAGATCTTGGCTAGAATGTCACACTACGGGAGGAAATGCAATTTTGTTAATCATCTAGATGGGACTTTTGGGATGTAGATTGCTAGACTGAATAATGGTTTCCAATTGTGTTGCATTTGCTTTTCACAGAAATATTTTCCTGCATCCATAATACATAGGTTATTAAGACTACATAATAATACAGCTACTATTGAGCTTCATGCTTGCGTAACAAGATCTTGCCACAGAATAAAAGTGTATAGTTTGAGAAGATTTTCCATCCACATTGGCAATTGCTCAGTTTCCTATTTATCTTTTACAAGACTGTGAGTTTGAAACATAAGGCCCTATTAAAACATTAATGTTTTAATGACCGTTCAATGGCAAGTAGTTCATTCACTTCACCCTACAAAAATCTGGGATATTGTAAGAATCCTTTCTCTCCAAATATGAACAGATTCCAGTCCATTCTTCTGGTGACAGCACTGTGTATAATGTTGCCAAGTCCAGCCTCCAAGAGGTCTTCTGTATCTTTAAGAGTTGTGCAGGGGGAAGGGAGAATTCACCTTGTGGTTTTTCCCATTACAATGTTGCAAGAAAATCTGCACTTGGCTGAATTTTCTCTTCTCTGAAAGATACAGAATCATTCTCAAGGTCTGGGCCTGGTAGCTCTAACATAATCGTACACGTTTTGCAGTTACCACAGAGGACTAATGCGAATATAAATGCTTCCCATCCATAACTGTGGATGTGAAATTGAGAACTGGCTGTGGGATTGTACACTCCCTTTCCTCTATCCATTGAAATCTTTTCAACTCCTCAATTAAGTGAGAACCCTAGTTAGTCTTCTTAACCCATGGTTGTTGTTGTTGTTGTTATTATTATTATTATTATTATTATTATTATTACAGTGCTGGTGCCAGGCATGCTGGGGCCCTAAGGGGCTGGTGCCTCCGCCGCCATCTTGGTTGTTGGTATATATGCATGCTATGCGTGGGCATCCCTGCCATTAGCAAACATGGTGGCAGGGGCATCAGCCCCTTAGGGAAACCTCAGCTACCATCTTGATTGATGGCAGGCTTGCACCTGCAGCACAACCAGCATTAATGTCAAGGAAGAGGTAGGTGGGGCATCACAGAAGGGAGTACTACCCACCCTAAGGAGGGGCCCTTTAGGGGCCCTCAGCCAGGTCCTCTGGCGCTGGCCCTGTTTATTTATTAAACCTAAATAGTGTTACCTAAAAGGTCTCCAAGCAACTTACATTTAAAAACATAAATGCATTAGACCATAGACAGAGATGTGAAGACCCAGAAAAAATATTTCAAATCATGTTCCCCCCAAAAAAATTTTTTTTCAGGGGGAAAATAGCTTTGGGGGAAAAAAAGATGGGGACAGGGTTTTGGGGGGTTTTCCATCCCCCCCTCGGGCATTCACACTCTAACCATAAGGGGGGGAAAAGACAGAAAATTCATATAAAAATTAACATTTCATACAACATACAAAAAGCAACACCTCCGCCCCCCAAAACAGCCATAGGAAACTTTGGCAGTGCACTAACAATAAACAGAAGCAACAGGCCTTTACCTGATGTTGAAAAGCTTTCAGCAAAGGTGCCAGGCAGACCTCACTGGGGAAAAAATTCCACAGACAAGGAGCCACAACTTAAAAGGCCCTCTCCTTTGTCATCACCCTTCAAGCTTTACTCAGAGAAGGAACCTGGAGAAGGGTCTCAAATTATTTATCTATTTATTTATGTATTTCATTTTTAAACCGCCCATAGCTAGTAGCTCTCTGGGCGGTGTACAAAAACAGAGTTAAAATACAATGTTACAGTAAAATCCATTTCAAATAACAGGAGAATTTAAAACATTCACATAAACATTAACCATTAACCATTAACATTAACATTAAAATGCCTGGGAGTATAGCCATGTCTTAACCTGGCGCCTAAAAGAAAATACCGAAGGCGCCAGGCGTATCTCCTCTGGTAAGCTGTTCCACAATTCGGGGGCCACCACAGAAAAGGCCCTAGATCTAGTAGTAATCCTCCGGGCATCTTGATGAGTTGGTACCCGGAGGAGGGCCTTAGATACTGAACGAAGTGGACGGGTAGGTTCATAGCAGGAGAGGCGTTCCACAAGGTACTGCGGTCCCACACCATGTAAGGCTTTATAGGTCAAAACCAACACCTTGAATCTGGCTCGGAAACAAACAGGTAGCCAGTGCAAACTTATGACTGAAGAGTCCAAGTAGGTTCATATCAGGAGAGGTGTTCCAGAAGATATTGGGGTCCTGAGCCATGAAGAGCTTTAAAGGTTAAAACCAGGACTTTGAATTGGACTCAGAAGCATATAGTTAACACCAGAAGGAGCAATGCATCATGAGCCCTATTCAGGCATTCAGCCAAATGTGTGAGGGCACAGACTATGTAGGGGACACAGGGTCATAGGTACTGGACCTGTCCCCAGCATTGCTACATGCACACCAGACCCCACCCTCTCCTCTCCCAACCTTTATGTATTCTGCATGATGTGTGAAGGGAGTTGTGAAGGGAGAGTCTTTGCATGTCCAGCTGAATGGGCTTAGAATCTCCCTTCACACCTTTTTGTGGTTAGGAGTGGAAGCAGTGGGGCCAGCACATGGGAATATCTGGGGCAGAAACAAGCCTTGTGCCCCTTACAATGCTATCACACCTTTGGGTGAACTCCTGAATTGGGCTAGAGTTAACAACAGAAAAGGGGAATTTGCACTCAGAGGGCAGAAAGTAGAAGGAGGAAACCATGATTGCACAGATTCATAGAATAGTAAAGTTGGAAGGAGTCTATTCGGCCATCGAATCCAACCCCCTGCTAAATACAAGAATCCAACTTATAGCATAGCCAAGCCTTCCTCAACTTAGTGCCCTCAGGGTGTTTTGGCCTACAATTCCATCAGCCCTAGCCAGCACAGTGGGTTGGGCAGATGAGAGTTGTAGCCCAAAACTTATGAAGGGCACCAGGTTGGGGAAGGCTGCCATAGTTCATTCATGAACTCTAACCTGTAGTTAATGAATAAGAAGTAGTACATCTGATTGGGCCCAGAATCTTCCATGCTATACAAAATATGAACACACAAAGAAAAAGTGGGAGGGGTTTTTCCAATCAGAAACCAATCAGAAACCAATAAGAAATATTGAAATCTGCATAGCCTTTGTTTTTGCCATTTATAGTGATTCAATGTTTGCATGTTTCTGACAACCAAACACCAACTTCATTATTGTTTTTCACAATTACATGTTTTCACCAACTTCCAGTTATTGTATAGCAGGAGCAGCCAACGTGGTGCCCTCCAGATGTTGGTGGACTACAACCCCCATGATCCCTGGCAGTTGGCCAGACTAACTGAAGATGATGGGACTTGTAATCCAACATCATCTGGACAGTACCACATTGCCTACCGCTGTTGTATAGTATCCCATACAATAGCTGTCTGCAGCCTCTATATGACAGAGACCATTGTAAGGATTGCTCACAATACTTAGTTTCCTAAGGAAAGAGAGGTATTCAGACATATTTATTATTTATTTATTTATTTATGTATTTATTTATTAAATTTATATACCGCCCGACTAGCAATAGCTCTCTGGGCGGTGAACATAAAATAGCATAAAAATACAATGAATAACAAAATAATACTAAAATACAATCATCAATCCAATACAATAAACATTTTAAAAAGTAAATCAGTGTAACTTAAAATGCTTCAGAGAATAGGAAGGTTTTGACCTGGCGCCGGAAGGAGAGCAGAGTCTGCGCCAGGCGTACTTCCTCGGGGAGACTGTTCCATAGTTCGGGGGCCACCACTGAGAAGGCCCTAGATCTTGTCATCACCCTCCGGGCCTCCCTGTGAGTTGGAACCCGGAGGAGGGCATTCATAGCAGAACGTAGTGCACGGGCCGGTTCATATCGGAAGAGGCGTTCCGCAAGGTATCGTGGTCCCGCACCATATAAGGCTTTATAGGTTAATACCAACACTTTGAATCTAGCCCGGAAACATATTGGCAACCAGTGCAAGCTGGCCAGAACAGGTGTTATATGCTCGGACCGCTTGGTCCTTGTCAGCAATCTGGCCGCCGCATTTTGCACTAGTTGTAGCTTCCGAACTGTCTTCAAAGGTAGCCCTACGTAAAGCGCATTACAGTAATCCAAACGTGAGGTTACCAGAGCATGTACCACTGATGTTTCACATACTTTTTGTGAACTCAGTAAATCTATGTGCATACATAACAAAAATAAAATAGGTTAACTAATCTGATTTATTGGACTAATAGTACAATTGCACACACTGTTAAGTTTCAAAGTTCTTTGTGGGAACAAAGTGGACAAAGCAAATATACTAAGAATTAAACAACTGTGATAGATCCAGGCCTTACCAAAGACTCTTTTATTCATTCTGCATTTGGTTTGTTGACTTTGGATCACAAGGCACCAAGTCTGAGCCCATATACAAAGCAAAGTTTGTTACTTTTCAAGCTGACAATTTTGTCAGTATAATGTGCTGTGGGTGGGGAGTTGTCTTGCCCATAGTCCCCAGCAGTCAGGTTCTAAAACTTTGCCTTCTTGCTACAACACTCTGTTCTGACTGCTGACCTTACAGGCTGAGCTTTGATTTCAAGCAGACATCTAAGTTGTAGTAGCTGCCATCCTGAACATCCAGTCACTGACCCAATGGGAATGGAAGAACTCAATGAAGCTGATTTCTATCAGCATTTGAGAAATGTGAGGTCTGGTGGACAACTATTTTCTGATCCATGCATTAGTTCAGGTAATGCAGATCAGGTGATCTGGAATTTGCAATGTCTGAATTCCTCAAGCATCCCTAATTCAGTCCCAATGTTATGGAAGCTATTCAAACTGGTGTTATGGAAGCAACTGAAGGTAGTATGATCCAGAAGGAAGTAGCTTGATCAGATATAATGTTAATCAAGGAGACCACAAAAGTGCACCCTTGTAGATTCCTTGTGAAGAGAAACAGGGGTTCCAATTTCTGGTAGAGCTCTTAATAGCCTTCTGGTGCACAAACAGTTAGCAAATGAAGCTTTTCCTGGAATAGAGATTTAAAATTTTAAAAATTCTCCACCTGCTTAAAAAGAATTGTTTGATTTTCAGACAGCTGTAAAGAGGCAGGAGCAAGGGGGGGTTGATTTATAATGAAATCTGGCTAAATGTTTTAGTACTATCCTGACAACAATGCCTGAGAGCAACATCAATATATTTGTTTCATTAACATCATGTAATTCCAGCCCAGCTGGAAATAAGCACTGGCTGCCAATTAGTATACAAAACCCTGTACAGCTTGGGACCAGAATACCTAAATATCCCTTCTTATATACCTGAGCACAGCAGTCTGCAGGAAAGGGTCTCTTGTAGATACCATCTTATTAGGAGGTCTGCTCACTACAATGCAGGAATTGGGCCTTTAGTGCAGTGCACCTACCCCTTTGGAACATCCTTCCATTCCAGTTGCTGTCACTGTTGTCTTTTTAGCACAAATTGAAGTCATTCCTTCTTCAACAAGCCTTCTAAGTGGAGATTTTTATCTCAGTCTGGATTGGATCTGAAATTGTTTTTACATATGATATTGGTTACCAGTTTGTTTCCGGGGCCAATTTAAGGTGCTCACATTAGTGTTGCAAGCCGTATATGACTTAGGTTGCCATCCAATTCATGTATACTCAGAAGTAAGCTCCATTGGGTTCAATGAGATTTACTCCCAGGTAAGTATGTAATGGATTGCAGCCTTAGGCCCCAAATATCTTTATTATTGTTGTAAAGTGCAGGTATGAAATCTAATAAATAAATAAAATATCTGAATGACTGCCTCCTTCCCTCCAGTCCCTCTTGGGTGTTAAGATCAGCAAAGAGGATCCTCTTGGTAGTTCCACTATTCCCTGAAGTTTTGGAGGTGGCATCCTGGGAGAGGACATTCACTGTGGCACCCCCAAGCTTTAGAATTCCTTTCCTACAGAGGTATGCCTGGCAACTTCATGATGCGCTTTCCATCATATGCTGAAGACTTACCTCTTCACCTTGGCATTTGACACATGATATATATGGATCTGAGAGGGAGTGTAGCACAGTGGTTAAAGTGTTGGCCTACGACCTGGGAGACTGGGGTTCGAATCCCCACACAGCCATGAAGTTCACTGGGCCAGTCACTGCCTCTCAGCCTCAGAGGAAGGCAATGGTAAAACCACCTCTAAATACCACTTACCATGAAAACCTTATTCATAGGGTCGCCATAAGTCGGGATTGACTTGAAGGCAGTCCATTTCCATCATATATGGACCTACCCTATTCTTGTGACTGTAATTTGTTTTAAACCGTTTAAATGTTGTATTTTAAAATGTTGTAATCCACACTGGGACCTTGTGGTGATGAGTGGACAATGCTGATGATAATAATGTTTTATGTTTTTATTGTTAAATCACTTCGGGGGTGTTCCATAAGAAACAATTCATAAATGGAATGAAATCACTAATAAATGTAATGCCTTTTCCTATCAACTTGGAAATGCATGTGTGCGTGCCTGTACGCTTGCTTGCCACCAAAGGGTTAGCATCGTTTGCCTTTCTTTCCCTTGTCACCTTTGTCATTCCCATATAAAACATTCAGCAGACCTGTTGGTTTAAGTAACCAAGAGACCATACCTGCGGAGGCAACATCCTGTGCATGCATAATTGAAGCAGTGCAATAGGCCAGCCCCTTGGTCTCATTTAAAGGAGCCAGGAGCAGGGTCATTTGCCGCGTTGTGTCAGTCACTCTGCTCTCCCCGCCCCCATCGCCTTCCATTCCTGGGCTGTCTGATTTATAATCAGCGCTTTCGAGCCAAATGTCGCCTAAATCCCACCGAACGCCTTCTGGAATTTTCTTTCCCGCCTCCCCAGCCAAATTCATAATGCTTTCTAAGTTTCAAAAACAGCTGTCGAGCTCCCTGACAGCGCCTTCACGCGCTTGAGTAATCGGTTCATCTCGGATGAGCTCGTTGAACAGGTTTCCTTTCTTTCTTTTCCTTCTCCTGATTAGTTTGTGGGTTGAGAAGAGGACGGCTGTGTCTTCCCCGGACTTTCCCCCTCCCCTTTTCGCTCGTAGACGGCCCAGGCAACAATGTACCAGTTTAAACTTGCTCAGGTTAGTTAGGGAGGCGGGCGCGCACGCACCCACAAGCAAGCCGTTCTTGGTTTGGGCTTTGAGGATGCAAAGCGGTGTAATATGACAGGAAGTGGGGGCTGGTAACGCTGGGAGTGAGTCTTGTTCAAACGGTGCTAAGAGTAGGAAGGGCGTGTATTTGTGTGTGGAAAAGAGAGGAGTCGACCACATCGGGCAACCACAAGACGGCTCTTTACTTCAAATGGTGCTAATGACAGACCTACAGCAGGATGGGGAAGACCTAAAGCCTGTCAGGGTGACTAGTAAAAAAGAAAAAGCTGCTTTAACCCAGTAAGTATCCTATATAGCCAGATATTGCCTGAAAGAACTCTGTGTTTGCCTGCCCTCTAGTCCAACAACATGGGGGAGCAGCTTTCTATGAAAGAGAGAGAGAAAAACAATGAAAAGTTTTCTGGTGACTATTGTGCTGCTTGTCTGCCTTGAGGATCGTGTTCCTTGTATCTCTTCTCAAAACAACCCCCTGGCATTCTAAGGCTACTTTTACCTGTGTTTGAGTGAATTAGTGAGTGGCAATGTATTTATTCATTTACCCTTTCTGACTATTTGTGTAGTTCAAAAGGTTATGGAGAAGGCTTAGAGAGAGCACAGAGTAGTGTTGATCTGTGAGAATGATAAAATGGGTTGCAGTGCCCTCCCCCTAGGAGGCTGCATTAAAATGAGTGGTTTTATCAGTATAATACTTTTCCAAGTCTGTAACAGGATGGCATCTAAAACTTCCATTATGCTAAATTTGGTTCAGTGTCTTTCTCACATGTAGGTGCACAGATCAGCAACTTTTCACTTGATAGTTCCTAGCTGAATGTGTGAATCTGCTCCGTCAAAAGCACTGTATTTGAGGTGATACCAGGTTATAAGAAAGCTGATTGTGACTTACATTTGCAAGTCTTCACTTAACATAGAGTGATAAACATGCAGGTATGCGTGCCCCCTTAATCTATTTCGCACCTTTTGTTTTACAGAACTGAGATTTAGATTGGGTTGAATAGCAGATTGTGATGCCCTCCCCTGGTTCTCCCTGTCAGGTTCCCACCTGCTTGTGGCTACTGCCTTTCACTAGGCACCACCAGGGATACCACCAGTCCGGACCGTCCTTTATATGGTTTCTCACTCCGCTCTAGCACAGATCTCACTAGATCCCCCTGCTAGGCAGCACCACCAGTCACGTCCTATAACCAATACTCGAAAAGACTTTGCCTGAGTCTCTCTCTAGCTGGTTACTTTTGTGACTGCGTGCTTATGCTGTTCCCAACCCCCTTGTATCTTTATAGATAACGCATACAACTCTGGGTTGCTCCGGATACTTGAATTGTTATTATTTCTCCCTTCACCGCTGCCACCATTAGATACTGTTTCTGTTCAGCCTTGGTAATTACCTTGCCCTCCCTTCTAGTATGTATATCCCCCAGCCAAGGATCAGGCCTTTGGTAAACCAAATAAGTATTTATTAAATATCAGAAATAACAAGATTAGTTTTAGAATGTTTCACAAGTGTATGGTTTCATCTATTCCTGTTTTGTACTTGACTTATTATTAATCAGAACTCCAACTCCCTCTTTCTCCACACTCCTGACCTCCACCCTCAAACACCTCTTTCTGCACACTCCCAACATCCACCCAGATTCAACTGTCATTCTTCCATTTATACTCCCAGCCATTCAAACGCTCAGCCAATCATCCAGCATTCTACTGCTCATGTACTCCCCCCTCCTCTTTCACTCCACTTACCATATGTCTTCTATATAAACAGCACTTACCATATTTACACTATAAGCAGGAACATCACACAGATCTCATTGTGGGGATTTCTTTTATATCTGACTTATATGTGACTGCAAGATAATAAAGCTACAACTGGACTGGGTTATGAGGCTATTCATATGTAGTGATGGATTTACCTTTCGGTGGGTAACATGATAGTTTGGACTGGTGCAACAGGATGTCTCAGTGATTTGGACACTGATTTAAAACCAAATGGCAACAAAAAGAAATTCCTGTGCAGACATGTCCTAGCTGAGTAAGGTTATGGCCAATTCCTAATTGAGATACCATCAAGATGCAAATTAAATCCTGCATCTATGGGATTTTTATTCAGTTATTAGTTGTAATTTTCTAGATCATAGGTAGAGCTTAATTGGAAAGTTGCTCTGACTGGGGCTCGTGATTGTCTAGAAGCTGTAACCTCTGCCTTAGTAGCCTACTCTGTTTGGCATGTTCAGTGGCAAAGAGGAAGGCTCTTTGCACATGGAGGCATTTGATAACTTCACTTTTTCCTGGCTAAGTTCCACCATTAAAAATAGTTTAACAGTTTCTACACTGATTTTTTTTTAATTCTATATCAATGCCTGGTTTTAGATAACCAAACTTATGCCTGGTGACAGAGGCTTGTACCTACTGCAGGGCATCCTGTGAGAGGCAAGTAAAATTAGGCCTGCACACTCCTTTTGCCAATAAACCCAAGAGACAGTATCTTTACAGAGCTTATGGTTGGTGCAGAGCTCTGCAAGGGTTAGGTCAAAAGCTGTTCTGGCAGCCTTTAGGATGGGTTTGAGGGAATTGACAGAACCCTGCCTCGAGAAAGCTCTTGAGTTTTGCTTGTGATGTTGAGAGGTAGCGGCTGTGCAAAGTGCTGAAGCTTAATTTGGGGGAGAGGCCAGCTCTTGATGGGAGAGCAATGGGACAAACTGCCCCTTTGTTTGGCATTGTAAACTTGGCATCCAGTGCTATTTGCAGCTGCATATTGGATTTGGTTTTCATTAAGAACTAGTATGTGTCCTTCATACTAGAATTTTTTATTGGGGGTAGTTCACATTAGTAGTGTAAATTTGTATCCTATCCAAAAAAATTTTAAAAGGTGAATAATCCATTTCATTGTGCAAAGGTCAAGTTTCCAAATTATTGTGCTTAATGCTGCCAATGTACTAAGAATCTAATAAGGATATATTGTATTGCAAGTGTTGTAAGTCACTTGGAGACCTTCAGTTAACAAGAGACTAATAAATTTAATTAATAATATTCAGAATGCATTTTTCTTTCTCATCTCTCTCTTATACCCAATTTCTATCTGATCTGAGTGGAGGGCTTTTTAATGGTTGGTGTGGCTAGGAATCTACAAATGGAAGTGCAGTATCTGTATGAAAATTAAGACAGAAAATAAACAGAGTTTAAAACTTATATTTTTCACAATTCAGTTACTTTTTCTCTTTCTGTGTGTAAATTCTGGAGGAAAGGGCAGGGGAAACTTAATGAAAACCCACAAGCCCCACCCCTAAGTTTCCCCTCCCAACAGGGCTGGCACCAGGCATGACTGGGCCCTGGGCACCGGCCTGCCTCCCTGCCTAACTGTCTCTATTAGAATTCTTTGAGAGTGTCAACAAGCATATAGATAGAGGTGATCCAGTGGACATAGTGTACTTAGACTTTCAAAAAGCGTTTGACAAGGTACCTCATCAAAGGCTTCTGAGGAAGCTTAGCAGTCATGGAATAAGAGGAGAGGTCCTCTTGTGGATAAGAAATTGGTTAAGAAGCAGAAAGCAGAGAGTAGGAATAAACGGACAGTTCTCCCAATGGAGGGCTGTAGAAAGTGGAGTCCCTCAAGGATCGGTATTGGGACCTGTACTTTTCAACTTGTTCATTAATGACCTAGAATTAGGAGTGAGCAGTGAAGTGGCCAAGTTTGCTGATGATACTAAATTGTTCAGGGTTGTTAAAACAAAAAGGGATTGCGAAGAGCTCCAAAAAGATCTCTCCAAACTGAGTGAATGGGCGGGAAAATGGCAAATGCAATTCAATATAAAGAAGTGTAAAATTACGCATATTGGAGCAAAAAATCTTAATTTCACATATACGCTCATGGGGTCTGAACTGGCGGTGACCGACCAGGAGAGAGACCTCGGGGTTGTAGTGGACAGCACGATGAAAATGTCGACCCAGTGTGCGGCAGCTGTGAAAAAGGCAAATTCCATGCTAGCGATAATTAGGAAAGGTATTGAAAATAAAACAGCTGATATCATAATGCCATTGTATAAATCTATGGTGCGGCCGCATTTGGAATACTGTGTACAGTTCTGGTCGCCTCATCTCAAAAAGGATATTATAGAGTTGGAAAAGGTTCAGAAGATGGCAACCAGAATGATCAAGGGGATGGAGCGACTCCCTTACGAGGAAAGGTTGCAGCATTTGGGGCTTTTTAGTTTAGAGAAAAGCGGGTCAGAGGAGACATGATAGAAGTGTATAAAATTATGCATGGCATTGAGAAAGTGGATAGAGAAAAGTTCTTCTCCCTCTCTCATAATACTAGAACTCGTGGACATTCAAAGAAGCTGAATGTTGGAAGATTCAGGACAGACAAAAGGAAGTACTTCTTTACTCAGCGCATAGTTAAACTATGGAATTTGCTCCCACAAGATGCAGTAATGGCCACCAGCTTGGATGGCTTTAAAAGAAGATTAGACAAATTCATGGAGGACAGGGCTATCAATGGCTACTAGCCATGATGGCTGTGCTGTGCCACCCTAGTCAGAGGCAGCATGCTTCTGAAAACCAGTTGCCGGAAGCCTCAGGAGGGGAGAGTGTTCTTACACTCGGGTCCTGCTTGCGGGCTTCCCCCAGGCACCTGGTTGGCCACTGTGAGAACAGGATGCTGGACTAGATGGGCCACTGGCCTGATCCAGCAGGCTCTTCTTATGTTCTTATGTTCTCTCCATTGGTCCTTACGAAGGATGCACTGTGGATGCATGGCTGCCATCAACCAAGATGGTGGCGGGGGCTTCCCTAAGGGGCTGATGTCCCTGCCGCTATCATGGTTGTTGGCATACTTGCATGCTGCGCTACACATGTGCACATGCCTGCCATCAATCAAGAGGGCAGTGGGGCATCAGCCCCTAAGAGAAACTTCCACCGCCATCTTGGTTGATGGCAGGCATGCACACACAGCACGCACAGCATTCAAAGCAAGGGAGAGGTAAGCTGGGCATGCAAACAGCGTTGTGGACCCATGCAGTCTGTATGGGGGAGCTGGGAGCTCCCTCTCTATGATCTGCGGCAGGGTTGGGATTGCTGCCATGGATTGCAGAAGTGGAGCACTACCCTCCCACCCTAAGGAGGGGTATCTTAGGGGCCTCTCTGGGCTACAGGGGCCCTCAGCAAGGGTCCAACCTGGCTGCCCTCTGGCGCCAGCCCTGCTTCCTAATTTTAAGCAAATCACGTTCCTTGTAACCTTCTAAGAACTCATCCACACTGGAGTTTAATGTGGATTTGAAGCTACTTCTGTATCTTTTTTTCCTTGTCTTTTTTTTTTTTTGCATCTACAACATCCTCCTCATACTCCCCTCCCCACAGTGAAATTCAGATTTTCCCAGTTCATGGATAATCTGATAGGGGAAGAAGATCTAATATAAAATTGCATGTTACCCAACTGAAGTGAATTGTGCAGATGGGCTTTTTTATATGTATGGTGACATTTCACTGGGTGTCACCTATTACCACACACCCACTTTCCATTTTGTTTCCATCAGTCCAAAGGAAATTGTTGCTGAAGGCACTTCATGTATTTTTGTTTTTAAATTGTCCCATCTTAGCCATATCCCCTCGCTTGCACACCATCATTTCAGAACTCCTCAGTCCTTCCCCCATGTGCCTTCTACAACAACAGATGTCCCTAGGAACCAATCAGCATGAAAGGAGAGTGTGTGAGCTACTTCTCACTCTGACTGGCTCCAATCAGCAGGAAAAAACAGGAAGCATGTTAGAAGATTCTTCTCAGTGGCCAACACACTCCCTTTTCATGCTGATTGGCTCATAGAACACTGGAGACATAGCGACCTTGCAGGGACTCCGCTTTCAAAAAGGTAAGGGATTTAAGCTCCCCTTCCAAGACCCTGGATGACTATTCCCGATTTCAAACATTAAAAGAAATAAGGCATGCATGCAGAACTAAACAAATATGTGTGTGCATGCCCACAATAGACCCAAGTTTTCCATAACATATAGTGGGTATGGAAATACTAACTGAGGGGTGGGAACAATACACAGCACAAATATATTTCATAAGACCCTGCCCATTAGCAACGATGGGAAACACAGAGATAGCTTTTGGAGATGTAAAATCTAAGGCACTTATACGTAGATGACGATGCACAAACACAGAGACAAAAACAATGGCCCACACATGCATGAATGTCCTAGTGTGGACACTATAAACAGCAGATAAAGGAGCCATCACAAAAGGTGATGAGGCCCAACCTTCTCTAGCTCTCCTGTAATTCAGTCACTGAACATTAGTGGATAGGTAGCCTGAATAAGCAAAGCAATGCAGAGCTTAGCCAGACACATAGTCACAGAGAGATATGGTAGAGCAATCCAGGCAGGGGGGGCAGGGGGGCCCTTGAATGGAGATGGATCCCTAAAATTTGCTAAAGGTAAAGTGAGCATCAGAGCGGTAGGGAACTTCACTTCCAAATTTCCTAAGAAGAGAACTTCAAAGTGTCACACTTCAGTTTCAGTCCCCAGTTTTCTCTGTTGGTTTACTGTACTGAAAAATACACTTGATTTGTTCTGATGATGGAGCCAGAATGTTCATAGCATAGTCCTCTGCCTTTTAGCACCTTTTTTTCTAGCTGTTCTCATTTTTCCTTATCTAGATAAAATCTATCATGAAGAAGGCTTCCACTTGTCTGCAAAAGGCTCTAAAGAGTATGAATGCCTAACATATTGGGCTCATGTAACTTACCATGTAATAATTTGTCACTTGAAGGTCAATTTTTCTCTGTGAATGTGAAGAGCTTCATAGCTTCTTGTATTTAGTAGCTTGCCTTGCTGTTGTTGTGACTTATGGTCAATCATGTTAGGTTTCCACCTCTGTGTCCGGTCCAGATGAGGTTACAGCCTCAGGTAGAGAGAGGCAGGCTTTTAAACTCTAAATATAGCAAACCATGTCTTTTGCTCTAAAGATCACCAGTTTAATTTCAGGTGTCATCTAAAGTGGCAGGTGCTTACTTGCTCTCTCTGTTCATCCTATGTTTTTCCGGCACAGAGTTGCACAGAGAACTAAATACACAACTAAGCTTTATGTCACCTTCAGCAAAAAATATATAAAAAATACATGTTGTTGTCAATTTATGTCGTTTGATCAGCAGGTGAAACTTTCTCTACTGATGTTCCACTTAGGCTGCAATCTTAGGCACACTTACCTGGGAGTAAGTCCTATTGTCCTCTATGGGGCTTAACCTTTGAGTAGATATGCACAGGTTTGCCCTGTTAGAGAACTTGTGCAGGGGTAACCAACATGGTGCCATCTAGATGCAGTTGGGCTCCAGCTCCTATCAGACCCAGACAACATGGCCAATGACAAGGAATGATGGGAGTTGTAGTCCAACAACATCTGGAGGGCACTGCATTGCCTACTGTGGCTCTAAGAAACTGCAAAGTACTTGACAATGAGAAAAGAAAAGAAAAGTCTACCAAATTGTACAGAGGAGAGGGGGAAATTAGCGGGTAAATGGTATCTAATGTGAAATATCCAGTGTATGTAATCTACGTTGTTTCTTAATGCCTCTTAGCTAGTACCTCATCATATTTGCAGCTAGGAATCATTGTACGCAATATTCCTTTGGGAGGAAGAGTAGGATGTAAATTTAATGGATTAAATTAATTAATTAATTATATCAAATCCCTGTCCACATAATGTGCCATAAATGTGAATTGAATTGGATGAATCCACATAATCAGAGGGTCATATTTAACTTTCAGGCTCAGTTTACTTATTTTTATCCTGCCAGTTTCTAGGGTAATGTAGACCAGAGCTGGGGAACTTGTAGGCCACCAGATTGCATTATCCCTAACAGTTGGTCATGCTGGCTGGGGCTTGTGGTAACTGGAGTCCAGCAATAACTGGAGAACACAGGTTCTCCAGCCCTGTTCTGTATATTTTATAGTCTTCTGGTCTTTCATCATTTAGTTTCTCAATACAAACTTGTTTTCTCACTGTATTCCTGTGCCTTTAACAAATTGCACGATAGGCAAATATTTAACAGGCAAAGTGGTTCCTAATATAGAGCTGACATAAGAGAAAAGATCATGCAGCTGTTAAAGAAGCCATTGGGGGAAAAGTTGTCAACCCTCAGATTATGTAAAGTAACGTTTGTTTCTTTATTTCCTGTAAAGACACTCTGATAGTTTTTTACTCTTTCACTCTAAGCTAAAACAGCTGGGTATGCAAAACACTTTTGCTGTATGGAAATGTGTACCCAGGTATCTAAATCTAGAGGCGCTACTTATAGGCCAAATGCAAAAGCCACAGACAGTCCTTGCTGAATGTTTGCCACTACAGAAGATGCTCTTACTGAAATAGGTTAATATGCTGGATATTTGAGCTAGTTCTGTTTCCAGTATAGAAACCAAACCACCCCATCCCTCAAGTAGATGAAGACTGAAGAGCCATTTATAGCATATAAATCAAATGAAACTCAGTGTTTATGTTATTACACATAAGGTGCCATTATATACACGGGGATTTAACCAGTAACAGGGAGGGGAGGCAGTTCCAGCCCCAAGAACTTTACAATCTAAATATTGATAATGAAAAAGACAACAAGTTGGAGGAGAATAAAAGAGGCAAGGAACAACAGAGAGGGGAAGAAATGGGAGTAGCTCAGGTACAGATTTGTATCTCAAATATTGCCATAAATCCAGTACTATGTATATTGGTTTATGCGCAAATGATTTTAAGGACACCCAGGAGTGTTGTTTCCTCTATGTATCCAGCAACAGAAACATTTGAAACATGAAGGTTTTGCTGATTAGTCAATGTTATGCACTCTGCTACTTCACTTACAGTGTTTTGAATCAGGCTCTGTTCTTGTCACATGAGCAAAAATAATAAACTTTGTCCAAACAAACAAACAAAAACACCAGAAATTCCATTTAGGAAGTCAAACAACAGCAAGTGGAAACTTAGCTTGTGGGATTAGTGTTTCCACATACAAGAGTCCTTATTAGAATTTCTTACTTATTTATATTACTCCAATTCTGTTTAATTACTTGACTATAGCACTGTACAACTGTTAACTGTAAATATTCCATAAATATCTATACTGATATGTTGATCCTTTTAAATAATTGCTATGTTAAAAAAAATTGGTTCATTGAAGCATTGTGTTTTAATTGGGGTGCCAAGGTCGGCCTGCATTGTTGAATCCTGATGCCTGTGCTTATTTTTGTGTGCCATTCTTGCTAGAATAGTAATCATTACAGTGCAACAGGAATGGGAACCTGTGGTCCTCCAAATGTTGCTGGACTTCAACTTCCTTCAGCCCCAGTCAACATGGCCAATGGCCAGGGATGATGGGGCTACAATGTCAACCACATCTGGAAGGCCACAGATTCCTCATTCCTACAGTAGAATTTCTTAGGACTTTGGGTCACAGAATCAGGTCTATTGTGAGAGCACTGCACGTCAGAGCTTTATTCTGCTGCATTTCCAACAGGTCACAGGCACACAAGTTGGTGTGCTGAGTTGATGGGATTCCAGTAACCTATTACTCATAGGCACACTTCTCAGCTTTAATTAATTACATGTTGTTTCCATGTATAATTGGCACTGTCTATTTGGCATGGTGGTTTTACACAGAATCCAGTATCATATGGAATTTAGCAAGGATTTCTAATGTTCCCATTTTAATTTTTTGTGATGTCTGTGAAGACTGTTGTTATGTGCCTTCAGGTCGATTCTGACTTGTGGCGATTACGACTTATGGCCACCCTATGAAACAGCAACCTCCAATAGCATCTGTTATAAACCACCCTGTTCAAATCTTGTAAGTTCAGGTCTGTGGCTTCCTTTATGGAATCAATCCATCTCTTGTTTGGTGTTCCTCTTTTTTTACTCCCTTCTGTTTTTCCTAGCATTATTGTCTCTTCTAATGAATCATGTCTTCTCATTATGTGTCCAAAGTATGATAACCTCAGTTTGCGTAGTTGTGTTCTGCATGGCAGCTGGTGGTCCTTTTCTATTAGCATCCAAATGCATTCACTTCCCATCTGGTCCTACTAGCAACTGCTTACCTAAACCTTTCTTCTCTTTACTATATCTGTCACTGCTTCAGAAAGTGCAAGTTCTTTATAAATCCAAATGCAAAATTCAGTAACAAGTATACATATTGGGATATCATGTAAAATAAGAAAATGCAGAAGTTTTATACTGTCACTGATGTTTGATTTCATTGCACACCATGAACTGTCTGGAAAGATGCAGCTCAGTGGCTGAGAGGAAAACACTGCATCTGATTGACTGCTTGGTAGTATTAGCTTTGAACAGATATGAATGATAAAGGCTTACAAGAATGCTGTGTCCACATGCCATGAAAACTCAAGTTCTCTGGCATGTAACTCCAGGCAGCTAGGTTGGTATTACTAAAAGGAGCTCCCATTCATTGCCCTGCTTATACAGTTACTACCTCCTTATTTTGGAGGAGGGATTGATCTCTCAACACTGCTTTTCATCAAAAAAAAGATCTAGGCACATATTTGTGTGTTGTGTTCTTTACTAAACTAGACATTGGAAGATGCTGTTGCTGCCAAACACAACTTAATAGCGGTGATTAGGGATGGGTGAGAATTTCAATTCAGTTAGCATTTCAAGCAGAATTTGTCAAGTTTGCAATTTCCAAAACAACATGAGAACTGAAACACAGCCATCTTTTGAAATTCGCATTTGTTAGAGTTTTGGGATGAAGTCAGCCAACTAAATATTTATAAAAATGCATATATTAGGGGAATAATAAAAATGAATACGTGAGTGAGAATAACATGCAAAAAGGCATGATTGATGAGAAATGGCTTGCAAAAATGCATACCTTTGCCAAAACTGCCTATAAAAATGTGTTTATTTGGAGAAATTTGCATTAAAATGGTGAATTCATGAAGATTTTTAAAAAAAGAATTCGCTGATCGCTGCAGAAATGTAGAAATGTAGAAAACTGAGTTTAACATTGGAAAAATGAGAAAGGGAGAGAACCGGAACTGACAGATCCTTCCATCCCTAGCGGTGATAGACATATAATTCAGAGAATAGCCAGTGGTAAAGGGGTGCTTAACCCTTCCATCTTTCTTCTGCACTTTCTTCCTGCAGCCACAGCAAACACTTATCTCAGAACCCTGATTTGGGATGAAAAGAAGCAGAAGATTTTAGCAATGGTACAGTGGTAGAAATTGGATGGTTGGTCAGACAGAGGAACAGAAGCTTTATAGGAGTTTGGGAAATATAAAAGGACAGTGTGGTTTCCAGTTATTGGGGGCAGTCTCTTTTGCAGCTTCTCTGTTCCTTTTTCTAATGTGTAGTTGAAAGTGCTATTTTCTTTCTCCTGATGCCAGGAGGCAGCGAAGCTGCTGCTATTGTATTTGACATATCACAAGAAGCTGTTCCCCTTCTGCCTTTAAGAGTGGACAGCGATAATTTCTGAACATTTTGCTTTGAGAACTGCTGCTACAACATGTTCTCATATTAGTGTGATATTTGTGGCTCCTCAGTTTGCTTTAACTGTGCAACTGACTCTGCTTTTTGTGAGTCTGTCTCATTGGGGAGGGGGTGTTTTTGTTTTTTTGCATATATCACTAAAGCAGATTGTCTACTCACTTGATCCATTCAGTCTTGAGAATCCCAGCAAGTGTGCACTATTAGGCTGCAATCCTTAGCACACTTAACTAAAGAGTAAACCCCATTAGACATAATTGGACTTACTTCTTTTTAAAAAAAATAATATTTGTTATTTAATTTTTATAAATTGTATTGCCTTCATCGACGTATTTTTATGCTTGTGCCTATTTTTTTGTAAGCCGCCTTGAGGGCCTTTGGCTAAAAGTCGGGGTAGAAATAAATTTAATAATAATAATAAACACTCATAGGATTGTGCTGTTAGTTTGATTTGTTCTTTTAAATTGAGTTCCTTATCTACATCTGCATTTGGATGCATGTATTCATGCATTTACTTATGTGTAGGATAGTCGCATGTCGCAGCAGGTGTCTACTCCACACCTGCATATGTTGAGTGCAGAGATCTGAAAAGGAAATCTTTTGCACATGCACCTGTTTGCCTTTAGGGGCTCCATGCAAGCAATTGTGAATTTCACTCACCCCAAATCCCTCCACACAAGTAGCTGCTTGTGCAAAGGTTTCCCTTTTCAGACCTCCATGCTCAACATGCAAAGGTTTGGAGTGGAACCAGAAGTGAACATGAATAAATTTGTGAATAGGGCTGTTCCCAGGCCAGGAATTACGAGATACTCCTGTTGCCTAATTACTATGTGTCTATAATGTAGTTAATATGCTGTGCATCTAATGAGCATCTGCCAACTTAATTCCTGAAACCACCTCCACAAAACCATTCCTTAAATTGCTATGTGTCTGCTTCAGGTTGTTTCATCCTTTCTTACAGAGAGAGGGCATACTAAATTGTTGTGCATATTTCAAAGGATCAGCTTATATAATCTCCCAAATGGATACTAAATTTGGCTGTGACATTGTCACACAAATAAAAAGACGGTTTCCTGCCTTCCATCTTGCAAACAGACCACTCCTTGTTCATGCACAGTGCCAGATGAGTTACAGAAGAAAAGCAATTTCAATAGTCATTTGAACATATACCAGTTGTTTACCGGGCCCAATTCAAGGTGCTGGTGTTGACCTTTAAAGCCCTATACGATTTTGGCCCAGTTTATCTGAAGGAGCGCCTCCAGCATCACCAATTATGCCGCCTGACAAGATCAGCCTCACAAGACCTTCTCTCGGTCCCACCAGTTAAAGCAGCTAGGCTGATGCGGACTAGAGAGAGGGCATTTTCTTTTTTCTTTTTTTTATAATTTTTATTCAAATTTTTCCAAAAACAAACAAAACAAAGTCAAAAAAACATAACAATACAACAACAAAAAATGAAAATAAAATAGTTGACTTCCGATTTGTCACAGATCAGCTATAAGTATATAATATACATCAAACCTGTCCCTTAATATATACATACAGAATCCCTTTTCTCCATAGGCTGTCTTAATTAATCGTCAAATCCCAGTATCATCATTTTATTTTGATCTTTCAACAAAAAGTCCAAGAGAGGCTTCCATTCCTTAAGAAATGTATCCGTCGATTTTTCTCTAAGTAAACATGTCAATTTATCCATTTCTACTAAGTCCATTAATATCAATAGCCATTCTTCCATTGTTGGTGTTGATTCCATTTTCCACTTTTGTGCATATAATAATCTTGCTGCCGTAATCATATATAATATTATTCTTCCATATTTCTTTTCTATTTGTTTATCCATAAAACCCAATAAAAAAAATTCTGGTTTTGACTGAATATTTATCTTTAGAATTTTTTGCATCTTCCTACCTATCTGTGCCCAAAATGATTTTGCCTTTTTACATAACCACCACATATGATAAAATGATCCTTCTTGTTGTTTACATTTCCAACAAACATTAGAAACATTACTATACATTTTTGACAACTTTTCTGGAGTCATGTACCAACGGTACATCATTTTATAAAAATTTTCTTTAAGATTATAGCATAGTGTAAATTTCAAACCTTTTTTCCACATATTTTCCCATTGATCCATTTGTATATTATAACCAAAATTTTTTGCCCACTTTACCATACACTCTTTTACTTGTTCTTCCTCCATATCCATTTTCAATAAGAGTTTATACATTTTCGCAATTATATTTTCATCATTTGTACACAGTCCTATTTCAAAATCAGATTTACTTATTTCAAACCCATACATTTTCTTGTCCATTTTATATCTTTCTAACAATTGTAAATAGGCAAACCATTGAAAACTATATCCTTCCTTTGTCAGTTTTTCTCTCTCTTTCATTGTATATTCTCCATGTACATTTTCTAATAGTTCTTGATAAGTTAACCATTTCTCTTTTCCAGCCATTTCTCTTCTATAAAACGCTTCTTGACTTGAGACACATAATGGTATTTTCGAATAAAACCTTGGTTTATATCTATTCCATATTTTCAACAGAGGACGTCTTATAAAATGATTGTTAAAGTCTACATTTACTTTTACTTTGTCATACCATAGATATCCATGCCATCCCCACTTCAAATTATGGCCCTCCAAATCCAATAGTCTTTTATTCCTCAATAAGATCCATTCCTTTATCCAGACTAGACAGCAGGCAGCAAAATAAAGTCTCAGATTTGGTAATCCCAGTCCTCCTCTTTCTTTGGCATCTTGTAGTAATTTAAATTTGACTCTTGGTTTTTTTCCTTGCCATACAAATTTAGAGATATCTTTTTGCCATTGTTTAAAAGGTAAATCAGAGGATATTACAGGTATTGTTTGAAACAAAAACATCATTCTCGGTAATACATTCATTTTTATCACAGATATTCTACCCATTAATGACAGTTGTAGTTTATCCCATCTTAGCAAGTCTTTCTTAATCTCTGTCCATAATTTTTCATAATTATTATGAAACAACTTTGAATTTTTATTTGTCATAATGATACCTAAATATTTCAACTTTTTCTCTATTGTAAAATCTGTCTTGTCCATTAACTCTTTCTGTTCCCTTAAAGTTAAATTTTTCACCAACATCTTTGTTTTTTGATTGTTGATCTTAAATCCTGCTAACGGTCCAAATTCTTTTAATTTGTCCATCAATACATTAATTCCTTCCAAAGGATTTTCTAGTACAATTATCAAATCATCAGCAAATGCTCTCAATTTATATTCTTCTTTTTTTATCTTTAATCCCGAAATTCTTTTATCTTGCCTTATATCTCTAAGCAGCACTTCTAAGACCAGAATAAATAAAAGAGGAGATAAAGGACATCCCTGTCTTGTACCCTTTTGTATTTCACATGAATCCGTTAAATCTCCGTTAACAATTATCTGAGCCTTCTGAGATGTATAAATCGATCTAATCCGTTTTATAAAATTGTCTCCAAAATCCATTTGCTCCAAAACCTGAAACATAAATTTCCAATTCAAATTATCAAATGCTTTTTCAGCATCTAAAAAAATCAAAGCTGCTTGTTTATCATTTCGTTGTTCTAAATATTCCAAGACATTCAAGACATTCCTGACGTTGTCACGTAATTGTCTTTTAGGTAAAAACCCTGATTGATCTTCCTGAATAAATTGTTGCAATATTATTTTCAATCTTTCTGCCAAGATCATTGTAAAAATTTTATAGTCATTATTCAATAGAGATATTGGTCGATAATTTTTTGTTTTAGTTAAATCTTGCTCCTCTTTAGGTATTAATGTTATATTAGCATTTTTCCAACTATCCGGTATCTTTCCCTCTTGCAGAATAAGATTCATTGTAGACTGTAAAGGTAGTAAGAGTTCTTCCTCCAAACATTTATAATACATTGCAGATAACCCATCTGGTCCTGGTGCCTTTCCTAATTTAATTTTGTTTATAGCTTCAGAGATCTCTCTTAACGTAATAGGGCCATTAATAGCTTGTCTCTGAAAGTCTGTAATTTTAGGCAAATTCTGTTTAGATATATACTCTTCTATTTTTTCAGATGGAATTTCCTGACATTTGTACAATGTTGAATAATATTGATGAAAAATCTTTTTAATTTTTACATTATCTGTCAACGTCTCATCTCCTTCTTGTATCTTTAAAATGATATTTTTTGATGTTCTTTTCTTAATTTATATGCTAACCATTTCCCAGGTTTATTTGCAAATTCAAAAGTCCTTTGTTTAGCAAAATTTAGTTTTCTTTCAATTTCTCTAACTGTCAGCATTGATACTTGCTTCTGTAACATTTTGATTTGATTTACAATAGAAACTTTAGTTGGATTCTTTTTCAATTCTTCCTCTTTTTGTTTTATTTCTTCCAAAATTAATTGCATTTTCTGTTTCTTTTTTTTTAATTCAGAGTTACATTTAATAAGATATCCCCTCATAAATGCCTTACTTGTATCCCAAACGATATTTTCACTTGTTCCTTTATGTAAATTATGTTCAAAAAACTCTTTTAATTTCTTCTTACATTCTTGTACTACTTTGTCATTCTGTAATAAAGATTCATTTAGTCTCCATCTAAATCCAAGATTTTTCTTTTTTAAAGTTAATATCACAGGGTTATGATCCGAAAAAGTTTTTGGTAATATATCCATTTTAAAAGTGTCCTTCGCTAAAATTTTAGACATCCAGATCATATCAATTCTCGAGAATGTTTTGTGTCTTTCTGAAAAATAAGTAAATTCCTTTGCATTATCATTTATATATCTCCAGGTATCCACCAATTCTAAATGTTCCATCAGTTCAAAGCAAATCTTCGGTAATTTACCCTGTGTCTCTTTGATATTTTTTTCAGAAAGCCTATCAATTTTTGGTGAGATTACCCCATTCCAATCACCCATAACGCACCAATGGTCATATGAAAACTCTGACAATTTTTCCATAAGTCCTGTGTAAAACCTTGTTTTATCTTCATTGGGGGCATAGATACCCACTATCAAAATGTTTGTACCCTGTAGAGTAATTTCAACCCCCACAAATCTACCACTATCATCCAGTAATACCAATTTAGGAAGCAATTGTGGGTTAATGTAGAGAACAACTCCATTTTTTTTTTTTGGTCCAGCCGAAATAAATTCTTCACCCAAATTTTTACAAATCAAATATTTGGAATCTTTCTTCTTAATATGAGTTTCTTGTAAACAAATTATATCCAATTTTAATTTTTTCAAATAGTGAAACACTTTCTTTCTCTTCTGCGCCGTATTAGCTCCATTTATATTCCAAGTTAGATATTTGTAATCCATCTTTAAGCGTGTATTTTAAAATGTGCCTGATGCTCCTTTTAATCCATCATCTTCCTTTCCTTCCTCTGCATATCTTTGTTGACTTTGTTCCCCAGGAATTATATCCATATCTTTGAGTTTATCTTCATCCATATCTTTTGAAGCTTTTCTCAAGAAGTCCCTTGCTTTTTGAACAGTATTCAATCTATATTTCTGTTGTCTGAATGTAAAGATCACTCCTTCTGGAACATCCCATCTAAATTGAATTTTGCGTTGCTTAAGTTTCTCTGTAAGGAAAGCATATTCTTTTCTCTTACGTAAAAGTCTAATAGGAATTTCTTTCATCACCAGTATTTCCTTACCATCAATTTTAAAAGTATTTTTAAGGTGTTGCTGTAATACCATATCTCTGGTTGTCTTCTTTATAAAATGAACAAGCACATCTCTTGGAATTTTATTCATTGTTGCATATCTGGAATTAATTCTATACACTTTATCTATTTCAAATTCCATCCGATCTTCATTCAAATCCAGAAATTTTACTAGAGCATTAACAATTTTATCTCTGATGTCTTCACCTGTTTCCTCAGGAATTGCACGGAATCTCAAACAATGTTCTTTATTTTTCATTTCAGTCACAGCCATATAGTCCAAGTTTTTTTCTAATTCCAGATTTAATATATCTGTTCTATTGTCCAAGATTTGTACCTTTTCTTTAGTGTTTTTTGCATCCTCCTTTATTTGCCCAATTGTCCCTTTAATCTCATCCACTTGTGTTTTAATATAGTCTTTTATATCTGTCAATTCAGTTTTCATTTCCTGTTTTATATCATTAATCCCTTCCATTATTTTTTGAAACATATCTGGGGGTATAACCCCTTCCTGTGGATCAGTAGAACTTCTTCTTCGCTCCTGGGTCTTAGTTGCTTTTTTAGTTGTCATTTTCAAGAAAAGCCTTTAATTTCTGATATTAATCACTGTTCCAAAACCTAGAGGCAGTCTATTTCTTTTTTTTTTCCTCCACCAACAAAAAAGTTAATATTCCAGGCCTGTGATTGAAGTCCAGCCAGCACAGCACAGTTCTTATCTACATCCAAGAATGCAAAACAATTCTGGTTACCAACACCAAACAATTAGTAACATATACGAGCAGCAGATTCGTCCAAAAAGAAATAGTCCAAAAGAAAAATAGTCCAAAATATAATAATTACCTCTCATCCGTTTTTAAACTTTAAAACTCCAAATTCAGGCCAGCTTTTTGTCGTAAAAAAAGTATATAAGTTGTTTACATTTTCTTTCTTCCTTAATTATATTTAAAAGAGAAAAAGTATGACTCACCCAGGTTTCTCAGTTGCTGATTCGTAAACAAATCCCTTTTATTGTAGTAATTTAAGCCAAATGATAAGATTTAGACAGAAGTAGGCTCGCTGGTTAAGAACGTTTTTTTTTTAAGAAGAAAAAAAAAAACGCTTCGCTTTTTTCCAGTACAGCTTGCGTGGAAATCCTGACTCCGTCTTCAGCCGATCGGCATGCCTTCTTATCTCAGGGATTTCCTGATCAATTCCAGTCGCCGACAGCTCAACGAAGTCTTGTGGAAAATCTGATCGGTTCTCCTATACCTTGGAGAACATTTAAGCCAGTCCAAGATTCCTCTTGGCTGGCTTTTAACCTGAAAAAAGCTTCCTCTGAGGCAGAGCTCCCTCAGAGACAACCACCAGCCAGCACTCCTTCCGGGAAGTCTAGAGAGAGGGCATTTTCGATTGTGGCCCCCACCCTCTGGAACTCCCTTCCTTTCGATCTTCGCCATGCCCCCTCCTTGATAGGTTTCCGCCGAGCCTTGAAGACCTGGCTGTTCAGGCAGGCCTATGGGTTCTCTGGGGTGGGTTAGTTTTTAATGCTGTTGATTACTGTAAGAGGGGTGATTAGTTGATTATTGAGTGTGGTTTGTACTGGTTTTATATTGTATTTTATTTTATTATGTCAATGTACGTCGCCTAGAGTGGCCGTTAATTCGGCCAGATAGGCGACTCAAAAATAAAATTTTATTTATTTATTAATTTATTATATATACTGCAGAGATTAATGAAGGAAGATCAGTCTGGAACATTAAACAAAAATACAACTATGACAGTGAGGGTTCTCATCCCTTTGTTGGAAGCTGCATATGTGGGGAAGACAGCTCCCTTCAAACTAATGCAGATCATGTATCAATTGGGAATGAATATAGCACATGCAGTAGCATCGAAGGGATGGGGCTTGCCACATAAATTCCCACCTTCCTCTTTGCACTTTCAGTCTGAATGCCTGAAGAGGGATATAGTCAGCCCCACTGTGGGCCGTGGAATGGAATATTTCAGAAATGTGGAAATATAATGTAAGAATTACAATAGAAACTTTGAAAGCACTTGTAATACTATATGATAAGTGTGGAGAACCTTTGGCCCTCCAGATATTGCTGAACTTCAATTCCCATCATCCCTGGCCATTGGCCATGTTTGCTGGAGCTGATGGGAGTTGTAGCTCAGCAACCTCTGGAGGATCAAAGGCTCCCAACACCTACTGGATTGGATTGGATTGTGACCCATGTTTGTACTAAGACCCTAAAATGATGTTTGAGCCCTGAATGTAGGGAATACCTTTGCTACACTTCAGCATCCCTTTCTCATGCTCCCTATAAATCTAGCTAGATGTGTACTATTCCACCCCCATCTCCAGGTCAATGCAGAATACTCTGACAGAGTGTGCTACTGCACTGTCTTTTACATTAGCACTTTCCTGAAAAACGAAAGCAACACATTTGAGAAGAGCCGGTGCAACATATTGATTGAACAGGCAATCTCCAGGGCCACCACACCCACAATGCCTTGCTCTGAGGATGGGCCCCTTCTTGAGACTGAGGAGTGGTGGGCCAGGAAAGCCCCACTGGAGTGCTGATGGCTGCTTCCCTCACAGTGGTGGCTGTTCATGATGGGTGAGAGTGGTTACAGCAGCCACAGTGGGCAGGCAGCCAACCAGTTGGTGAAGGCAATGGCAGGTAGGTCTCTGGTTATGGATGGGGGTGCAGTCTGCCATTCTTCTGCACCTGCTGTCTGAGTAGTATTCTTCCTCATTATAGATTGAGCAACATTTGGACCAGTTGATCTTTTTTAACCAATAAATGCTGAGGCATCAGCTAATGCTGAAATGAAATCTCTCCCATCTTGGGGGTGAGAGCATTCATCTTCTATGAAAGTGGGGGGATTTTCATCTCAAGGTGATTAAGAAGGTAGTAGCTGCTCAGCTACAAGTATCCCTGGATGAGTTGGGTTATCTAGACTCTTTCCAATCAGACTTCAGGGCCTGGTCATGGAACAAAGACTGTCTTGGTTGCCCTGTTTGATGAACGACGCTGGGCATCAGACTGGGGGAGTACATCCCTGTTGGAGCTGCTGGACCTCTCGGCTGCTTTCAGTACCATCAACCATGGTATCCTCCTAGGCCAGCCTTTCCAAACTAGTGGGCCACCAGATGTTGTTGGACCACAACTCCCATCAGCCTCAGCCAGCATTGCCAATGGTCAGGAAAGATGGGAATTGTGGTCCAACAACATCTGATGGCCCACTAGTTGGGAAAGGCTGTTCTAGGCCATCTAGCTGGGATGGGATTGGGAGGCACTGTTTTACAGTGGCTGTGGTCCTACCTGGCAGACAGGTCCCAGAAAGTGGTGCTAGGAAACTACTGGTTGACCCCCATTGGCCTATGGGGTACTTCAGTGTTCCATTCTGTCTTCCATGCTTTTTAACATCTATATAAAATCACTGGGAGAGGTCAACAGGAGATTTTGAGAACAATGTCAACAATACGCTGATGGCACACAACTCTTATCTTGCCATACCATCTGACTGCAGGGAGGGAGTGCTCATCCTAAACCAGTGCCCGGAAGCTGTGAATGGCTGGATGTGGGCTAACAAACTGAAACTATATCCAGAAAAGACAGAAGCATTGTTGGTCAAGGGGAAAGCTGCGCCAGGGATAGGGCTGCAACCTGTTCTGAATGTGGTTGCACTCCCCTTGAAGAAGCATGTCTGCAGTTTGGCAGTCCTTCTGGATCCTGCCCTGCTGCTTAAACATCAGGTGGCTATGGTAGCCAAGAGTGCTTTTGGCCAACTCAAACAGGTCTACCACCTGTGCCCATTCCTGGAAGTGGTTGACTTGGCCACAGCGACACATGCATTGGTGACATCGAGGCTTGGCTACTGTAACACATTCTGTGTGGAGCTGCCTTTGATTCGGAAATTGCAGTTGGTTCAAAATGCAGTAGCCAGAATGTTAACTGGATCATGACGTGGGACTCGTATCACTCCTGTGCTTTATCGACTCCACCAGCTCTCTGTTTGTTTCCGGGCCCAATTCAAAGTGCTGGCTTGGACCAAATGGCCTTGGACCAATGTACCTGAGTTGACCGCTTACACCCATATGTACCTGCCCATGATGTAAGATCAGCTGCCTCTGGTCTCCTCTGTGGGCCTAGAATGAAAGATGTTAGATTGGCAGGCGCATGAGAGACAGCTTTTTCAGCCATGGCCCCCAAGCTCTTGAATTACCCTACCTCAAGCCTGCTGTGCTCCCTCTCTGATGGTGTTTCAGAGACTTTTGAAAACCATCCTGTTCTGGAGAGCCTTTGGGAGGGACTAAAGGTATAGCCTAAAACTGATTTTATTTTCTCCTTTTTTTAGTTTTACCTCTTTAGTCTCTTTTTAATATCACACCCCTAGATTTCTTAACTGTATTTTATGTATTTTTATGTTTTTATTGTGTAATTGTGAGCTGCTCTAAGTGCCGTATTTTAGGGTAGAAGAGTGGGATACAAATATTTAAAATTTAAATAAACTTTTGGGGTGTGGCCAAATTTCACTGAACTTCTCTGAGAGGGGGAAGGGCTTAGCATACCTTACTTATATGAACTGGCTCAGTCTGGCTGAGATTTTTCTGCCCTGTTTCTTAACTTTGAAAAAAACTTTGTACTTTGCAGTTTGTTACTTCCTGTAGACATATAGTATATGGATATTGTCATTTTTTAACAGTCCTCCATTTATTCACACATCAGATTATTAGGATGCTTTCAATTTCCCTTAGGTCTCTAATATAAAAGAGATGTTATGGTTCTTGATGCTTTTCCAAATTATAGAGGGAGTGAGTTATAATTGTCATGTCTTTGGCTAAAAATCTAATAACTTCTACTTAACACAGCTGAACCTCAGTATGGGCATGTTTCCATCTACTAGTACACCCGCAAAGTACATATTGCATTAGGATATGAAATCCTAATGTTTCATTTTAGGTTGGCTGTCAACAATCATGTGCAAGTATTTTGAAATATTTGACAGTTATATCCTGAAGCAACCTTAAACACACATGAATCCATTTCCTCCTCTTACAAAATACTTCATTCTTCTGTAGGGGTTATATATTTCACTTCCTGTTCTGATAATTTTGTGGGATTTTTTTTAATTGCCCATGTAGATTGCCATTCCAAAAGGTTTGGCAATCCTATCCTTAATGTTACTGTAAAAATGAAGACATGTCTTCCCATTCTTGCATGAACTAATTACTTAGTCATCATTTTAAGTTATGATAGCAATGGATGTGTTAATAGAGTAATACCTCAGTTAACAAAGTGGATGCATTCCCAGACATTACTTCTTTAACAGAAACTTTGGTACCAGAGGTAGGAATAATGTGGAAAGAATAGGGATAGGTTCCTACACCCACTCATATATGGAGGGGGCAGCTTCAACAGGGGCTTTAAAGGGTGGCTACCCAGCACCCTCCTCCACCTCTGAATCATATTGGATCCTTCCTTCCCCGGTTCTGGAAGAAAGCAAGATATCTTTTCTAATGCAAAGCAAACACACAGGCTTGTCAGTTTCACCCTAGCATAGCAAAGGCTCAGAGGTATCAGTTTACTGAGAGCAAAGCAGAGACACAGGCTTGTCAGTTTCACCTTAAAGCAAAAACACAGGCTTGAAGGTTTATCCATAGCAAAGCAAAGACATAGGCTAGTCGCTTTCACCTTAAAGCAAAGGCATGGGATTGTCAATTTATTCATAGCAAGCAAAGACACAGGCTGGTCAGTTTCACCTTAAAGCAAAGGCACAGGCTTGAAAGTTTATCCATAGCAAAGCAAAGCTAATCAATTTCACCTTTTAAAAAATCTTCATTAAAAGGAGCTTTGTTCTTGGAGGATTCCTTAACTGAGGTATTACTGTATCTGAAATTTCACACATACAGCTGCCTAACAAATAGGTTCCTATCGCACAATATATTTCACAAAGGTTAATAGCAAGCTGTCTCATGCACAGAGCAGTAGATTAATTTATATAAGGGTTCTATTTAAAAACAAAACATGGATGGATAAAGCTGATTTTGAGAGTCCTGTGTCAGTTCTGGACTTAGTGTAAAGAGGAAAATATATAATGGTTGAAAACATATTCTAATGATTTTTTAAAATATCACCTTTATATATAATTCTTCTTAAATATTGTGGACATTCTTTGAGCTATCAGGGTTGAAGGAAGTCTAAAAGATGTTTCCATTTTCTGTTTGAAAAGCTGCAATGGACACAATTTCCAACTTGTTCATGTATTTTAAAGAGAACCCCTCTTTTCTTCACCAATTTAAATGCCATGTCAGACCTCCCAAAGGCAGAACAGAAATCCCAAAGAATCTTAAGTGTAAATATTCATAAACCGGCGTGGGGGTGGGGAGAAGTGTCATCTTCATCTTTTGCATGATTTTCTCAGTGATTAATCCAGCATGTTTTACAATCCATGTATTATAGTCTAGGTCCCACTGTGAAAAACAGCATGTCTCTTTGTGGAGAAGGTCAACCAGGTCTGAATCAAGCTGTTTTGACATAATGGAATCAAGAGCAGAATGCAGATGCAAATTTTGTTCTTTCTATTCAGCAAGAATTGCTGAGATTCACAGCACTGAATAACAAATCAATGGACACATCTCTGTGTCTTTTCCATTGGATCTAGCAATAATTAATTATTGCACAGGGCTGCAATTGCCTGTCTCAGCTGTATGTTATGATATGCTGATTCCAGTATTGTTAACTGGACTGTAAAAACATGTGCTTTAAAAATGATCTTGTTACAGCACACACAGATCAGTAATATTGACTGAATGGTCCCAGGCCATGGTCTGAAGGCACATAAGGCCAGCTATCCCTGCTGAAGCTAATCAGGGTCAGGTCTGGTCAGTGCCTGGATGGGAGACTGCCTGGGAACCATATGGAAGCCACCTTGGGTTTCATGAAAAAAGAAAGGTGGGGTATATATGTAATAAATAAATAAATAATAGGTCAGGGTGGGAAACCTTTTTGGCTCCAGGGGCCAGATCTTTATCTGTCACCACTCCACAGGCCAATTTTGACAGGTGGGAAGGGCAACTACCTGCCAAATCACTTGGTATCACTATGTCATGTCAGTGTTTTGCAGCGCTCTTTGAAGCAGTCCCCCCCCCGGTTGAAAGATTGTTGGAGCAATCTTTAAATGGGAGTGGAGACTGAAAGAGTGCATGCTTTAAGACAGTCTCTGTGCTCCTGACTTAAGGCAAACTCTCCTGTCTTAAAGCAAGTTCTCTTTGAAGTAGTCTCCCCCCTTTAAGAATCGCTTGAGTGATGCAAGACACTTTAAGACAGTCCCCTTACTACTGTCTGAGCATGAGTGTTTGGTGACTGTCTTAAAGAAACCAATCTTTGAAGAAGTCTCCCCCATCTTTAAAGATCAGTGATGTCAGCTGATGGACAGGTGGGTGTGGTTTGGGACAAATGGCCTCAAGGGGCCAAATTGTACTCCCTGCTGGGCAAGAAGGATAGAAAGGCATGTATGTGTAGAAAGTAGCCTACTGCAGAAATGTTAACATTTACATTCATTGTTCTGCCCACTTGTGTGCCTGACCAGACACATCACTGGTATGTGGCCCCCAAACATTGCCTGGAAGAGAATTCAGCCCTCAGACTGAAAAAGGTTCCCGCTCGTGAGCTAGTACATTCACTAGAGCACTCTTTAAAGCAACAAAATTCTGGTTTTGTGCTCTATCACCCAGTAAGCTCTGGTCAGCAAATCCAGAGCTTCTGCATCACCACCAGTAAGTGCGGAAAGTAAGGGATAGATCAAAGGTGGATGATAGCATGCAGCACTTCTCAAGCCAGTTCAAAGATAGGTGTGGGAGGCAAAGCATTTTCAATGTGATTTATCAGAAGCTAGAACTTTCTTTGTTCCTTTTATCATGTTTTCCCCACCTCCAAATGTGAAGAAGAGGATCAAGTAGCTTCTTTATATCTAGAAGTTGACACCCAAGTCTTGATAACTCCTTGACTGGGAGCTATTTAATAGTTACTAATTTCTGCAAGGGTTATATTTTTATAGTCTTTTGTTAGCTGATTAAGCTAAATCTGCAAAAATGAATCCTTAATACAAGCTTCTATCATATAGAAAAATAAAAACTTTCATAAATAAAATATATAAAATTGTAGTTATTAAAAGTGAACTACTACCTTTTGTAGTGCAGATCTTAAAACTACATTTAACTATGATTTTTCTTGTTCCCTTCTATAACATAACAAGAATAAAGCAAAATATCAAATTCACATTTCTGCTTTCTCATAAAACCAATGAAACTAATTGTCACAAAGCTCAGATACAGTCCCTATTACACATTGCAGCGCTTTAAAAGAAACAATTTTTTATTACTAACTTAAGTCACGTTGATTTTAATAAATCTAGGTGTGACTAAGTCTGGATTCAACCCATTCTGAAGATCCCCTAAAAAAAACAAATTGGATGTCATTGGGGCCATCATATTTTATATATTTTATTTTGTACATTTATGACTCATCTTTCTTCTGTTGTGGGACTTGAGGTCACATACATGGCATTCCCAGATTTCTCCCATACAGATACAGATCTGCTTCACCCTAGCATGATTGCCTCATCATGTGCCTCCAGACCATGCCCTCAGTTACTGTATTATTTATTTAGATATTTATATCCCATCTTTCTATGATAAAATCAAATTCAAGGAGGTTTACAATAAAAATATAAATTGGAAGAAAATTTAAAACAAACATCTTACGGATATGATTGACTCAGTGCAATCATCTGCACAGTTACTTGAGATTTAGCCCCATTCAATTTGGTGGCGGCGGAGTAGGAGGTTGTGGAGTTAGAGCTCCTCCACCGTTTATCAATTAACATCAATTAAAACGATTTAAAACATCCTAAACATCCCTGGACTAATGTAGGAGGTGAGCTAGTAATTGTCTCCCTCCCTTTGATATCATACCGGTTGCTACGGCTGATGTTCCTTGTCGCGGCCGGTGCTTTCTCGTTGCCGTTGCGGTCCTGCAGTTCTGCTTCCATCTCGGCATGGGCTGGCTCCTTCGGCGTTGCGGTTGCTGTGGCCCGGTGTTTTGCTGCGGCCTACGGCTGCGTTCTCTGCTGTGGCTCGCCGCCCCTCTGTCGCTGCTGCGGTGGTCGGGACGCCGTTGTCGTCGCGTGTGACTTGCGTCATCCTGTGTTGCCGCGGCCCCTGCTTGCTTGCTGCTGTTGGGGGTTGTGCTGCCCCCGGGGCCTGTTATTTCTCTTTCGCCGCGGCTGCACCCTGCTGTACCCTGCCTGTCTGCTTGTTTGAACTTGTTTAGACTTCCTGCTTGCGCGCTGTGGCTGCCGTTGCGGGCTGGCCACTGCTGGGGCATCGGGACGTTACGGCCCTATGTTGCTGTCGTCGTGCTGCTTGCCTGTTGCTTGGCGTCATCGTTGCTGCTGTGGGTCGTCTTGATCGCGGGGTGCGTTGCTGGTTGGGACGCTGTCTACATCGCCATCGTGCTGTCATCGCTGCCGTTATTTGCCCGCCCATGTTGGCTAGGACCTTATTGCCGTGACCCGGACCAAGTATTCTACAGACCTGTTACTGTGGCCGGCTGCGACTACCATTCTGGCCGGCTATCACAACCCGGTTTCTGTTTTAAATTGGTGTATGTATGGATGTATGGATGTATAGCTGTATGATTGTGTGAATGTGTATGAATGTGAATTGGATTGATTTGTATTGACTTAGTTAATTTAATTTAATTTAATGTAATTTAATTAGTTTAATTAATTAATTATTGGTTTAATTAATTCAATTTAAATTAGTAATACTGCTGCTACAGGGTACGGAGGCGGGTCTCCGGACTAATTTTATTAGGGTGGGTGGCCTGCTGAAAAGCAGATAGGGATAGAGGCATGTGCAAGCCGGAGAGGGAGGTGGGGGGCCAAGTCATAGGAAGTGTGGGCGGCAGGCGCTGGAAGGGTGCTGCTAGCAGACCACGCCGGAATAGGGGAACACGGGACAGATGCATTATATCTATCCCATGTTCCGGGTCTGCTCAGAACCAGACGGAAACTGGGGGATGCAAGGTTCCTACCGACCTTCGACTGCTGTTATGTAATGCCAGGTCTGTGGCTCAGAAAACCTCGCTCATCCATGATATGATCTTGGATGGGCACGCAGACCTGGCATGTATTACGGAGACTTGGCTGGACGAAGCCTCTGCCCCAATTCTTGAGGCCATGTGTCCGCCAGGTTTCCGTTATGCACAGCAGCCGAGGGTGGGAAGGCGGGGAGGGGGTGTGGCAGTCATCTATCGAGAGTCCTTGGTTTTTGCCAGACCTCCCCTCCATAGGACTCAAATTGTTGATTGCATGTATTGGAGGTTGGGCCCGAAGGGCAGTTTAGGGATCTTGCTGGTGTACCGCCCACCCTGCTGCACGGCAGATTCCCTGGCCGAGGTGCTAGAGGTGGTCTCGGCTGTACGGGCATTGTCCCCAGAGCTGGTAGTGCTGGGTGACTTTAACGTGCATGCCGAGGCCGCTCTCATAGGAGCCCCTCGGGATTTCCTGGAAACCATGGCTTCCTGGGAACTGTACCTAAGTAATACTGGGCCCACCCACGTAGCCGGTCATGCTCTCGACCTAGTATTTGTCCTGGGAGAGGAGAGAAGTGGTCTGAAGTTGGGAGTGATTCTTGCCACTCCTGTGTCATGGTCAGACCACTACCTGGTAAATATAGACTTCTCGTTGCCATGCCCCCTCCGCAGCGGTCAAGGACCTATTAAAATGGTCCGCCCCAGGCGCCTGATGGATCCAGATGGATTCCTGACTGCCCTTGGGGAATTGGAACCTGCTGAAGGTTGCCCGGTCGAAACCCTGGTGAAGGAGTGGAACGTGGGGATCACCAGGGCATTAGACCGGGTGGCTCCGAAACGTCCTCTCCCCCTGAATAGAACTCAGCTAGCACCATGGTATACACCGCGGTTGCGTAGTCTGAGACAGGAGGTGAGACGACTAGAGCGCCGGTGGCGGAAATCCCGCTCCGAAGATGTCCGGACACAGGTTAGAGCAGCAGTAGCTGCCTACCAAGTGGCAATAAAGGCAGCAAAGAAGGCTTTCTTTGCTGCCTCTATTGCGTCTGCGGAGTGTTGTCCCAGGAGGCTGTTCCAGGTGGTCCAAAGCCTGGTCGGTCCAGTTGTTCAGGAACCCTTGGAACAGTCAAAGGCCTCCTGTGACCTATTAGCAAAACACTTCGCTGATAAAATCGAACACTTATGGAGCTCGATCCCACGCGCCGTGGACACAGTCGATGAACCAGAGTTGGCCAGTTGCAAGCCGGTAAATTGGGATCGGTTTCGGCTTCTCCCTTCTGAGGAAGTGGACAAGGTGCTTTCATCTGTGAAGCCAACCATTTGTCTTACTGATCCTTGCCCTTCGTGGCTCCTTGTGAGCTGCAGAGAGAAATTGGGCGAGGGGATCAAAGCGGTGGTAAACGCATCCTTGAAAGAGGGTGTGATGCCACCAGCCTTCAAGGAGGCAATTGTAAAGCCCATCTTAAAGAAGCCCTCCTTGGATCCCCAAGTGTTCGATAACTTCCGCCCAATTTTGAATCTACCATTTCTGGGCAAGGTCATTGAGCGAGTGGTGGCCAACCAGTTGTCAGCACACTTGGATGAAACGGATTATTTGGATCCATACCAATCGGGTTTCAGGACTGGTCACGGAACTGAAACAGCCTTGGTCGCTCTGGTTGATGATTTGAGGAGGGCATTAGGTAGGGGAGAATCCACCTTTCTTGTCCTGCTCGATCTCTCAGCGGCTTTTGATACTGTCGACCACAGTATCCTTCTGCTTCGCCTGGAGGGATTGGGAATTGGAGGCACTGTATTACAGTGGTTCCATTCCTTTCTCTCCGACAGGTACCAACAGGTAGCCTCTCAATTGTGGTGTGCCACAGGGCTCTATCCTCTCTCCCATGCTATTTAACATCTATATGAAGCCGCTGGGAGCAATCATCAGGAGATTTGGGCTGCAGTGTCACCAATATGCGGATGACACTCAGCTCTATCTCTCGTTTAAATCTTCACCAGAGTTGGCTGTGGAGACCTTGTCCAACTGCCTGGAATCCGTAAGTGGATGGATGGGAAGGAACAAGCTGAAGTTGAACCCTGATAAAACCGAGGTACTACTTGTGGGGGACAAGAGAAGGTTGGGTGACATTGACCTGAAGTTCAATGGGGTGAGTTTACCCCTAAAGGACCAGGTCCGCAGCCTTGGGGTTGTGCTTGATTCCAGGCTGTCCATGGAGGCTCAGATTTCGGCAGTGAGCCGGGCAGCCTGGTACCAACTACACCTCATACGAAGGCTGCAACCCTACCTTCCTGTTCATCAGCTCCCACTGGTGGTACACGCCCTGATCACCTCTCGTTTGGACTACTGTAATGCGCTCTACGTGGGGATACCCTTGAAAACGGTCCGGAAATTACAACTGATACAAAATGCGGCGGCTCGACTACTTACGAATAGTCGCCGCCGATATCACATCACACCAGTGTTGTTCGACCTACACTGGCTTCCAGTTGTTTTCCAAGCCCAATTCAAGGTGTTGGTATTGACCTTTAAATCCCTATACGGTTTCGGCCCAGTTTATCTCACGGAGCGCCTTCAACGCCACCAATTATGCCGCCCGACAAGATCGGCCACACAGGGCCTTCTCTCAATCCCGCCAACAAAAACAGCCAGATTGGCGGGTACAAGAGAGAGGGCATTCTCAATGGTGGCCCCCACTCTTTGGAACTCCCTCCCACAAGATCTCCAGCACGCCTCTTCCCTAAATGTGTTTCAGAAAACCTTAAAGACCTGGCTCTTTCAGCAGGCCTTCGGGGTATCCGGGGAGGGTTAATCGATATAACTGTAATGCCTCCTACCCAGTTTTAATATTGTTGTTGCAGATCTATTGTTTTTATTGTATTACTGTATTTTATTAATTGTATTTTAATAATTTTGTAAGTCGCCTAGAGTGGCCATTGGCCAGATAGGCGACGAAGAAATTAAATTTATTATTATTATTATTATTACTTCTGAGTAAGCATTCCTATGACTACACTGCTGAACTTCTTCTTAGAAAGCATACCCTCTAAGGCAATGACAATAATGTTGTCTAGTAAGAATGAAAATATTCAGCTTTGATATTGTGTTATTTTCTTACCATGCACAACTTGGTTTACTAATCCCACAGCTGAAAGGCTGTCTGTCATTGCAACTGCTAAAGCTTTTCTGTCTCAAGAGATCAGAAAAGGAAAAGAGAAAATTTAAAGAAGCTGCTTTTCAATGACAGTTCTCATTCTGAACTGTTGGTGTTTTGTTCCTAGAGAATGAGAAACACTGAATCAATTTTTGTTGGTGAAAAACACTGTGAACTGTCAAGTTTACAGTGGACAGCACTCTATCATTTTTCATTGTCATTGAATGCAAGCATGAAGAATTCTTGAACTTCAGCACTTTTGTTAAGGGGAACTTAACTCAGGCTACCTGGATGAAAATGTTAAGGAGGAAGAGAGGAATGGGTGGTTGTTTGAATTTTTTATCCCTATTGAGCAAACAGCCCATACTGTGAAAAAAACAGCCATTTGAAAATCTTCAGTCAGCAGAACTTACCAATGTTCTTTTAATTTAGGGGGTCACCAACATTTCTGGACTGGGAAGGCACATTTCAAATTTTGAGAGAGCACTGAGGGTGCCAGTAACAAAATAGCTACTATGGGGAGTGGCTTGACACAAAATTACAGTACAGTCATTACGTCTTCTCTCCCCAGCCCCAGCACAATCTCATGTTTACTATTATTATTTTATTATTAAATTTTATTTATACCCCGCCTTTCAGCCAAAGGCCCTCAAAGTGGCTTACAAAGAAAAATAAACACAGGTATAAAAATACAATATAAAAATACAATAAAAATACAATAAAAGCAATACAATTTACAAAAATTAAATAACAAATAACATAATAACAAATAAAATTAAATAACAAATAACATTATCATTATCGGCACGGCCAAGAAAGAGGAGGTGGTGTTACTGGGGGTGGCAGCTCCCGAGAGGCAGAAGGGCGACAGGCATTTGCAAAGCTGTTTCAGTGTTGTGTTCCTCTCCATGTCCTCGGGCTCGCTCAGCTGCTACTCCCTGGGCTTCTGCTGCTGCTGCTGCTGCTGCTGCTGGTTTATGTCAGGGGCGGCTACGGGAGCTAGGGCTCAGGGACCTGGGCCTTGCCTGGAGCAGGAGGAGGAGAAGGATGTGGCGGTGGCTGTTGAGCAGGAGGCCCCACGCCAGGAGGCACTGCACAAAAGGCCCCACGCCAGGCTGTTGTTGGCCAGGAGGCCCCCGCGCCAGGAGGCCCCCACACTGGGCTGTTGTTGAGCAGGAGGCCCCGTGCCACGAGGCCCCACACAGTAGGCCCCACACCGGGCTGTTGTTGAACAGGAGGCCCCGCGCCAAGAAGCAGCGGCGAGGACTTGGGCCTTGCCTGGAGGAGGAGGAGGACATGGCAACTGCGGCTGTTGTTGAGCAGGAGACCCTGCACCAGGAAACAGTGGCAAGGAGTGCTCTTTCTCTCCCCCACACGCCAGCGCGACAATGAGCTCATTCCTGTCTCGCAGGGTGGGGTGGAAGGACTGCCAGTTGGTGCTTTCCATGTTGTTGTTGTTGAGGTTTTGCAGCAGCAGCAGCAGCAGCGGGGGCTGCCCACTCTACTGGAGCTGAAGGGTGTTTTTCTTGGGAAGTTATCTATGCCATGCTGGTCCCTTGTGAAGATACAGAACCCTTTTTTTTCCAATGCCAATCAAAAACCAAAGCTTCTGATGTAGACATAGATCCCATTTGTACTGCAAATTAATTGAAGCTGAACCCTGACAAAAGTGAGGTACTGTTTGTGGGAGACAAGGGAGGGTTGGAGGATGTTGACCTGGTGCTCAATGGGGTACAATAGTTTAATTGTATTTTAATTGTATGTTTTTCTATGTTTTTAACTACATGTAGTTCTGTTTGTAAGCCGCCCTGAGTTCCAGTCTGGAAAAAGGGCGGGGTAAAAATAAAGATTCAATTCAATTCAATATAATTGCCCCTGAAAGACCAGGTCTGCAGCCTGTGCGTCATTCTGGGCTCAGGTCTCGGCTGTGAGCCGGGCAGCTCTGTATCAACTCCATCTGATACGGAGGCTGCGCCCCTCCCTTCCCAACCATCTGCTCCCATCTGTGGTACATGCCCTGGTCTCCTCTCGCCTAGACTACTGTAATGCGCTCTACGTGGGGTTACCCTTGAAAACGGTCCGGAAGCTGCAACTGGTACAGAATGCGGTGGCTTGCCTGATTAAAGGCAGCCGCCGGCGAGATCACATCACTCCAGTGCTGAAGGAGTTGCACTGGTTACCAGTTGTTTTCCGGGCCCAATTCAAAGTGTTGGTTCTGACCTTTAAAACCCTATATGGTTTCGGCCCAGTCTATCTGAAGGAGCGCCTCCAACATCATCAGGGATGCCGCTCAACAAGATCGGCCTCAAAAGGCCTTCTCTCTATCCCACCAGTTAAAACCGCTAGACTGGTGAGGACTAGGGAGAGGGCTTTTTCAATTGTGGCCCCCACTTTGTGGAATTCCCTCCCAAATGATCTCCGCCATGCCCCCTCTATGATGAGCTTCTGCTGGGCTTGAAGACCTGGCTCTTCAGGCAGGCTTTTGGGGTGGGTTAGGTTTTATTATATTGTTGAGATTTTTAATGTTTTAATGTATTTGTATGTTTTTATTTTGTACGTCGCCCAGAGTGGCTGGACAGCCAGCCAGATGAGCGACTGACTGACTGACTGACTGACTGACTGACTGACTGACTGACTGACTGACTGACTGACTGACTGACTGACTGACTGACTGACTGACTGACTGACTGACTGACTGACTGACTGACGGGAGGGAGGGAGGGAGGGAGGGAGGGAGGGAGGGAGGGAGGGAGGGAGGGAGGGAGGGAGGGATGGATGGATGGATGGATGGATGGATGGTCGGTCCTTAATGAGTGTCTGGACATCAGCTCCTGAACAGCTGGACATGTGCCTAAACTTCTTTGCAAAGTTTTCACATTTTCCATTTGGGGAAAAAAATCTTTACTATCCACCCACACTTACTGTGTAGTAGTATTTGCAGAAAATAACTTTTAGGGAGTACCTCATCTCAAACTAAACCACCATAGGAAACATGTGCCCTGGTTGCTAGGTAAAAAGGAAGGGCAAACTACAGAGATTTCAAGGTCTACTAGAAATTCAAATAGAAGCAGGAAAAGTGCACTAAAGGGGAGGAGAAAACAGAAGCTCTTTAGCATCCCAGTGATTCCTGTTGTCCAAACAACTCACTTTTCTATGACTTAGCAAAAATACTGACAGGTGGGAGCAGCCAGGCTCATTTCATAGAAATCACTTAGAAGGGTACCTGCACATTTTGATTTGTAACTTTCTTTTCTAGGAGGGCTAGAGGGTTACTTTAAAGAGAACTCAGTCTGGGGCACTTTCCTCAAGGCAACAATTAAGGCCTTCGCAGGTGCCTGTGGGCACTGGTTTGATAATCCCTGCTTTAGTCCTAACTGAGAAAAATTAAACAAGCTTCATTTTACAATGTGATTTACCAATCACTAAACCAATATTCTACCTTGGGCTACAAACTTTTGTTGGACTACAGTCCCATAATTCCCAGCAAGCTTAGTCAATGGTCAGGAATAATGGACATTGTAGTCCAACAACATCTGGAGATCTAAAGTTGAAGAAGGCTCACACTTTTGGGTGCAAGTTCCTTTGAAAGAAATGAGACATAAATGCATTAGCATTGAGCATTGTGCAAACCACATTTGAATGCTAATCAACCTGTTTGCTGCCTTAACTCCACTTAAAGCTGAATCTGCTTCTTTCCTCCATATTAGTAAAGTGATTTATATGAGCTGCAGATTTAGTGAGGTAGCTTTCTCTTCGCTCATCTTTTGCTGGGAATTGCAATGGACAGCTCATGTTGCCCAGGACAGATACAATATTTATTCACTGCACTAGCAAAACAAAGTTGTCTTATTTCAACACACCCAGAACACTTCTTTATTTGTCTTCCAGAAGGCATTTTACCTTCATCCTGCTTGTACTGGCAATATTCACAAAAAGAGCTCTGAAATGCCATCTTTACAGATGTACAACCAGAGGTCTTTGTGGTATGGTAGTGCTCTATGACTTCTAAGGCTGTTGTCCCAGCACTGGCCCTTCCACGCAGCCGATTGAAGCAACCTGCTTCAGGCAGCACCAATGGGGCGTGGGCAGTAAATGAAAGCAGGAGTTGGTGTCTGAGTGCTACAGCAAGAGGGGGTACTATTGGACTCTGCTTTGGGCAGCAAAATGTCTTAGGATTGCATTGTTTATTCCTGCTTGTTTGTGACATAAATTCAATGCAACACCAGATAAAAACTAATAAGCAGATAAAGGGTGGCAAATTCTGTCTTTTGTACTGTACAATAATGGCCCCATTCCATGTTTCCTTTGGAATAAGTTCCATTGAATTCAGTTGGATTATGCCCAATTAAAATATGATTAGGCTTGCTGAATTAGACACAATTGGAATTTTCTATTCTATTTTTTAAAAAATCAGATATAATTTCTTGATACTACTAAGATGTACATTGATATTAAATTCTGTGCAGTCCTGTTCAAAAGCAGACATCTGGCTGATTTTGCACATCACATAAGTTTTAATTTAATGCTGTATTAATAATTACAGACAATATTATGATTTCCTAATTTATACTCTGAGCCAGAGCTAAGCGGACTTTGTCCTCTTCAAATGCTGTTGCATGCAGGACTATCCTGTTCCTGCCTGTGTGCAAAGTGGCATCTGCAGCCTGCCTCCTCAGCAGTGTGGGCATGTAGCACATATAAGCTAACTGCAGGAGTAGTCTTCACTGTCAGGTGCACATATCATAGAGATAAGAAAAAAATTAAGTTCCATGTAGCTCCTCACTTTCAGGACTCCCATGTTTCATTCTGTCTCTCTCTGTCAGCCCAAGCCATTTCTTTGCCTGAGTCACATATTCTACATATCTTTCTTTTTTCCCTCTTCCCAAAAATGCACAACAGCCCATAACTTGTAGTTCGTGTGTTGCTGTAAGAAAACCAATATTTAAAAATCACTTTATCACTGGTCCATTAAATAACTCAGGTTATATACCAAATGTATCAATATACAAAATTGGGGATTTGGGGAGGATACAGGTTTCCTTTGAGGCAATCTCCTCTCTACACACAACAAATTCTCTTTTTCCCAACATCCTCACAATCTACAATACATGAAATTTTTAAAAAAGGAGAGAGGAAAAATAGAGAAGGGGGTGCTTCTCACTATATACTAGTGAGACTTTCCACACCCCACATCATTTCCTTCAATTTTCCTTTGTCCACCACCTCTATACAATAATCAGTTCTATGTCCACATTGACAGTGCAATCCTATGTATGTTTACTAAGAATAAGCTCCACCGAGTTCCATGGGATAAGTTCTCAGGTAAGTGTGTATAGGATTGCACTCTGAATAAAAAACATAGACATGTGTACTACTGGCTTTTTGCAGTCATAGTCAGGGTGGCTGAAGAATGTGGAACCCACACCCTGTCTCTTTCTTTCTCTCTCACACACACACATACACACTACAGTGTTCTATAAATGAAGTGGGGAAGGTGTATAGTAACATCAATTTAAAATATGGTAGCAGGTGATCATCAAATTACTCTGGATGAACATAGATTAGAACTAGCCATCTGCCACTGTTTGGGACTAAAAACAAACTGGGAGTGCTCCTCTGTTGTAAGAGCAAAATTACTGCAAAAAAAAAGATTATAAAAGAAATACATAACTAATACTGTATTTTTGAGGACATTGGCAGCTCTATTGGATTATTGCAATGTGCTCTTTGTGGTGCTGCCCTTGAAGACAACTCAAAATTCAACTGGTCCCAAATGCAGCAGCCTGATTACTGGCTGGGGTTCCCTTTAGATCTCATATAACCCCTGTTTTTAAAACAGCTGCATTGGTTGCCAGTTCATTTCCTGGCCCAATTCAAGGCATTTAAACTTGTGTTTAAAGCCCTTAGGTCTCAAATATATGAAAGACTGCTTCCTTTTCTACAGACCCTATTGGATGTTGAGATCAGCAGATGGGGCCCTTTTCGTAGTTCCTCCACCCTCAGAAGCTGGGGGGATGGCCCAGGACAGGGCATTCTCTGTGGTGGCCCCTAAGCTGTGGAACTGCCTCCCCACTGAGGTGCATCTGGCAACTTCACTGCATAGTTTTAGGCAAATGGTGAAGACACATCTCTTTACCCTGGCCTTTGACACCTGACATATAATTTTAGGACCCACCCTATTTTGTGATTTTAGGTTGTTTTTGTTTTTAATGCCATATTTTAAAATTGCTGTAACCTGCCCTGGGCTCTCTGGGTGAAGGGCAAGCAATAAATGATGATGATGATGATAGTGTTAATAGCAGCAGCAACAACAATCAGTACAGTGACACTTTCATTTCAGTCCCAAAAGGACTGAGTTCGGATGCCTCTTAGTCTGGTGTCTCAGCTTTGACCATTCCACCTTGGGTGCCCCTGCTAAACAATGGCTGGAAGCGTTCAATATACTTCCCAATTCCAAAGGAAGGGGATCCCAGGGAATCCAGTAATTATCGAACTATTGCCTTAATATCCTGTGCAAATAAAGTAATGCTCATGATTCTACAACAAAGGATCTTACCATATATGGAGCGAGAAATGCCAGATGTCCAAACAGAATTTAGAAAGGGAAGAGGCACCAGACATCATATCGCAAACATACATTGGATAGTGGAACGGACCAAGGAATTTCAGAAGAAAATCACCCTGTGCTTTATAGATTACAGCAAAGCCTTTGATTGTGTAGATCACGAAAAACTGTGGAATGCCTTAAAAGAAATGGGGGTGCCACAGCATCTGATTGTCCTGATGCACACCCTATACTCTGGACAAGAGGCTACTGTAAGGACAGAATATGGGGGAAACGAATGGGTCCCCATCGGAAAGGGTGTGAGATGGGTGTATTTTATCACCCTATTTGTTTAATCTATGTGCAGAACACATCATACGGAAAGCTGGATTGGACCAAGATGAAGGAGGTGTGAAAACTGCAGGGAGAATCACTAAGTTTGTTTTGATCTTTGATTTTGTTATACTTATTGTATTTATATATTGTGCTTGTTTTATCTCTTATGTACCCTGCCCAGAGAGCCTCTTTGGCTTAGGGCGGTATATAAATTAAATAAAATAAATAAATAAATAATTTAAGATATGCAGATGATACCATACTCCTAGCAGAAACCAGTAATGATTTGAAATGAATGCTGATGAAAGTTAAAGAGGAAAGCACAAAAGCAGGACTACAGCTGAACATCAAGAAGACTAAAGTAATAACAGAAGATTTATGTAACTTTGAAGTTGACAATGAGGACATTGAATTTTCCAAGGATTATCAATACCTTGGCACAGTCATTAACCAAAATGGAGACAATAGTCTAGAAATCAGAAGGCTAGGACTGGGTAGGGCAGCTATGAGAGAACTAGAAAAGGTCCTCAAATGCAAAGATGTATCGCTGAACACTAAAGTCAGGATCATACAGACCATGGTATTTCCGATCTCTATGTATGGATGTGAAAGTTGGACAATGAAAAAAAGCAGATAAGAGAAAAATCAGCTCCTTTGAAATATAGTGTTGGAGGAGAGCTTTGCGGATACCATGGACTGCAAAAAAGACAAATAATTGGGTGTTAGAGCAAATTAAACCAGAACTATCACTAGAAGCTAAAATGATGAAACTGAGGTTATCATACTTTGGACACATCATGAGAAGACATGATTCACTAGAAAAGACAATAATGCTGGGGAAAACAAAAGGGAGTAGAAAAAGAGGAAGGTCAAACAAGAGATGGATTGATTCCTTAAAGGAAGCTGAAGACCTGAACTTACAAGATTTGAACAGGGTGCTTTATTACAGATGCTATTGGAGGTCGCTGATTCATAGGGTTGCCATAAGTTGTAATCGCCATAAGTCATAATCGACTTGAAGGCACATAACAAATATACCAAGCATGTGCATAGGATTCACCTTGTATCTGTGCATTAAAAAAATAATAAACACCAGAGCAGGTTCTGAGTTCTGTTTTGTGGAGGAGAAATTTGATTCAGTTTGCGTTCTGTCCCTCAAACTCACACTTTATGCAGGACGGCCACGCTTAGGAAGATTCACTACTGTCCCAAATCTTCTCCATTTGGTCAATATGGCTCTGTCTGTGGTTTGGTGGAGCCCCAGTGCTTTAGAAATGGCTTTGTAACCCTTTCCAGACTGATATGCATCAACAACTGTTTTCTGGAGGTGTTCAGGAATTTATTTTGATCGTGTCAGGATGTGGCTTTGGAACCTGTGTGCTGGCAAATTCAATTTGATGGCAAGGGCCAAAGTTAGTCAGACTTATATGGGGCAAGGCTGACCCAAATCAGGCCTGGTTGTTTACCAAGATATTCAAACTTCTGGAGCTAATAATAATAATAATTGGGTTGAGTTAACAGGGGGCAATTACTTTTTCACAGAGGGGCAATGGGTGTTGCTTAATTTTCTTTAATAAATAAATAACATAAGTATCAAAATTTTGTGTTTGTTCACTCAGGTTCCCTTTTCTCTACTATTAGGTTTTGGTTCAAGATCTGACAACATTCAGTGCCAAAAATATGCAACAACACAGAAAATCAGATAGGGGGCAGATACTTTTTCACAACACAGTAACATCTGAAGCAACTCCAACATTAGTAACTGGTTTTGTTTTTTAAGATTTGCTTTTAAAATGCAAAAAGCTTGGAATTTAAGGATTTGTGTGGTAGCTTTATCTCTTGCTAGGGCTAATAGTTAATGTCATTTTCCTGCAGTTCGGAGAGTGAAAATGGAACCGAAGAAAAAAGAAAGATTGGGAAACCATCTCCTCGGGTGTCACAGATACCATCTAGTGATCTGGAATGTTTTGAAGACCAAAAGAAAGTGACAACTTCGCGGTAATAAAGAATCCAAACATTGTACTATAGAAATTTTTCGATAGTACAAAGAAAATTGTTAAAAGCACAGTTTTTAAAATTGCTCTAACCTGCCCTGAAACCCTGGGTGAATAAATGATGATGATGATGATGATGATGATGATAGTAGTAGCAATAGTAATAGTAAGTTGTTAATAGCAACAGCAGCAACAACCAAGGCAGAGGATGCTGATTTTGAAGTCCCATTTGAACCACTGCCAAGGAGAGGTGGGGCCCAGGATAGTTGGTGGGCTGGCCCAGAAGGCTACCAGATCTGGCCTGTGGGCTACTGATTCCCTGCCCCTGCTATGAACTGTAGCAGAGATCAGTGGAGGGTTCCTAATATACCACAGACACCGCCCCCCCCCATTCCTCTCAATTATTAAGCATCTGATTTGCTAGTCACACCCACACCATACATGCAGAGCACATTTAGCACACATTTGAAATGCATAGCTTCCCTAAAAGAATTCTCGGAACTGTACTTTGTTAAGGATGCTGGGAATTGTAGTTCTGTGAGGTGTAAACTGTTGCTTTAAATGTATGGTGTGGGTGATCACATAAACAAGTTTGAGATTGGTGTCATGTGAATACCTAATGAGCCATATATGTAATCATCTTCTTCAGCTTCTCACTGTTAATTCTGCAAAGTCAAAGTAAATGGAACCCAGAGTAATAATGCCATGCAAATCTAGAATTAGGTTTTGATGTTTTGCCAGTTCCTTGGATAATCATGTTGTGGGATTCTTAGCTTGAAATCTCAGTGGGGATGGTAGCTCTTCAGTTTGTCCTATGATAAGCTCACTCAAGATTCCATGCTGGACCTACAGTATGTGTCCACTCCATTCTTCCTGTGCATGCAGACACTTTGGGTATACATTTCACAACATAGATCATCACAGAGTTTGCACATACATGAATCTCAGCCCAATGCAGATTTCCTTTCTTCTTTACTACATGCAGACACACTCATCCTCACTCTTTTCACTGATGGGGAGCCTCCATGATGGGTAGAGCAACTAGTGTCCTCCTCCTCCAGTTCAGATAAACACCCAGGGTAAAATAAACCTATTGCCCGCATGGTAATAAGGGGGCATTGTCGGTTAATTGTGGTTCAGCAACAGGATTCACTTGAGATCATATGTTGCCCATTAGAAGCCCTGAGTCATGAGCTTAGCATGTTCAGTCTCTCCAGTATAGTGTGGGATGCACTGTGCTTCTGTGATGGCTTCCTTAAAATGCATAATTTACATACGTAGTTCTTGTGAGCAAGTGGGTCTTCTAGCAATAGTCAGGTGAAAACTTCAAATAAGCATACTGGTTCCAGACCTAACTACTATACATCTGGATTGATTTATTCTTAAAATGTGGTGATTTGACGAAAAGGCCATCAGGAATGAGTTCCTATCAAGAGTGAGTTGATTCTGCATAAAACTCTCCTCCTGAGATCTTTAAGGCAAGGGATGGCCAGCATGGCCAGTGCTGAGGAAGGATGGGAACTGAAGTTCAGCAACATCCAGAGGGCCACAGGTTCCTCTTCCCTGCAGCAAAAATGCTGTTTGTGAGCTTTTAAAAGGACAAAAATATCCTTTTGAGAACAAACGTAACGATTAATGTCATGCATGGGATATTTCTAGGTCTAAGACAATTGTGGATAATACCTTCTTGGCAACAGATGACAAGAATGACTCAAAGCTTGAAAGGAAGAAGAGTGCCTCAAATCAGGTACTGGGGAGTATCTACTTGTCTGGGTCTGAGCTATTGTAGACTGTTGTAGTAGGGGAACAAATGCAAAAGATCAGCCACAATTACTGGAACAATGGAGCAGTAGTGATGTGCTCCCCACACCCTCTCCATTCTACTGAGTGTAGGGGGCCAGTAGTAGGGGGATCCTTTACCTTTTAACCCACTTTCATAGCAGGCTTAGAGGACACACCAGTCAAGAAGACAGTAAATTTATTGTCCCTATCTAACAAAAACAGAACAGCAAGAGGACATTCCTTATCTCTATCCAGATATGTCAGTCCAGTAACACCTACTGACTAAACGATATATTTGTGCACACATCTACTCTCATTGCCCAAGAACAGTGAATCACCATCTTTTGGTGCATCCATTTGTCTTGCTATTTTTCAACAATGGAGAAGAAAGACAGTTGAGGCTTTTTATCCAGTTTAAGCAAAGTATATTGTATATTTATGTTGGCTGTATTATCACTGTGCTAAAGTACAAAGGAGACCTTGAAAGATAACTATGATCAGGACTAGCCTTGGACAAAGTATCAAAATAATTCTCCCTCAGACATACTGGATATGGACTTCTGACTCAATCACTTTCCACTGCCACTGGGATCTATTGCCTGGGACTCTCTTCCCTTCCAATAATATCAGGCCCTCAATCTGCCCCTTCTGTTCCTGAACAGTGTGATATAAACTCCAGTTTCCTCCGTCTTTTGATGCAGAGAAAGGGCTCATAGTTGCTTAATGGTAAGATAGGCATGGGCTGGGATATATGATAATGTTAATGCAGCAGTAACCATATTTCCTTGTTTTCTCTAGTTTAAGGCAAATGCTCACTTTCATAAGCTGTTTCTGGATGTCCCAATTGATGAACCCTTGAGACAAAGTAAGCTGAAGGCTGCCTTTTATTTGTTTTGTTATATTGGATTTTCTATCATGCTGTCCCTTTTTTTAACATATTGCATGCTACAAGGATTATGCAAGGACCTCTATTGCTAGTTACAATACTAGTGAGAAATTTATAGACGTTGGCTCATGAATTTTGATACTCAGTATTTGATAGCTTGTTCTGGTTCATAGCTAAGAAGCTTGCTTTTCCAGATAGAATTCAATGACTATCATGTACTGAATATATATTTTTTAAATATCAAAGTTCAGATTATGAGAGAACTAGGATATGATCCAAGACCATTTGACTTTTGAAAAGTTATTTTGTTCCTGTGAATAACAGCCTTTACATTCACTGTATTTTTATTTAAGAATTTATCCTATATGTGTAGAGGATATTTAATACATTGCTTGCAGCATTGCACAAGTGCAACAGTTAGATAACATGGTACGTGGTGACCCTTCTAGATTTTACCTGCGCATTACAAAAAGAAATCTTGTACCAGGGGAAGCTATTCATATCGGAGAACTGGATTTGCTTCCATTCTAAGGTCTTCGGCAAAGACACTAAAGTAAGTGAAATCACGTCTTGTGATATATTGGACTCAATAAGTCATGCTTGATTCTTTCTTTTAATATATATTGATGGTGATGGTGATGGTGATACAAATGCTAATGGAAACAATATGACACACATAGAATTAGGAAATAAGAAAAGAACTGGTGGTTTCAACCTCCACAGCTCTGGCTGCAATCATGTTGAATTTATTAATGGACATAATAGTCTGCTTCTGTGTTGGAATTGCTTTTTAGTATGCTTTTAAACCTTTTTTTAACAATATGTGTTTTAGCCTTTTTTTAAAAAATCTTCAAAGCTTTTTAAAAATTGTTTTTAAAGTCGTTATGTTTTAATGTATTTTAATGTCTCTTTTTATGATGTTTTCAAGTGTTTTTAGTGCTTTTGTTTGCCACCCTGGGCTCCTGCTGGAAGGAAGGGCAGGATATAAATCAAATAATAAATAAAATAAGTAACTTTTATCCGTTTTTAACAAGACATTTGATCTGCAAAATGAACCACAGATCAGCTGCTGCTGTGACAGAGTTGGTACTTCAGCTAGACTTTTCAGTTCAAGATGTGTCTCTCTGGAGAAGCTGAATTCTAAGGAATCAGCAGGCTGCTTCCCTGCTAAGCAAACGTTTCATTGGAGGTGGAGCAGGTTGTGACTTAAATAGCACAAACCATCTATGTTTAGTTGAAATAAGTCCCACCATTTTTGGTGGAAGATTAGAATGTTTAGGATTGCCTTATGTTTTTTTCTGAATGCCCAGTACCAAGAAGTAATTGCAAGCTGCTTATCCAGGAGAAAATAGTAACAGAAAATCCAAAGTACCCTGACAGGTCAATCCTATTCAGGTCTGCTCAGAAGTAAGCCTATTTGAGCTCAGTGGGACTTGCTTCCTGATAAGTGCATATAGTATTGGAGTCTTAACAGTGCAATCCAATACATGTCTACTTAGAAGTAAGCTCCATTGAGTTCTGTGGGACTTACTCCCAGGTAAGTGTGTATTGGATTGCAGCCTAAGTCACTTTCTTCATGACTAGGAATTTCTGGACTATTTATATAGGCACAACACTGTCAGGAGGATAATAGAGGTGTAGATACTTCCAGTAGCAGCCAGAGTAGTGGGGTGGAGCCACCCAGCCAACACCAGCCTCACTGCAGCTTATCTGGATGGAGCAGGACAGCAGTGAGGTTGGGGCTGTGTGGATATACGGGGGGAAGTGCCAGATTGGCTCATCTAGTGTGTCCATGGAGCCTCAACCTTTCCGCTGTCCTGCCCCACCCCAGCCCTCTCCAGATAACCTGCAGCATCATAGTGTTTAGAATGTGTCATCTGAACATTTCACAGTGTTCAGAATAGAGTATAACATCAAGACTTTTGCTAATAGTTCATTTTTAATGACATTTTTAATATGCATTCTCAATTTTCAAAGTTTTGGCTTTGTCATAACTGAATGCCACAATATTGAGCATCTTTGTAACTTTGTAAAGCAGCCCTTGCCAACCTGGTGCCTTCCAAATGTTTGGGGCAACAAGTCCCATCAGCCCCAGCTAAAATAGGCATGCTGGCTGGAATTGATGGTAGTCCAAAATATCTGAAAGGCACTATGTTGGTAATGGCTCATATAAAGCATGTGTTAAAAGTATTATTGCCTGTATAGTTTCAAATGATAGATGCTGAAATGGCCGACCCATGACAAAACCTGTTCATAATATTACTGTTTATAATACAGATGAAAATGAAGCCTTATGAAAACAGCCATCTATTTAACACGGAGTTTTATTATTATTATTTCCATCATAGCACAGGGTAGTCAATAAACTGGCCCTCACACCCTAACTTAAATAGAAATGGAGACATTCTTTGGCTTGTCTGAAAGCATACAAGGAAGAGATGTCCACAAAGCAGAAGCTGCATTGTGACTGGTCTGTGCAAGAATTGACTTTCTCACAATGGGCTATTTCTCAGTAACCAAGACAGCTACTGAAGCAAAGTTTTCATCTTCACGCTCTAATGACTGATATGATCTCTTTTCAGATTAGTATACCTGTGCGGTCAGTGACACTGGTAAAGAAAACTAAAACTGCTCTTCTAGTGCCAAACGCCCTGGTTATAACAACAAGCTCTGATAGGGTAAGTTCACACTTTAGTGTAAGCATGTTAGCATCTTTTTATTCCCTGTTTTGTTTTGTTTCTTTCTGTGTCTTTGTACCTTAATTGTTGCTTCTGTTAATTGTCTGTCCTGTTTTTATTGCAAATTGGATAGTTTTTTATTTGTTTTTATTATTGCTCTGGATTTCTCCATAAAAGAAAAGAGAATATAACTTGTATTAAAGTAATTTAAAAAAACATGAATAATTCTTCTCATATTTTAAACTCTTTTTAGACTACTGCTGTTTTAATTGTTTTTAAAAATGTTTTTAGTCTTATCCTTAACTGTTTTTATTGATAATTTTCATGTTTCTTGTGGACTGCTTAGAGGGGTTTTTTAACAATCAATCGGTATTTAAATTTTGTTAAATGAATACTCCTCCTATGTTTTCACTCATCTTTAACCCAATTACTGGAAACATCAAGTAGCAGTTGCCAAGAGACCATGTGGAACACTAACACAAAAGAAGTGTTCAGAAGACAATGAACCAATGCTGGAGGAAGAGTAATTCCTGGGGTATTATCTTGCACGGATTTGCAACTAGTGGTCCCTGGGCAAAATCCAGCCATCTGAGAGTTGTCTAACTAAGATGGTTTGCAGGGTATATGGTGGAGTGATTGTTGGGCCTTGAGCCTTGCAAGCATGTCAACTGGATCAGTGGCATTAGAGATAGAGGCCTATTACTTTCAGCTTCTCCCACCCTCACTGCCTCCTCAAAATACCGCTAGGAAAACTAGTTGTTGGCCTGGTTTATATGTGAGTGCATCCATGCCGGTAGTGGGTCAACTTATGGAGGGAGCTTAATACTGACAGCAGCAGGTGCTGCTTACACATCAGTGGTTAAGGAAATAAACAATGAAAAACAGAAGTGCAACTACCAGGAGCTGTGTTGTGGCTTATAGATGAAGGGAGAGCCATTCAGTCAGTGCTGGCACCAGAAAAAAAATGGGGATACCAAGTTATATCTGAGATGTTTTGAGAAGTAGTTTAGTAAAAAGCCATTTGGCATACTGTGAAGTGTCTAGGGCAAGTACTGATACAAGAGAACTCTTGATACAAGATTCCAATCCAGAGAGTCTTGCATAATCTTGGTCAAAAGTTATCAAAATAGATGATAAAAAGTAGCTTACTGTGTTGTATGACATCCAATCCCTTTTAAATGAATTGGGTCCTTAGAAGCAATTGTTGAACCATGATATAAATCAATAAAAATGCACACTCTGGCAGTCTCCCCCCATTTTAAATAATAATTGATGGTGGTTTTCTTTTCAGTACATATTCGTCTCCTTTCTGTCCAGAGACACCGCTTACAAACTGTTGAAATCAGTTTGTCAGCATCTAGAGGTGAGTTATAACTGTCTTCAAGTGTCTCTCTCTATGTGTCCTTAGTATTAGTAGCTAATCAAACTATATCATTTTAAAAATGTGTTTTCAGGATGTGAGTGTTGGCAACAGTCCCAATCCTTCCTCTCCAGGAAATAGCTTCAGGGCTGACCGCCCTACAACCTTACCTCTGGTATGTTTTTAAAAAAAATAAAATTAATAGTGAAGAACTAATTATGGATAATACGGAACTGGAATATGCTAAGATAATATTCAGTAAAAAGATTTCTGTTGACATAGTATTGAAGGGTGTGTAAGCAGTCCAGTTTTACATATACAATTTCATAAGTGTGTGTGTGTGTGTGTGTGTGTACATGAGTGCATATATATGTAAATGATGTCATTATTATGTTAAACTCCTTGCAAACACATGCTTAACTAAGTACTTACCTGTGAAGCTCACTAGGCAGGTTTTCCCAAACTACTAGAGCCCTATTCCAATGCTCTTCTTGAGTAACTTCTACAGATCTCTGAAAAAAGAAGCCTACATGTGAGCAGCTGCTTATGTATAGGTTTCCACATGACTGAGACCCCTCCGCAATCAATGGTCCTGATTGCAAGGACAAGTAGATGCTCACACACAGACGTTTGCTTTCAGATGTCAGAGTCAAAACACAGGCATCTTTTTTCATGAATTCATATGTGGCAGATCAGGTTTTTTTCCTCTGTTGCACACTTATGTAGATGGCCCCTTGCTGTATACTTCCCTTAAATGCTTATCAGTGGTTTATATATTTCAATAAGTTGAATCACATTTACTATACTTGAGCTAGTTCTGCCCCTTTCCCAGCCCAACAAGATTTTAAGCCTGTAGTTACATAAGTACCTGAAGACTTGTTACTTTAGATTTTCAACACTTTAGATTTGCAACATTTATTCAAAATTTTCATTCTCCATATAAAATGAACAGAAGGTTATGGTTTATCACTCACAGTGGCCTGGTTCACACAACATGGTAAGCCAAATTTTGGCTTACCAGGCCCACACCAATGTGGGGACTCTTGGAAAGATACTGACAGCCACTTTGCTTCTCCCTCATCCTTTTTACTCCTGCGCTGCACTGAGCTGAGCTGAGCCAAGGTTTGCCTTGGTGTATTCTGAACCCAGGCTTGTGCTTAGTGAGAAGAGAACTTAACCACAAGCCCAAGTTCGGATGACATGCTAAGCCAACCCTAAGATTTGTAACATCTACTCAAACCCCCAGAATTTTTTCCCACTGTATTCCAAGATCTCCAGATGAATTAAATTATCTGAAAATTAGATTAGACTGGGAGAGTTTGACTTGACGAATACCTGGTGACCTATATGGAACTGCAGCCTAACTCTTCCATTTTCTATCTACTGCATCACATTACTTCATATACGCTTAATGTCTATTACTAATGTGAAGGTATTGATCCACATGACTGAAAGGAGAGTGGTGAAGTGGGGGCAGAATATCTTATAGACCATTAATTCTTAACTAACATTTCTGGTGAATCTTTTCCTCAGGATTTCAATGAAGACTTTTCTGAATTAGATGGCATCATCCACCAGCACAGACAGGAGATTGAAGAATCCAGCAGCACTGGTTCTCAGACTCCAGAACTGGAACACTTCCAAGGTTTAGATAATAAACGATTTCTATACTATCCAGATACAGAAACTGCAACCTTTTGTCTAGGGCTACTTTCACACTGCACTTTTTTCCATTATTCTAATGATTTCTTACTTGGTAATTTGTGCATTATATTTGACTTTCACATGACAAAAAGGCTAGTTCCTGAAATCTAGAGGATGTTTAGTGCTAATTTTCATGATAAATAATACCAGAAATAATCTATATGCAAGCTTGGGAACCTGGAAAATAACTGGAGTTTTTTGCTAGCTGCAGCTGATGGAGAATTTTTATTTTCTCCTATGGGATCTTTGCTGGGGGTCATTTAAGTAATTTATGACACAGGCTTAAAGCAAAAAGGTAGGCCTTTATTCTTTACAAGCATATGCAGGGTTAGCCTCCCAGAAAGTCTGAGGAGGACTGCAATGAGGTACAGTTTGCACAAATCTTTTATACGGTATTGAATACACATGTGACATTAGTTTACCAATCACATAAGTTCCTTCCCTCATAACATAACAGTTCTTCCCTCTTGCAATATTTCCAACCAATCAGATAATTTTATTAAAATGAATACATGTATATTCATAATTTTGCAGATAGCTCGCATCCTATTGTTGTCTTCTTAGATTGATGTCAATCTGTCCCCTCGACTGATATTATCACTATTCTCCTGTCTTACGTTACTAATGATTTTGTGCCATACATTCGATTCCATCGTGGCTCCTGATCAGCCAAGCTGGCCAGGAACATCTTTAGGACATTACAACATGTTCCTTAAGTGATGCCATGATGCAAGGCTGAGTACCTGGAAGTTCATGAAACACCCCATTGCTATAAGGCTCCTTATTGTCTTGTATTTTCTATTATAAAATACATAGCTTAAAGAGAGGATTACATGCAAAACACACTGGCCTGCGTTTCAGTCTAGAGGAGGCCTAACAAGAATAAAAGTAACCTCTTGCAAAGCTGCATTCCACTTATCAAAAGTAAAAAAAATGACACACCGAGACATCTCAAGAATGCGTGCCAAAGCCCAAAGATGCCCATTGCTTAAAACAATACCCAAATTAATGACCTGTCAGTTACGCACTGGCCTGTTTTGGCACAGAAAGAGCTCAGGAATTCACAGCAAGGTGAACTTGACCATTTCCTGCTTTTCCTGCACACAGGCCTGTTTTTAATGCCTGTATGTGTGAATATAGAAAAAAAATCAATTTTTCCTCCATTTTCAAGAACCTAAGTTGCTTGGGGGCCAGGATGCTTGAAGGATCCTCCATCACAGCTGCTCATGTGACAGGCATCCTGACATGCAATGCATTCCCACCCTTTAGGCGTGCACTAATTTTTTTTGCCTGACAAAATTGTACTGGTATTCCGGCATAGGCACACATAACAGCATTCCCTTCCTCCTTTTCCCACACGCACTCATGTGTCTAGACACTAACTCAAGCAGTGAATTATGGGGGAACTACAGTGTGCATGTGTATAACGGATGAGTTATGAAAACAAGGCACTGTTTGTTGCAGCAGTGTGAAAGATAGTTGCATGAAATGCTGGTATATTGGCTTAAAAAGTCATGGCTCCTTAATTTTAGAAATTGGGACAGAAACACTACCATTTTAATCTGTTAAACTAATGCAATAAACCCCATGTCTGAATGCAGACTAGGTAAGGTATGAGGAATCTTTAACTTTCCAGATGTTGCTGAACTACAACTCCCATCATCCTTGGGTGTTGGCCATGCTTGCTAAGGCTAATGGGAGTTGTAGTTCAGCAATATCTGGAGGACCAAAGGTTCCCTAATTCTGGTCTAGGTATTTAGAACACAAAGAGTGGGAAATGCGATTATTGTTTATACAGCACTTTTTGATGTGCAAAAAGCTTTACATTTTTTATAGTGGTAATTTTGGCAACACATCTTTCAAGTCTCTCCATATAATGCCTGATTTTTATTGTATTGTGATGGGCGTTCTTTCAGTCTGACACAGATTGGTACTTGCCCAAGAGAATTCATAGCTGAAGTCCCAACATACTCTATGTAAAATCACATTGTGGGTTAAGTATTAGCTATTCAATAGCATCGAGGGAACATGCGTGTGTGATGCCTCATCTTAAGGCTGCACATTCATTCTGCAAGTGCTTAGGCCAAATCAAAGTATCCCTTCTTAATATAGTCATACTCTCTTAGGAACATTGGAAGCTGTCTTATACCAACTCAGTATTATCTATATAATGACTAGCAGTGAATCTCCAGATTTCCGATGGGTCTTTTCCAACCCTACCTGGAGATGCTAGGGATTGAACCTGGGACTTTCTGCATACAAATCATGTGCACTACCACTGTGTTACGGCCCATTCCCTGTCAATATTTTGCTCCAGCAGTGTGCAGCTACCACCCCTAACCATTTCCTCTCATCCTACCCCCCACAAATTTGCAGAATCTGGATGTACTATTTTTGCCTCTTGGAATCCTGTGTTGAAGTATTAAAATATTGTCAACATGGCTGTTAAACATTTGTTCCATGATTCTGAAAGCCACAAAAAGCATATAATGGACTCAAGACATCCTATTGAAATGAGACTACATTTATTGTAACTTTAATGTAGCTGAATTACACTTGGTGTTATGCAATGTCTTAAGTTGTTCATAACATTGTACATCAGGGGTAGCCAATGTGGTGCCCTCCAGATGTTGTTGAACTACAACTCCCATAATGCCTGTTGATTGGTCATGCTGGCTGCATCTGCTGGAAGTTGTAATCCCTGTTATACATGCATTTAGTTTTAGCTTTAAATTCTTGTTCTTCCAACAGATTACCATGTTGTTGAGACCCAGACTCATCAAAAACCCTCCAAGGTGGAGTCAAATCCAGCCCATACAGATGTTAAGTCTAAATGTCTGTGTGATGATATAATCAGGAATCTTCCAAGAAATGGTAAATACAACAAATCCATATTTGAAGATTGTGCTGGGGAGTAGGCTGATGTAGCCAGGAGGGGTTGATTTCAATAATTTTAAAAAAATGGGTTGAATCCAGAAATGCCCTTCCATATGTAGAAACAGAGGCTGCCTGTTTGTGAGTGAAAAGTGAAATTAATTCCAAAGATGTTCTTCTACTTGTGCAAGAACTGAAGCAATCTCTTGCTCAAGCAGAAGCGTGAGAACTGCTGTAGAATCTACCTATTATGCACTAACTCATAGAAACGTGTTTGCCAAACAAAACTAGCAGCTAGAGATGTGCATGGTTCTGTTTAATCTTAATTCATTTTTGAGACATTAGTTGTTGTTGTTTATTTATTTATTTATTTTATTTTATTTTATTTATATACCGCCCTAAGCCCGAAGGCTCTCTGGGCGGTGTACATGTTGCTGCTGCTGCTGTTATTGTTTAAATTCTAGAAATTTACCATTTATTATATATATATATATATCCCATCCTTCCTCCCAAATGGAGCCCAGGCAGCACTCAAAAAGAGATAAAACATGTTTTAAAACCATTTAAAAACAAACAACACAGATGTAGACTAGGATAAGGTATCTACTTCAAAGACTTGTTGAAAGAGGAAGGTCTCTGGCTGGGTCTGAGGTATGAAGCAGAAAGGTCAGAATGAACATTGGGAAAGGGAGTATAATTTTTGTGGGTAGGAATAGTAAGGAAGGAATTAATAAGTGTTTACAGACTAGTTGTAGTTTGATTGTTTCAATGACATCACCCATGCATTGGAAACTTTTCTCTCAACTATGCTTTCCTTAGTTTATAGCTGGGAGCCAGCATATGTCAGTAGATCTTGCACTATGCAGATTCTCCATCATGTATCACTATTAAAGTCTTGTGTATTTCTAGAATTCCTATCTTTGCCCCACTGTTCTGAATATTGCCCCATTCGTATCAGTTTACAGTCCCATATAACTGAGAACATGAGCTCACTAATCTATTAACTACATCTTTAAGCTGTAGATTTTAATCAAGGCTTCCTTGGCTGTAAAGGTGTCCAGTGCTGATGGCATTACTCTAAACAATGTGCTCAGTTGATTTAAAAATGTAATTAGATTGCATAATAGACCAACCCAATTGACCTTCATAAAATGGCCTTGGAATATAACCTGAGTTAATGTAATATTTTTAATTAGTGGGGAAACAATACCAACAGTCAACTTACACCCTTTGGTCATTTCACTGTTCTAATCTTCCAGAATGTGTCTGGTCATATCATTTTCAGATTTTTCAATACTTTATTCTTCTCATAGCTTCTCCTAGAGTCCTTGGAGTCTTCTACCGAGTGAATTACCAGAAGTTTTTGACTGTGAACCACATACTTATTCTTTATGCAATTCTGTAAGTATGTATAACCCATTCCCTGAACTACAAGGCTGTGAAAGCAAGACTCAGGGCAACATTGCAGACATAAATCTGGAATGTTTTTAGAAAGCTGGACATCATGTGGCTAAATAAATGGCTTACACATTCCTTTTCCTTATTAGCTGAACACCAATAAAGAATCTGAATACGTTTCACAGTAAAAATTTCCAACTGAGAAAATGGAGGGAGAAAAAATGTGACCTTTCTAAATTGCTCAGAGTTGTGTTATATGGATAATAGGCTTATGTAGTTTTCTGAGAGCATTTTGCCAAACTCCTGGAGGCTAACTAAAAGAAGATTGATAGATATTTTCAAAAATTGTGGGTTAATTGGAACAGCCAGCAATATCACAAACCAAGCAACAGGCATTTGGATTGGTGTAGCAGGCAACAGTGGAGCCTCAGTGTATAAATTTCAACTGTGCAGTGATATGTGTCAATAACCGAGCTACAGCAGGTGGTAGAGAGATCAGTGCATTATATTCTCTAAATCAGACACAGGCAGCATAGTGTTCTCCTGAAGCTGTTGGATTTCAACTCCCATCATTCTTGACTATTGGCAGTTCTGGCTGGGGTTGATGGGAGTTGTAGTCCAACAATATATTCTGAAGGACAATATGTTGGCTACCCCTGTTCCAAAGGTTAAAAATCTGAATGAGTTTATATGATCAAAGGTCCACATAAAAAAATCCTTATTTGAAGAATGCATATTATCATTTCTGTTAAAGCACACTTGAGCAAAAATATTTCCAACATCATTTTCTGAAAGTTCTTTTGCATATTTGAGCTTTGCTATCTTAAACTGAAATAGATCAGCTTAATTAGGAGGAGGTTTTAAATCCCTAACAATTTCATGTGGCTAAATGTGTATTATTATTATTCTTTGTCCTCACCCCACCTTTCCTACAGTGTTTGTATACTCATTTTTTCTACATTCTACATGAGATACAAAATCTACAGTCTGGAAGAGCAACTTGGTTCCATGGCTCCTTTTGTGGATTCACATACTCATGAGTAAGAATGCTTCTGTTGTTGGAATCTTCTGTAGATTTCCATTTTTAATTATTATATTCATCCCACTGGGCCTACTAGTTTCATCGTCTGTCAGATTTATAAAGTTTCACCCCTGGAGTTATGTGTTCCTCCTCTGCTTCAAATAATGATTTTAAATCTGCAATTCTGTACCCATGTACAGGAGAGTAAGCTCCATTGAATTTAATGGGGCTTACTTCTGAGAAGACATGTATAGGATTGCACTTGCAGATTAATAATGTATTTCACTATTCCATAGAATAATGTATTCCATCGAGAGACAAACCTCATACTGTAATTGGCTCCACGAGCTAGAGGGAGCCCCAGCTGACGAAGCATCAAGGCAAGTTCAGCAGCCAGCTGACAAAGCGTCAAGGCGAGTTAAGCAGCAGAGCGAGTTCGGCAGCAGGGCGAGGAGGCCAGGCCCCCCCACTCTGCCCTTCTGTTCCCTGACCTCAACTAAACCACAGTCTCCAACCTATTGACGTAAAAAACCTTAAACAAAACTATGCAGGTAAGAAGCCAGCAGGCGTGTGGGGGCTTTCCAGTGTTTTGCACCGCCTGCAGCATGTACGACTATCTGCCTGTTGGACAGAAGTCGTGGGTGTGCTCTCGGTGCAATGAGCTCCTGGCTCTCCGGGAACGACTTCATTTCCTTGAGGCCAAGGTGGCAGACCTGGAAAAGCTGAGAGAGGCAGAGAGGTGTGTGGAGGAGGCCTTCAGGGACGTTATAGCTGTGTCCCACTCCAGCGATGATAGCTCTCCTGCTATCATGGAGAACAATGGTCTCGGGGAAGGAGAGCATCCAGTTGAGGAAGAGGGAAACGATCCCTTAGAAGGGACCCATTCCTTGGGGGATGAGCAGCTATCCTCTCGTGCCGAGGATATATCTCCAGGGGGTGGAGGGATCCTTGTAGTGGGTGATTCGATCATTAGGAACGTAGACAGTGGGGTGTGTGAAGGGCGTGTAGACCGCAAGGTGTTTTGCCTGCCTGGTGCGAAGGTTGCGGATATTGCCCGTCATTTAGATAGTTTGGTAGACAGTGCTGGGGAGGAGTCAGTGGTCGTGGTGCACGTTGGCACCAACGACATGGGGAAATGCAGCCGTGAGGTCCTGGAAGCAAAATTTAGGTTGCTAGGTAGGATGCTGAAAGCCAGGACCTCCAAGGTGGCTTTCTCTGAAATGCTACTGGTTCCACGCGCAGGACCAGCCAGACAGGACCAGCTTTGCAGTCTCGATGTGTGGATGAGACGATGGTGTCGGGTGGAAGGGTTTAGATTTGTTAGGCACTGGGGAACATTTTGGGACAAGCCGGGCCTGTACAAAAGGGACGGGCTCCACTTGAACCAGAATGGAACCAGACTGCTGGCACTTAAAATTAAAAAGGTAGCAGAGCAGCTTTTAAACTGACTGAGGGGGGAAACCCGACAGGAGCTGAGAAAGGTCCGGTTCGGAATAAACCTCCCCCCTGGGATAAAAACCAAAGAAATGATGAAATTTTAAAAGGGGTAGGCCTAGAAGTAGGCATTGTGAGAGCAGGGGCACAGGATATAAATTCAGAAGAGCAAAATTACCACAGGCCAAACCACAAGTGCCAAAGACACTTGAAGAGAGACACTGCTTACAAGTGCCTGTACGCTAATGCTAGGAGCCTCCGAACCAAGATGGGAGAACTGGAGTGCTTGGTCTTAGAGGAGAGCATTGATATAGTGAGCATAACGGAGACCTGGTGGAATGGAGAAAACCAGTGGGATACGGTTATCCCTGGATATAAACTATATCGGAAGGACAGGGAAGGACGTATTGGTGGCAGAGTCGCTCTATACGTGAAAGAAGGCATTAAATCCAGCAAGCTCGAAACCCCAAAAGAGGCAGACTCCTCCACAGAATCGTTGTGGGTGGTGATACCATGCCCCAGGAGGGACTTAATACTGGGAACGATCTATCGTCCCCCTGATCAAAATGCTCAGGGAGACCTTGAGATGAGATATGAAATTGAGGAAGCATCCAAACTAGGAAATGTGGTAGTAATGGGTGACTTCAACTACCCGGACATAGACTGGCCGCATATGTGTTCCAGTCATGACAAAGAAGCAAAGTTTCTAGATATTCTAAATGACTATTCCCTAGACCAGTTGGTCATGGAACCGACCAGAGGGACGGCAACCCTGGACTTAATCCTCAGTGGGGACCGGGACCTGGTGAGAGATGTAAGTGTTGTTGAACCGATTGGGAGCAGTGACCACAGTGCTATTAAATTAAACATACATGTAAATGGCCAATTGCCAAGAAAATCCAACACGGTCACATTTGACTTCAAAAGAGGAAACTTCACAAAAATGAGGGGATTGGTAAAAAGAAAGCTGAAAAACAAAGTCCAGAGGGTCACATCACTCGAAAATGCTTGGAAGTTGTTTCAAAACACTATATTAGAAGCTCAACTGGAGTGCATACCGCAGATCAGAAAAGGTACCGCCAGGGCCAAGAAGATGCCAGCATGGTTAACGAGCAAAGTCAAGGAAGCTCTTAGAGGCAAAAAGTCTTCCTTCAGAAAATGGAAGTCTTGTCCGAATGAAGAAAATAAAAAAGAACACAAACTCTGGCAAAAGAAATGCAAGAAGACAATAAGGGATGCTAAAAAAGAATTTGAGGAGCACATTGCTAAGAACATAAAAACCAACAACAAAAAATTCTATAAATACATTCAAAGCAGGAGACCATCTAGGGAGGCGATTGGACCCTTGGATGATAAGGGAGTCAAAGGTGTACTAAAGAACGATAAGGAGATTGCAGAGAAGCTAAATGAATTCTTTGCATCTGTCTTCACAGTGGAAGATATAGGGCAGATCCCTGAACCTGAACTAACATTTGCAGGAAGGGATTCTGAGGAACTGAGACAAATAGTGGTAACGAGAGAGGAAGTTCTAGGCTTAATGGACAATATAAAAACTGACAAATCACCGGGCCCGGATGGCATCCACCCGAGAGTTCTCAAAGAACTCAAAGGTGAAATAGCTGATCTGCTAACTAAAATATGTAACTTGTCCCTCGGGTCCTCCTCCGTGCCTGAGGACTGGAAAGTGGCAAATGTAACGCCAATCTTTAAAAAGGGATCCAGAGGGGATCCTGGAAATTACAGGCCAGTTAGCTTAACTTCTGTCCCTGGAAAACTGGTAGAAAATATTATTAAAGCTAGATTAACTAAGCACATAGAAGAACAAGCCTTGCTGAAGCAGAGCCAGCATGGCTTCTGCAAGGGAAAGTCCTGTCTCAGTAACCTATTAGAATTCTTTGAGAGTGTCAACAAGCATATAGATAGAGGTGATCCAGTGGACATAGTGTACTTAGACTTTCAAAAAGCGTTTGACAAGGTACCTCACCAAAGGCTTCTGAGGAAGCTTAGCAGTCATGGAATAAGAGGAGAGGTCGTCTTGTGGATAAGGAATTGGTTAAGAAGCAGAAAGCAGAGAGTAGGAATAAACGGACAGTTCTCCCAATGGAGGGCTGTAGAAAGTGGAGTCCCTCAAGGATCGGTATTGGGACCTGTACTTTTCAACTTGTTCATTAATGACCTAGAATTAGGAGTGAGCAGTGAAGTGGCCAAGTTTGCTGATGACACTAAATTGTTCAGGGTTGTTAAAACAAAAAGGGATTGCGAAGAGCTCCAAAAAGATCTCTCCAAACTGAGTGAATGGGCGGGAAAATGGCAAATGCAATTCAATATAAAGAAGTGTAAAATTATGCATATTGGAGCAAAAAATCTTAATTTCACATATACGCTCATGGGGTCTGAACTGGCGGTGACCGACCAGGAGAGAGACCTCGGGGTTGTAGTGGACAGCACGATGAAAATGTCGACCCAGTGTGCGGCAGCTGTGAAAAAGGCAAATTCCATGCTAGCGATAATTAGGAAAGGTATTGAAAATAAAACAGCTGATATCATAATGCCATTGTATAAATCTATGGTGCGGCCGCATTTGGAATACTGTGTACAGTTCTGGTCGCCTCATCTCAAAAAGGATATTATAGAGTTGGAAAAGGTTCAGAAGATGGCAACCAGAATGATCAAGGGGATGGAGCGACTCCCTTACGAGGAAAGGTTGCAGCATTTGGGGCTTTTTAGTTTAGAGAAAAGGCGGGTCAGAGGAGACATGATAGAAGTGTATAAAATTATGCATGGCATTGAGAAAGTGGATAGAGAAAAGTTCTTCTCCCTCTTTCATAATACTAGAACTCGTGGACATTCAAAGAAGCTGAATGTTGGAAGATTCAGGACAGACAAAAGGAAGTACTTCTTTACTCAGCGCATAGTTAAACTATGGAATTTGCTCCCACAAGATGCAGTAATGGCCACCAGCTTGGACGGCTTTAAAAGAAGATTAGACAAATTCATGGAGGACAGGGCTATCAATGGCTACTAGCCGTGATGGCTGTGCTGTGCCACCCTAGTCAGAGGCGGCATGCTTCTGAAAACCAGTTGCCGGAAGCTTCAGGAGGGGAGAGTGTTCTTGCACTCGGGTCCTGCTTGCGGGCTTCCCCCAGGCACCTGGTTGGCCACTGTGAGAACAGGATGCTGGACTAGATAGGCCACTGGCCTGATCCAGCAGGCTCTTCTTATGTTCTTATGTTCTTATGTTCTTATGTACAGTTGTTGGCATTATGAAATTATCTGTAAAAAGCTTGTTTCTATGACTGCTCAATCTTAATCATACAGAGTCCTCTGATTTTCTTTTTTGTTTTTCTTTGTGAAATAGCTTTTCAGAGAGTTGAACTAGATTTCCAAGATCATTTTCAACTTTATAGTTCAATTATTCTGTGTCTTTTAAAGCACCCTGACATGTAAAAATTTAGCAGGGGAATCTTTTCCTGGGATGGAGATAGCTGATGGGAAAACATTAATCTGCATACTTGGCTGCAGGAGCAGATCCAGGGCTTTAAAATAAATGCTTAGAAATATCAGACGTTGTACAGGTTCCAGTTTTATTCAGTTACATTTATTCAATTTTAGTTCAAAGCTAATAAGTAAATCCTATGCAAAACACAGATTATAGCAATGTTAATGGAAAATAGGAGCAAGTTTATAGAAACTCAGGAACTATTATTTGTGAGAACCAGTACCTCTCCATGTCATGGCTGTTTGGTATTTTCAGGATACCACGATTAATCATGGCAATAGCCCCAAATGTTCCCATTTCTCACTAATTCTCAAAAATGGCACCTTCATGTAAGCATGTATTTCTTCTTGAAATGAAAGCAGTATATACACAATGATGACGATCATCATCATCAGGCTATGAGCCTGGCAATCCTGGCATTTCCCCAAAGAGCTTAGGTGGACACAGGACTGACCCAAGACATTTTGTTGCCTGAGGCAAAGGACAAGATGGTGCCCCCACTCCACATACAAAAGTTGACTAGGCTGGTAATTGAATCTCGTTTCAGCAGTGGAAGTAAGAAAGCATCCTCCACTGTGCCTAATTAGGGGTGCAGAGCAGACTGGCTTAGGAATTCAGGGGTGGGGGAAGGAAACTGTTGCCCCCCAGCATCTACCACTTGAGACAGCTATCTGCCTAGTGGAGTCAGCTCTGGTTGAATATGTGATTTTGTATGAACTGGATCACAGTTTCCTTCATCTTTTCCCTTAGGAAACCTGTTAAATTAATAAATGAGGAAAAGCCATATCTCAGGGGTAGAGCACATGAGTTGCAGGTAGAAAGTCACAGGTTCAATCCCCAGCATCTCCAGATAGGACTGGAAAAGATTCCTGCCTGAAGCCATAGAGAGCCACTACCAGTCAGCATAGACAGTAATGAGCTAGAGGTTTCAATGGTTTGACTCAGTATAAAGCAGTTTTCTGTGTTCCTAAACATTAAGGTTTCCTGAGTTACAAATCAGTCAATCCCATATTTGCCCCCAAGTATATTCCAAGATTAGAAAAAGGTTCAATAGATGTCTTTGCTTTTGAATTTGTTGTTCTTAAAGGAACCAATGTGAGGCAAAAAAGCAAAAATTTACTTGAACTCTGTATTCATGTACAATTCTAGGGGCTTGCCCCACTGTCTATCAATACTCCATCTACTTTATGAAGTTTTTAATTGTTCTCTGTTTCTTTTTTCCTGCCTGTAACCTCCATTTCAGATATCCAGTACAAGAAGGTTTAGGATCTCAGCTGCCTCTTGGTATTCATGTTCTCTGTAAGGAGCTAACAGCTAATCTTCTCAAACTGGAAAAGGTGACTATAGATAATTGTTAAACTAATATTTAGGTTTAAAAAATTACCCAAAGTAGCCAGGCCTTCTAAGCTCTAGAACAGGGATCTGGAACCATATGTTGTTGGCCAATGGTCAGGGATGATGAGAGTTTGTCATTTGACAACATCTGGTGACAGGTTCCCTGTTCCTATCCTAGAAAAACATTTGTTGGAATATATAATATGTAAGGAAGGTGGAGCTAAGTTTATAAGGGTGTCATAGTGCTTAACAACAAATCCCAAACCCTTATCAGTGCATTTGTGCATGCCCATGTAGCAGGGAATATTAAAACCTGAAGGGGCTGTAATTCAGGGTTGGGGAACTGCATCCAGCCATCTAGCCAGATCTTGATGTTGCTCAACCACCAATGGCCAGTTTGACAGCTGGTGGGGCTGCCCACCTGTCAGTCAGCTAATGGCACTGTGACAGTAGGTGAAGTATTTTCCTTTGCCCGTGCAATTTGATTTCACACCACATTGGCAAAGTGAGTTTTAAATTGACCTGCACGGGCAAAGGAATCAGAAGTTGCCAGTCCTGCTTTTGTCAAAAACTAGTGGAACTAATTCTAGTGAGCTTGCATTTGGTGTCCAATTTAAAAGCAACAAATAGGAGCTCCACTTGCAAAGGAACTATCAGGGGATCACTTTAAGGCTCCAGATTATTCCTTTGCAGCCACATCTTTACCTGCCACACACCTGACCTCATATATATGATGTCAGGTGTGTGGCAGATGGGCATGGCTTAAGGAAAATGGCCTTGCAGGCCAAATTACTGTTGGGCCACAGAGTAGCTAACCCTGGGCCAAGTTTGCATTTGATGCTGGCACGGCAATTAAAGACATCAGATTGATAAAGTCCAACAAAATATTTATTAAAAGACATGGTTAGAAAACGGCAGATATTTACAGCTCTTGTTTGCCATCCAGACATCTAGTAATGGCAATATGATCTCCTCTGGGTCACCTTGACTGTGCCCTTTAGGCCTTCTGATCCACGGTCTGATGTCTGTCTGGCCCTACGTGCTGAACAGAGTTTTATACTCAAAGGATGACCAGTTATTGAGTAATCCCGTGGCCAGTGCTTTTCAGTGGCCAAGAGATGGTACTGCCACATACAGCAAGCCCTTAGGTTGTTTACTTGCAGCTTTCTCAGGCCCCAGGTCTGTAGACACAACAACCCATAGCCACCTATCATTTATATATTATTGCCTGCAGTTCATAGCTTAGCCACCATCAAAGGACTGTAAGAAGCATTGATCCTTAAAGACGTATTTGCAATACTTATTCTAGGGCAACCCTCAAATATAATGGCTTGCCCAGGGGCATGGAGCAGGCCTCTATGTGCATATCCAGGAAGGCATGCTTATAATGAACCTTGCACTTGCCATCTAACCTATGCTGGAAACCTTCCATATGGCATTACAATTAGGCCCACAGGCCAGAGCTTCTCCACCAGCATTGCTTTTTTTGTGACATGACTCACCAGGTTACAGTACTGTCATTGGACTGTTTTGCTGCCCTTGTCAACCATTTTGTGTTTGCACCCAGGGCCAGCTCCAGGCATGCCAGGGCCCTTGGGCATCAGCTTGCCCTGGGCCCCGGTGTGTGTGCGCGTTTCCCCCCCCCACCTACCTGTCTCCTGTCTTTTACTATTGCCATTAACCAAGATGGCGGCTGCAGCTTCCCTAAGGGGATGAAGCCTCTGCCACCATCTTTGTTGATGGCATGCACGCGCATCTCTGCCATCAACTAAGATGGCGGCATGGGCTTCAATACTTTAGGGAAACCGCAGCCACCATCTTCATTAAGGGCAATACTAAAAGGCAGGAGACAGGTAAGTAGGGGGCGTGGGGGCCGCAGATCGTCATGGATCATGGAAGGGGAGCGGAGGGGCCACTGAGGGGCCCCTGTTACCCTGTAGCTCCAGGGGTCCTCGGGCCAGTGCCCCACCTGGCCGCCCTTTAGAACCGGCCTTGTTTGCACCCATGGCATTTTTATCAAGGTACCAGGACCAAAACAAAAGCACTGCCACCACTGATGTAGTTCTAACCTTGTTAGTGGCTTCAGGTTTTGTGTCTTAGTTCCAGAAGTTCCCAGATAAGTTACATTTACAAATAATTTTCATAAATTCTTATAAAAGGGCTGTATGTGGAAATGATTTTTGCATTAGATAAATGTAGCATATGAATCAACCCCTCCATGGATAGAAGCACAGCTTCTCATACTTACCATGGCATTTTTATTTATTTGTTTGTTTTACTATCACCTGAAGCTTTTGTGGAGGGCTTGTTTCACCTGTTGGATATTTCCATGAAAATTTGTTCTTGTGGACAATTCAAACAGAGCATGTTAAGCTGTTTCACAGTGTATGAATCAGTCCTTCTATGTTATAAATAAGAAAGCCTGCATCCTTACTTAAAAGAAAAACAACTCTGTTTCCCAGACCATTTTACAATTCCAGTGGACAGGGACTTGCTTTCTGCTGTTCGTTATTAGGAGCATTGCTTATTTAGTTGCCTGCTTCCTGCAGATGGTACCTGTTCTGGTTCATTTACTAACTGTGGAAACAAATGAAGTTCCTAACCTCTACCAGAAAGATTGAACAAGGCCTAAAACTAGGTAGAGAGCCCCCCATCCATTAAATTAATCTCCCCATTGTAATCAAATAATTCAAAGTAAAAAAAATCCCAAGTGCTTTTTTGTCAGATGTACTCCTACCATAAGAATAGCTTGCTTCTCTTCCAAATTCAAAGAATGTAAATTATGACTCAGTTCAGACATAACGGGAAACCATGATGCACAATGTCTTTTTCTGCTACTTTCCTGCAATGTGTTCTCTAGTATAGAAACAATAAGACCAGATATGTTGTTGGTTCCACTGCTATCAACCCAGATCAGCAGGGCCAATGATGAGTTGCAACATCTCAAAGGCCACTGGTTCCCCACCCCTGCAGTAGACAATAGCAACCGCCTACTGGGAGGAAGGGCAGGATATAAATCTAATAAATATTAATAATAAATAATACGTCTGGTTCCCCTCAACTTAAAAACTTCTCATTGCACATAGAACAGGGTCTTCAAAGACTGTGAAAAAGAGGAAGTCAAAGCAGGTTAAGGACGAGGGAGAAATTTGATTCCATTCACATTTAAAGTGAAATCTATCAAATTTGCACTTTCCAAAACAATATGAGAACCAAAACACAGCCATCCTTCTAAATTCTCACATATCTGAATTTTTCAATGCAGTTCTTCAACAAAAACAATGTTTACAAAAATGCATATGTTAGGGGAAAGTGTAGATAAAAATGAATATATCAGTGAAAATAACATACAAAATGCATTATATTAGGGGAAATTGCTTCCAAAAAGGTGTACATTAGTTAAAACTGCATACAAAAATGTGTTTGTTAGAAGAAATTCCCACTAAAATGCTGGAGAAATAGTGAGTGAAGACTGTACAAACCATTGCAACAGAATTCACAGGCACATAGAGGTTATGCTGAATAGCTTCATAGAACTTAATCTACAGCCTGTTTATGATAGATTTAACCAGAGCTTGGAAAAGTTACTTTTTTGAACTACAACTCCCATCAGCCCATGCTGGCTGGGGTTGATGGGAATTGTAGTTCAAAAAAGTAACTTTGCCAAGCTCTGGATTTGACTGGATTGAGTCCATTGACTCCAGGGGAAGTACTCTAGTTTAGCTAGATTATAGCACTGGACTTGTTCATATATTACACAAGTGGTTGCAAGTTTTATCCAAATCCTTTCTTTTGTATTTTTCATTCCTTATTAAAGATACAAAGCGATTTACAAAGGCTACTTGAAGATGGTGAATGACTTGCCAGTTCTCTTTGGATTGCTCCATTTTCTTCCTGATAAGTAACTCTAAATTTGACATCAGACTCCGCAGGTCAGGGTGTGTCCTTTAACTGAATCCAAAAACTGCAGCCTCCACATTTTTGCAGCTCTTATACTCGACAATGAAAGTTTGTGCAATAAAGCATCTCTATTCAGAGGATGATGCCTTTTTATTATCTGTAATGATGTGTGAATAACTGAGAAGACTGATCCTGATGCTATGTTATATTGCTTAAATTTACAGTAATTGTATTTTCTTTTGACTGTGTGACATTCAGACTTTAAATGGTGTGACTAAGAGCAACTTCTGGATGCATATAGTGCTGTGAAAAAGTATTTGCCCCATCTGATTTTCTGCATTGTTGCATATTTTTGGCACTGAATGTTGTCAGATCTTGAGCCAAAACCTAATACTAGAGAAAAGGGAACCTGAGTGAACAAACAACACAAAATTTTGACATTTTTTCCTTTATTTATTAAAGAAAATTAAGCAACACCCAATGCCCCCATGTGAAAAAGTAATTGCCCCCTTAGACTCAAAACCTGGTTACGCCACCTTTAGCAGTAGTGACTGCAACCGAAAGCTTCCTGTAGTTCCTGTTCAGTCTCTCACAGCACTGTGGTGGACTTTTGGCCCACTCCTCCATGCAGAACTCAGTGACATTTGTGGGTTTTTGAGCATGAACAGCTCCTTGCAGGTCCTGCCACAACATCTCAAGGGGGTTTAGGTCTGGACTTTGACTAGGCCATTCCAAAACTTTAAATTTCTTGTTCCTCAACCATTCTGATGTAGACTTGCTTGTGCGTTTTGGATTATTGTCTTGCTGCATGACCCAGCTGTGTTTGAGCTCCAGCTAATGGACAGATAGCCTGATATGCACCTGTAGAATTCTTTGAGACCAAGCAGAATTCATGGTTCTTTCAATGATGGCAAGTCATCCAGGTCCTGATGTAGCAACGCATCCCCAAACCATGACTCTGCCACCACCGTGTTTGACTGTTGGTATGAGGTTCTTCATGTGGAATGCAGTGTTTAGTTTTTGCCAGACATAACGGGGCCCATGTCATCCAAAAAGTTCCATCTTTCACTCTGTCCATAGAACATTGTTCCGGAGCTCTTGAAGATCATCCAGGTGCTTTTTGGCAAACTCTAGATTAGCATTCATGTTCTTCGTAGTGAGCAGTGTTTTCCCCCTTGCTACTCTGCCATGAATCCCATGTTTGCACAGTGTCTTTCTGATGGTGGAGTCATGTACACTTACGTTAGCTTAGGCAAGAGAGATCCCTGGATGTTGTTCTGAGGTCCTTTGTGACTTCCTGGATGATTTTACACCTTGCTGTTGGAGGGATTTTGGCAGGACAGCCACTCCTGCTGTCCCAAACCTTCTCCATTTGGTCAATATGGCTCTGACTGTGGTTCAGTGGAGCCCCAGAGCCTTAGAAATGGCTTTGTAACCCTTTCCAGACTGATATGCATCAACAACTGTTTTCCAAAGGTGTTCTGGGATTTCTTTTGATCATGGCATGATGTGGCTTTGGAACCTGTGTGCTGGCAACTTCAATCTGATGGCAAGGGCCAAAGTTAGTCAGATTTATATGGGGCAAGGCTGACCCAAATCAGGCCTGGTTGTTTAGCAAGGTATTCAAACACTTGGCCCTAAAAATCCCTTTCATTGAGATGAGTTAATAGGGGGGCAATTACTTTTTCACACGGGCATTGGGTGTTGCTTAACTTTCTTTAAAAAATAAATGAAATAAGTATCAACATTTTGTGTTTGTTCACTCAGCTTCCCTTTTCTCTACTATTAGGTCTTGGTTCAAGATCTGGTAACATTCAGTGCCAAAAATATGTAACAATGCAGAAAATCAGACAGGGGGCAAATACTTTTTCACAGCACTGTAATTTGCTATACAACCCTGTCTGAATAGTTTTGCCTTTCATATGCTTGTGTTTGAATGTCCAGTTTGCTTTACTTTATTTTTTACCAAGACAAAGAAGTTGGCCATATGTCCAACTTGCTATGGGCATCATTTTGTGAGGTGTTGAGCAAAGTTCTGTTTCCCCTTGTTCATGTTTTTCACTGGTAGGAGTTGGCATATTCCATGCAGAGTTGCCAAATGGCCCTATTCTGCATGCTAGCCTGCAGTTAAAGAAATTTAGCAATTGAAGCTTTATCTGGAGTAGTGGGTTTTTAAAAAAAAGCTTCATTGCTATTATTTTTCCATGTCAGGATGTTCTTAAAGGCAGATTAGCAGGGCTAATTGAAAAGTTGACAACCTTAGTTCCATAAGGTTGGATCCAGATGATGGATCGGACCCACATGCAATAAAAACGGTTTGGATCTAACCTATAACTTTTACTGGAGCCAAACTCTGCCAACAGAATTTAACCCATTTAACTTGCATGCAGATGAAGAAATTAAGTACATAAACGTAATTATTAATTTAGGTATCAGGCTGTCTGACACCTAACTACCATTTTTATTTTTGAAAATACACTCCAAGTATTCCAAAAACTGACATATTACAAATAATAGCTTATCATATATTTTTTAAAAAACAATCACCATCTGCACAATTTTGTTCACTAAGTTGATTTCTACAGGACAAGTGGGAGATGAGACTCTTTGCCCTGATGTAGACTCAGTGAAGTGAGGGTGTTTGTGGATTTGTTCCAAGGCAGACTAATTTACAAGCTTAAGCAAGGCTGCAGTCTTTAGCCTTCCCCCTTACCTTGGAGAAAGCCCCATTGAGTTCAATAGGACTTCTGAGTGGACATGGTTAAGATTGTGCTGTAAATTGGCCAACTTGGATTAAATCCAGTTTTGTCCCAAATGTAGTTTCTTTTTTTTTAATCCTCATCTTGATTCTAGTTACATGTGTTATTGGGCTTTGGGATTGCAATCTGTCATCATTTTAACTGTGTTGATTCGTTCAGTCTGTTGGGAGAATGTCTAGTTGGTGACTACAAATTCTCAGAAATGATGATGTAGTGGACACAAGTAGCTCAATGACATTTTAACTGTGATGAAAACGTTATTTTTAGTGCTGTGTTGAAAATTTATCCTGCCTTATTTTCAACCATTTCCCATCAATTAACGATAAAAGGAATTGCATTAGAGAATTATCAGAGGGATGACAGAATTTTAGATGAAATTCTCATGGGTGGGGTACAGGGTTTTGGATGTGCTTACCTTCTTTTGAGGTGTTTGTGTCTTTCATTCTGCAAATCATCTCACCAGTGGTTTGCATGCTGCAACCTTCCTGGGTGCCCACACTTCAATTAAAATCCAGGGAAAGCCATCATGAGGTAACTCTTGCAATGGGGCATTTTTTTAAAATGAAGTGCGGGCAACCAGGGAGGCTGTGCAGTGCTGGAGAAATGTTTACTGGGAAGAAAAAACACATGCACTGCCCTTGGCCACATTGCAACAAGGTAAACTCAAAGCCTTTGTTCAACTGACATTCTAAGGAATTTCTCCAGTACCCTGAGAATGGGGCAAAATTTTGCAGATTATTTTTTTTAGAAAGTGAAGGACAGATTTCAGCTCAGTGCTCCTTATTTTTGCCTCTAGAATATCCATAACCCACATTCAGCTGTATGCCACTGTCTTCAGAGTGCCTTACCAATGGAAAACCTTGTAATTGATTATTTTTGTTGACCAGATGAGTTGGTTCATATTAATATTATTTAAAATAACTTGGCTCTATAAAATACAGTGTTCTGTTTACGTGGTAGAGACAGACCTTATCATTTCTGTGAAATGTTATTTATTTGTTTTTAAAATAAACTATTCCTAAAACTGCAGTGTGTTTTTGAGCATGTGTTCAAGTGTATCTGAACTGGTGGCTATCTCTATATGGTGTTAGCATAATCCTAGTTGATCACAAGTTGAACATGAATCAGCACAGTAATATGGCTTCCATAAAAAAAAAAGTCAAGGCAACCTTTAGGCTACTTTAATAGAACCATAGTTCCACCTAATTCTGGTTGTGTCATCAGAGTATTTTGTCCAGTTCTGGCTGCCATACTTTTAAGAAGGCTAAAGACAAATCGGAATTGATTTAGAGGAGGGCTATGAGAATGGTCAACAGTATGGAAAACGTGCTCCATGGAGAAAGGTTGAAGGAACTGAGGAGATTCAGCCTGAAGAAGAAAAGACTGAGAAGATAGGGCATTAAAGAACTCTCCAAATACCTAAAGGGTTGTTACACAGAAGAAAGCAAAGACTTGCTCTCTGCTGCCCCAGAAGAAAGGAGTGGATAGATCTATGGGCTGAAGTTACAGAAGGGTAGATTTCAGTTGTACGTTAAGGGAAACTTCTGAATGATAAGAGCAATTCAACAATGGAATCAATTACCTAGAGGGGTGGTGAGATCTCCCTCACTGCAAAGTGAACAGACATCTATTGGGGGGATGCTTCCGCTCTGGATTTCTGTTATTGAACAGGAGGTTAGAAAATGCCCCCTCCCAACTCTTTGATTCTAGCATTGAGTTACATGGATATATGAAGTATAACAGAGGGCCTAGGTAATCTGAATATCATAGAAAGTCTATTATGTAAATAAAGTAAACTGGATGCCAGTCAATCTTTCCTTAACCAGAAAAAAAATTAAGATACCAACAATTCTGAAGACAAATGTTGCAACTATTCTACTCACAAGCAGCTGTGAGCATGCTGATATTCCATGTAACTTCAGCAAAGGTGTGGAATTTGGCATAGGAGCAAAACTGAGAATTCCAAGGATCCCTGCTCTCATTTTTAAAAAGTTTCTAATCTCTGTGTCCCTTCACCCTAGCCTTTGGCACTTGAGATATATATTTTCAGGACCCACCCTATTCTTGTGAATGTAATATGTTTTAATTGTTTTTAATATTGTATTTTAAATTTCTGTAACCTGCCCTGGAACCTACTGGTGAAGGGCAAGCAATAAATATAACAATAATCAAAGCAGGTGCTGGCATCACCTGGTAAAATCACAGCAGCTTAGAGTAAGAAGTTCAAGCAAGATTGCCAATAGCTGGCAATGCTGTGATCTCTCTAGCTCATTTACACCTTCTATGACCAGCAGAGGCAGAATGAATTGTGCAAAATACATGCAAATCTGCTTAATCTGCATGATTGTATACAAGCTGGGGAGTTTGGCTTTTCCTCTCTGGCATATAATTTTAGCCTTAATTTAAAAAATAGATTGAATCATGCAAAGAGGTTAGAGGCAGAGTAGAGTTCACTTGAAACTTTTTCATCTTCAGCCTTGAAACACAAGATGTCTTGCACCTGACTGGGTTTTACCATGCTGATGCAAGTCACATTGTAAATTTCCAGTGTGTCATTTTGCTGCTATTGAGCAAACTGAAAGGTCCAGGACTGGGTAGAGAAAGTGCCTTTTGTCCTATATGGCAACATTCCAATAAAAGTTAGTCTAGATGGAAGCAAACAGATATTAGGTAAGAATATTGTGCAATAGCAAGGTCTGGACACTGACATGATCGTTACATATGTAATCTTGTGGGTGTGTTATACTTTAAACAAATCACATGAACTCCAACAGATGCAGAAAAAGACATCATTGTAACAGTGTATGGACTTTATTTTTAAAAGTTACCACCCTATTTAAACACAATGATTTCTCAATTTCTTTGGATAAAAGACCTGAGCATGTGTTGTGTGTGGATTTTTGTGTGTGTGTGTGGGCAGCAGTTTATTATTTTTAAACTTATATCAGAATATTTAGCAGTGGCTTTACATTCAAATGTGATCCAAAACCTTTTAATGAAAGATACTGGAGCCAATTCACACGGAATCATTCCTGGACAAACATACATGTAGTTCAAATAATGCTGTTGCTGAGCATTCGTAACTTGAAATACCCATCAGCTCATGCAATTCCCTCCATAAGAAGTTATGTCTGTGTAGGATGTTCATACTGAGTGGTTCTGCCCTTGAATTATGAGAGTTTGCCTCCTTGAGTGCCATCATCACTGTTGCTTGCCTCGTTTGTGAATTCAACTAAAAAAGCAAAGCAACTAAGCCACATTATATATTATGTTGAACTTCTGCTGTTGGAACTCCCCATGTTTTTTTCTTCAAAATATTATTCCCACAGGTCTTCCCTGCTGCAGTTCAGGCACCTTGGAAGGTGATTTAACCTGAGGAATTAGTGCACAGAGAAAGAGCTAAACTCCATGCTATGGCCCTGATCCAAATCATCAGCAGCTGATTTTTGACAAAGGAAATTACATTGTGAATTCCATTCATGGTATCCAGCATAGCATGTAGTTTAGCCCTTAGACCAAACAGAACATGTATTCTAAGGCCCACTTCTCATAAGATACTTGATTGACCAGTAATGATTATATTTGGGGGATGGGGGAGAACTCACATTACTGTTTACTGTGAGCCACCCTTAACATGGAAGCTGATGCATCCAGCAGCTGACTTGCAACTTCTACACTAAATATATGTGACTTGCGGTAGTTGTATTGCGTTTGTTATTCTTCTTGAAACATTGCCAAATGAAAATATTGCTTCATTTGCACCACCATATTGCCTCTTGACTACCTACCACAAGAGTGAAAAACCTTTTCAACCCAAGGGCCACATTCCCTTCTTGACAACCTTCTGAGGACCATACCAGTGGTGAGCAGTGCCAGAGGAAAAAGTGGGTAGAGCAACAAATGTAAATTTACCTTTGTACAGTAGGCTAGTTTCTACCCACACTCACACAACCCTCTCTATCCTCCATCCAGACAAGCAAGAGGCCTTATCTGAATTCAGGGACACACTCTAGCCAGCCAAAAACACTTGGGGTAGGAAGCTGGGCCGGTGAGGGATATAGCCTGGGGAGAGTTCCAAGGGCCAGATAAAGAGGTCTGGAGGGCCATATTTGGCCCCTGGGCCTGAGGTTCCCCACCCCTGATGTTTTCCACCCACTGTACATGAGCAATAACATCTGCCTTTATTCCTCAGGCATTTAACATGAGAGTTTTCCTTTTTTTTATAATAATTTTTTATTATTCAAATTTTTATAAATACAAATACAAAAAAAAAAAAAAAACTTCCGATTTGTTACAGATCAGCTATAAGTATATAATATGTATCAAACCTGTCTCCTAGAACATACGAAATTCACTTTTTTCCAAAGTCTATCTTAATTAATCGTCAAATCCCATTATCATCATTTCATTTTTTTCTTTCAACAAAAAGTCCAAAAGAGGCTTCCATTCCTTAAGAAATGTATCTGTCGTTTTTTCTCTAATAAGACATGTCAATTTGTCCATCTCAACTAAGTCCATTAATTTCAATAGCCATTCTTCCATTGTTGGTATCGTTTCCATTTTCCACTTTTGTGCATATAGTAATCTTGCTGCCGTGATCATATATAATATTATTCTTCCATATTTCTTTTCCTTTTGTTTATCCATAAAACCCAATAAAAAATATTCTGGTTTTGACTGAATATTTATCTTTAAGATTTTTTGCATCATCCTACCTATCTGTGCCCAAAATAATTTTGCCTGTTTACACAACCACCACATATGATAAAAAGATCCTTCTTGTTGTTTACATTTCCAACATACATTAGAAACATTACTATACATTTTTGACAACTTTTCTGGAGTCATATACCAACGATACATCATTTTATAAAAAATTTCTTTAAGATTATAGCATAATGTAAATTTCAAACCTTTTTTCCACATATTTTCCCATTGATCCATTTGTATATTATAACCAAAATTTTTTGCCCACTTAACCATACACTCTTTTACTTGTTCTTCTTCCATGTCCATTTTTAATAAAAATTTATACATTTTTGCAATTATATTTTCATCATTTGTACACAAACCTATTTCAAAATCAGATTTATTTATTTCAAACCCATACATTTTCTTGTCCATTTTAAATCTTTCTAACAATTGTAAATAGGCAAACCATTGTGAACTATATCCTTCCTTTATTAGTTGTTCTCTCTCTTTCATTATATATTCACCATGCACATTTTCTAATAGTTCTTGGTAAGTTAACCATTTCTCTTTTCCAGCCATTTCTCTTCTGTAAAATGCTTCTTGACTTGAAACACATAGTGGTATTTTCAAAAAAAAACCTTGTTTTGTATTTATTCCATATATTCAACAAAGGACGTCTTATAAAATGATTATTAAAATCCACATTTACTTTACTTTATCATACCATAGATATCCATGCCATCCCCACTTCAGGTTGTGACCCTCCAAATCCAATAATCTTTTATTCCTCAATAGAATCCATTCCTTTATCCAGACTAAGCAACAAGCAGCAAAATAAAGTCTCAAATTTGGTAATCTCAGCCCTCCTCTTTCTTTGGCGTCTTGTAATAATTTAAATTTAACTCTTGGTTTTTTCCCCTGCCAAACAAATTTAGAAATATCTTTTTGCCATTGTTTGAAAGGTAGATCAGAGGATATGACAGATATTGTTTGAAATAGAAACATCATTCTCGGCAATACATTCATTTTTATTACAGATATTCTACCCATTAATGACAACTGTAATTTATCCCATTTTAACAAATCTTTCTTAATCTCTGTCCATAGTTTTTCATAATTATTATGAAACAACTTTGAATTTTTATTTGTCATAATGATACCTAAATATTTCACCTTTTCTTCTATTTTAAAATCTATCTTCTCCATTAACTCTTTTTGATCTCTTAAAGATAAATTTTTCACCAACATCTTCGTTTTTTGATTATTGATCTTAAATCCTGCTAATGGTCCAAATTCTTCTAATTTATCCATCAATACTTTGATTCCTTCCAAGGGATTTTCTAATACAATTATCAAGTCATCAGCAAATGCTCTCAATTTATATTCCTCTTTTTTTATCTTTATTCCCGAAATCCTTTTGTCTTGCCTTATGTCTCTAAGCAGCACTTCTAAAACCAGAATAAATAGAAGGGGGGACAATGGACATCCCTGTCTTGTACCCTTTTGTATTTCACATGAGTCCGTTAAATCCCCATTGACAATTATCTGTGCCTTCTGTGATGTATAAATCGATCTGATCCATTTTATAAAATTATCTCCAAAGTCCATTTGCTCTAGAACCTTAAACATAAATTTCCAATTCAAATTATCAAATGCTTTCTCAGCATCCAAGAAAATCAAAGCAACTTGTATGTCATTTCGTTGTTCTAGATATTCCAACACATTCAAAACATTCCTGACGTTATCACGTAATTGTCTTTTAGGTAAAAACCCCGCTTGATCTTCCTGAATAAATTGTTGCAATATTATTTTCATTCTTTCAGCCAAAATCATTGTAAAAATTTTATAGTCATTATTCAGTAAAGATATTGGCCGATAATTTTTTGTTTTAGTTAAATCCTGCTCCTCTTTAGGTATTAATGTTATATTGGCATTTTTCCAACTATCCGGTATCTTCCCCTCTTGTAAAATAGAATTCATTGTATACTAGAAAGGTAGTAAAAGTTCCTCCTCCAAGCATTTGTAATACATTGCTGATAGTCCATCCGGTCCTGGCGCCTTTCCTAATTTAATTTTACTTATAGCCTCAGATATTTCTCTTGATGTAATAGGACCATTAATAGCTTGTCTCTGAAGATCTGTAATTTTAGGCAAATTCTGTTTGGATATATACTCTTCTATTTTTTCTGAGGGAATTTCCTGACACTTGTACAAAGTTGAATAATATTGATGGAAAACCCTTTGGATTTTTAAATTGTCTGTCAACATCTCATCTCCTTCTTGTATCTTTAAAATAAGATTTTTTTTGTCGTTCTTTTCTTAATTTATATGCTAGCAATTTCCCCGGTTTATTTGCAAATTCAAAAGTCCTTTGTTTAGCAAAATTTAATTTCCTTTCAATTTCTCTAACTGTCAACATTGACACTTGTTTCTGTAACATTTTAATTTGATTTACAGTAGAAGCTTTAGTTGGATTCTTTTTCAATTCTTCCTCTTTTTGTTTTATTTCTTCCAAGATCAATTGCATTTTTTGTTGTTTCTTCTTTTTTAATTCAGAATTACATTTAATAAAATATCCCCTCATAAATGCTTTACTTGTATCCCAAACAATATTTTCATCTGTTCCTTTATGTAAATTGTGTTCAAAAAACTCTTTTAATTTCTTCTTACATTCCTGCACTATTTTATCATTCTGTAATAAAGATTCATTTAGTCTCCATCTAAATCCAAGATTTTTTTTTTAAAGTCAATATCACTGGATTATGATCCGAAAAGGTTTTTGGTAACACATCCATCTTGGAAATATCTTTCACTAAATTTTTAGACATCCAAATCATATCAATCCTCGAAAATGTTTTATGTCTTTCTGAAAAGTAAGTAAATTCCTTTGCATTGTCATTTATATATCTCCAAGCATCCACCAATTCTAAATTTTCCATCAATTCGAAACAGATCTTCGGCAATTTGCCCTGTGTCTCTTTAATATTTTTCTCAGAAAGTCTATCCATTTTTGGTGAAATTACCCCATTCCAATCACCCATGACACACCAATGATCATATGCAAACTCTGATAATTTTTCCATAAGTCCAGTATAAAACCTTGTTTTATCTTCATTAGGAGCATGAATGCCCACTATCAAAATTTTTGTACCCTGAATGGTGATTTCAACTCCCACAAATCTGCCACTATCATCCAATAATATCAATTTAGGAGACAATTGTGAATTAATATAAAGAACCACACCTTTTTTTTGAATCCTGCCGAAATAAATTCTTCACCCAAATTTTTACAAATTAAATATTTAGAATCTTTCTTCTTAATATGAGTTTCTTGTAAACAAATTATATCCAATTTTAATTTTTTCAAATAATGAAATTCTTTCTCTTCTGCGATGAATTGGCTCCATTTATATTCCAAGTTAGATATTTGTAATCCATTTTTAAGCATGTATTTTAGAAAAGTCTGCGCCTGTTGCTCCCTTTGATCCATCATCATCCTTTTCTTCCTCTAACTGTTTCTGTTGACTTTGTTTCCCAGGAATTATATCCATATCTTTGAGTTTATCTTCTTCCATGTCTTTTGAAGCTTTTCTCAAGAAATCCCTTGCTTTTTGAACAGTATTTAATCGATACTTCTGTTGTCTAAATGTAAAAATCACTCCCTCTGGAACATCCCATCTAAATTGAATTTTACATTGTTTAAGTTTTTCTGTGAAGAAAGCGTAATCTTTTCTCTTACGTAGAAGCCTAACAGGAATTTCCTTCATCACCTGTATTTCTTTACCGTCAATTTTGAAGACATTGTTAAAATGATGTTGCAAAACCATATCTCTGGTCCTCTTTTTTAAAAAATAAACAAGCACATCTCTTGGGATTTTTTTTATTGTTGCATATCTGGAATTAATTCTATAAACTTTGTCTATTTCAAATTCCATCCGATCTTTGTTCCTGTCGAAGGATTTTGCCAAAACATTAACAATTTTCTCTCTGATATCTTCACCTGTTTCCTCAGGAATTGCACGGAATCTCAAGCAATGTTCTTTATCTCTAAGTTCCATAACAGCAATATAGTCCAAATTTTTTTCCAATTCCATATTTGTAATATCTATTCTATTCTCTAAGGTTTGCACCTTATCTTTAACATTTTTTACATCCTGTGTTAATTGCCCAATGTTATTTTTAATCTCACCCACTTCTGTTTTAATATGATCTTGTAAATCTTTAAAATCCTTTTTCATATTGCAAAATTCATCTTTAAGTTGTTGTCTGTCCTGTTTCATCTCTTGTTTAAAATCACTAAATCCCTCCATAATTTTCTGGAACATGTCCATCCCTTCCTGTGTATCAACTGAAACTCTTCGCTCCAAAACTTTGGCTGTTTTCCTAGTTGTCATTCTTGGAAAAAAAAAAACCTTTTCTATTATTAGCCAATGTAGAGGCAAACAGTTTCTTTTCTCCCAGCAACAAAAAAGTTAATATTCCAGGCCTGTTTAACCAACACAGTTCTTATCTCCAGCACATTCAGAAATGTAAAACAAATCCAGTTCTCAGCATCCAGCAGTTAGTAAGATACACGAACAGCAGATTCGTTCAAAAAAAAATTTTAATCCAGAATAAAAAAAATATTCTCAGATATATTTCCTTCAAATAATCAAATCATCTTATCTAATAAGTTGCCTCTTATCCGTTTAATCTTTGTAATTCCAGCTTTAAGCCAGCTTTTTGTCATAAAAAATAAAGCAGGTTCTTTGAATTGCTCCCTTCTTCCTTAGCTTTGTATAATACGAAAAAAGTGTGAGCCACCCAAGTTTCTGAGTTGCCGATTCGTAAACAAGTCTCTTTTACGATAGTAATTTAAGTTAGTTGATAAGATTTAGACAGAAGGAGGCTAGCTCGTTAAAAACGTTTTTAAAAGAGAAAGAAAAAAATGTCTCGCTTACTTTCAGACTCTGTCTTCCACTGCTAGAAATGCCTTCTTATCTCAGGGGGATTCCTGATCAAATCTAGCAATCTACAGCTCGACGGAGTTCCGTGGATAATCTCTTCGGTTCCCCTTTTATCTTGGAGAACATTTACGCCAGTCAAAAATTCCTCTTGACTGGCTTTTAACTGAAATAAGCTTCCTCTGAGATAGAGCTCACTCAGAGACAATCACCAGCCAGCACTCCTTCCGGGAAGCAACATGAGAGTTTTCCTAATGAAACTCAGATTCCAGTGTTGGGCTTGGCTGCCAAGCTTAAAATTATGCTCTGCTACTGTAGCCACAGAAATAATTCATTTGTATCATTTTATTGCTTAAGTACTAACTTATTGCTTAAGGCAGCCTTTCCCAACCAGTGTGCCTCCAGATGTTGTTGGACCACAACTCCCATCTTTCCTGACCATTGGCAATGCTGGCTGAGGCTGATGAGAGTTGTGGTCCAACAACATCTGGAGGCACACTGGTTGGGAAAGGCTGGCTTAAGGACTAACATGACAGCTGGCGTCCATATCAGTTGCTTAGTTTGATAGAGACTAGTGATGGGCTCCGTTTCTGCAGTAATTGGAGTTGCCATCATATTAATTATTATTTCTGATATTCTCTATCTTTGGGGAGAGAATGGTAAAGTAGCAGCTCTCAGTGCCTGCTTTCTCCTTTTCCAATTTTCTTTATTTGCTTTGAAGTCATCAATACTGTGAACTTTTATCAATCTACTCCCTATGTGAGCTCTTCAAATATGTATTCCCTTTCACTGATGTCAATGAAGTATTGATTGTAACTGACAGACAGAAAGCAGCAGGCAGAAATGAGGTGTTGATTGAAAGCAGTGGGGGGAAGACACTGACTTGATTATCTGCCTTAATCTACCTGCATTGCACTTGAGAAGGAATGTAAACAGGCAATCATTACAGAGTTCAGAATGAAGATCGAACCAATGGAGACTTGTAAATAATTTTTATATATAAGGTCAGAAAAATGAAAAGATATCGGAGGATAAAGGAATCAGATCATTAACAACCAGCAGGGGGTCACACAAAAACAAAAGGGGAGTTTTCCATCACTAATAGAGACATGGACTAATAAGTAAGTCACATCCACACCATACATTTAAATCACATGGCTTCCCCCAAAGAATTCTGGGAACTGTAGTTTAAGGGTGCGTTGTGAGAGGTAAACTACAGTTCCCAGGCTCTTTTGGAGGAAGCCATGCACTTTAAATGTATGGTGGGGATGTGTCCAGAGAGCTAAGTGAATTAGGTCAGCCATGACTTGGAGCAACTTTATAGATTATGAAACTTTGCTTTCTACAGATGTGGATGTTGCAGAGTAGCAAAATTAGAGAGCATCTGAGTGAGCTTTGTGTGTTTGAATCTTTGCTAAAGATTACACCTTCCCTGGAATTAGTCAGACTGAGACTTTAAGCTTCAAAATACTTTATTCTGGAAGTACATACTTGATAGGAAGGAGTTCTACATCTAGCTAACTAGCTAAGTTGGAGACACAAACACTAACCCTAGCATTTGCCCTCATACTGTGAGGAGAGAGACAGACAAAGAGAAGATGTCTGCTCTCCCTCTCAAGAGAACGAAGAAGAAGCCGGAAGATGTGGTCAACATCCTGAGAATATCAGTCTAATAGGAAGGAAGAGTCAGCAGATCAAAGGACAGGTATAGCCTAGCAATCAGGAGGTCTCCTCTCTATCTACCCTTTTTAAGACATGCAGCCCCAACCCACTAGTTCAAGTTGAACCACATATTGCAACAGTGGAAGCATTACATAAAATGGTCTCCATGTAAACTCCAAGCTAAAAAATTACTTCAGGATGAGTTTCTCCTGACTTTGACTTGTATTGCTTATGGTTTTATTGCAAATTGCCTTGAAATATTTTTATGAAAATGTTGTATAAAAGTCTTTTAAATAAATATTGGAATTTTGTAGTGTTTGAAATTAGCCATATCTGAGGTTTGTTGCCATTCTATACCCACTTACTGGGAATATGCTCCACTGAATACCAATGGACAATTCTGATTAAACATATACAAGATTGCACTGTAAATTAGTTAACAGATATATGTAACCTGACCCTGTGCCCTTAGATACAGCAGAAAAGAAATGCAGCCTCCATGTGTTTCTGAAGGGTAGCCATGTTAGTTTGGCATCTGGGCCATCACAAAGAGTTCCGTGATACCTGAAGGCTACTGTACATATGGCACTAAATGTGTCATTAGGGTTAGAAACTACATCACAGGGTGGGTGGGTGTTTTTTTAAAAAATAAAAAACCACCACCACTACCAGAGGTAATTTTCATTGGGACCACAATGCACAGGGATGGGATGTTTAACCCTCATTTACCCAACCGCAATCCTGAGAAAATTTGTCTCCTGGGTTATCAGCCTAGGAGAGCAGAACCTCCCATAAGTGTCAATGGGAGCTTTTTGCCCCTAATATCAGTGCATGGATAACTTTTGTCAGGATTGTGGCTGGGGAGAGAAAGTTTAAATCTTTCCTTGTACTGTAGCGCCATTGAAAATTGCCACCTCACCAAGCTCGTTATTACATTTTAATACCCTGACATGGTTTCTAGCAACACATTTAGCATCCCATCTAGTTCACTGTTCTTCAGCCTTGGGTCCTCAGATGTTGGACTACAACTCCCATCAACCCCAGCCAGCTTAGCTGAATGCCAAGGATGATGGGATAATAGTCCAATAACATCTAGGGACCCAAGGTTGAAGAAAAGCAATCTAGTTTGACCCTGAAATGACAAATCTATTACAGCATAAACTTTCATTAGGGCTCACTTCATCAGGTGACTATTTTCTAAGAAGTGCATTTAAATGACATGTCAGTTTTAGCACTCATTCATTGCCTCAACTATGAATGCATTTCACTCCAGCTAAGCATGGCTAGGCAGAATTATCTCGCAGTGGTGGTTCGACATTCTATAGCAGAGTGACTGCTACATTTAAAGTCCATCAGCTAGCTGCTGCTACATGGGAACAGTTTTTTCCATTAAAAAAAAATCTGTTTCTCTGTTCTGTCCTACCCCCAGCCCTTGACCACAATGGAAAAGAATTAATCACACATTGAAATAGAATTAAGTGCCAGGGCTGCCTCTGGGGGTAGATATATGATCCTGACAGCTGACTCTTCTCTTTCCATTGGTGGAGCAGCACTTCTACTGCATCCTATGACCCTTAAGCCATCCTCCCAGGGAGTATAGAATTGCTCCCTCATCCTGTACAATGCATTTATGCCCTCCCAAGAGAGCTCCAGCCCACTCCATCTCTGCTCACCTTTTGATGGGCAGCAAAAATGTGCATTTTCCAATAGACATTTTAAGATGCTACTGATTAATACTGTGTAGAACTCCTATCATTATAAAATATTTGACTGCTGGCCGGTTCTGTCAAAAAAAAGTGTTATTGTCCAAAGCTACTTTTTATTGTTAGCTTGGTGCATTGTTTATTATTTATATTAGTTGGCTTGATTATTTTGCAATAAAAAAGTACGATAAATAAGAGGCAAAATACTGTTTTAAACAAGTTTATGTCAGCATTGAACTTAATCGTCTCTTCATAAACAAGTTTGTTGAGCCTTGACAATATAGACAGCACAGATGTAGGTCAAGAATGTGAATGCAATTGCTAGTTCCTGTTCTCTTAAATAATAGGATTTGATGAGGTAATTTTCTATTGAGAAGGCATTTTGCCAGTGCTTAGCAGGAGATTGGAAGGCAATAATTTGAATGTGCTGCCAAGTGAAAAATTAAAAATTAACTCTCTCCTTTGTGCTAGTCACACTCACAGATATCTAGAAATGAAAGAACTGAGGGCTCCAACCTCAGCTGAACTGTAACCTTAAATAAATGCGTGGAACATGACTTACCTGTTGCTGCACCAGCACATCTCAGACCCCCATGTTGCACTCACATTGCAGGCAGACTGGTATGCTACAAGAGGTGTGGGTTACTTCACATTTTTCCAATATTAATTTCTATGTCAGAAAAAAAAGAAACTGTGTATGTGACACAGATGTAATCGACAAACAGCAGGGGGGTAGAATATGCTCTAGTCTAACATTAATATCTATAACTTGTTGATATTAGAATGCATAACCGGTTAAGCCCTCAGTAACTTGCCCTTCCATGGTCAAAAGCCAGTGAAATATAAAGGGAGACAAAGAGAAGTACAACAGATGTGTGAGAGTAAGAGAAAGAGGAAGAAGGGGAAAAAAGAGTGGAAGAAGAGGTGAGCTACTCAATAATAAGTGGGAGGGGGGAGGGATAGATCAGGATTCCAACCGCTCTGGGAATTCAGACTAGATCAAACATTAAATATTGCAATATCTGACTTTATCATCACCAAATAGGTGAGAACAACATGCAGTTTAACATTAATTCCTAACTACTGTGTGCACAATACATAAAATTGCCACATAATGCTACATTGTGCAACCCTTGGTCCCAGGGGGTGCGGGAGATGAGCTTTGACCGAAGAACAAATTTTACACCACTCTTTATAATATTCCACTACAACATTGTATCTGGTTAAGAGGAATACCCAATCCTGAGAGGAACTGTGCTAGCAATCAATGAAGGAGCTAGGATAGGCGAGAAGTGCCTCATGTCCTGTCAGAGCTCTTCTTAGGTTGGTGCGAAACTCATCCAAACTCTGTTATCTAAAAACTTAGCAACATCTTATCAATGGTATAAAAATGGGTGCTCAGAAACATCTTTGATGCAGATTGTTGTTTTTAACTTTTTTCCACACTCCCCACAGGCTGGCCTGTACTGCTTCAAACCAGCTGGAATCAATCTACTCAGAAACTTTGAACATTGCCTCTGAACACTGCTAACTGTTTTAAGTTCATCTGCCATAAAATATATATGATATAGTCATTAAAGCAAAGGTGTTTTAAGATGTGCAGATATTTAAAAAAGCTTTGCGAAAGCAACCCAACATATAGATTGTTTGAGGGGCTTTATCTAGAAATTAGTTAGGGAACCTAACATAAACCCTTAGTCCTTAGATAACACTTTTACCTTTGCTCTTTCCAGCTACCTCTTTAGATGTCCCCCCCTTTATTAATTGACTGCAATGCAGTTGGCTTCTTTCAACAATCCACATTTGTTCCTGCTACAATAGCAGGGTGAAACAAGCTTCTTCAGGTGGTACCATGAGAGGGAATAGATGAAAGCAGGAAGTATCTGGGGCTAATCTACATGTTTGCTTACTGCATAGCATGTGGCTACATCTTTGATTTTTGTTAATTAAATTACAAGCATATGCAAGGTGCAATTCCAACCATAAATGTAGCATACAGTGCAGGAAAGCTTACCTCTTACCTCCCCAGCCTGAGTCAGAATAGAAACCATCCCTTCTGCACAGGTAGAAAAGTCATTCCCATTGGCAGCACCAATTGTATAGTAAGTGGGCTAGGTTTCACCAGTGGGACTGGTAGAGCATAAGCTAGGAGGCCAACAATAGGTAGAGTCAATGAGCTCCATACCTGTCTTCTGAGTTCCACAAAGGCAACACTGAGACTAAGGAGGAGGAGGCTGACAGCCAAAGCCACCCCTTCGTTGTTTGTAAGAAAGAAGGTAAGCAAATGGAGGCTGATTCACAGTAGACTGAGATGCTGGGACTATGCCACATTCACCCTAATGGACCAGCCTCTACTGGGTTTCACCTTGAAATGAGAGAACGTCTTTTAAAATATATATATGAGAAATCAAGTCACAGAAGGTGAAGAAACAGCATACATACAGGCTAAAATGTTTATTAAGATATTTTTTAAAAATATAGGATGCGGTGTAGTTAAGATGCAAGCTACAACCATATATTATACAGCCACAAGAGCCAGCATGAATTTTTCGCATTCTGCAATATTAAATTGAAAATACCCCTGATGTCATTCTGATGTTTTCCGTAAGCTCATTTCAAAACAAACCCTTACAAATCTTATAGTCCTGAACTCAGAAACGCTTGCTTAACAACCCGCTCAATTTTCATGGTGATACACAAAACAGAGAGAATAGACAATTCAAACTGTAAAAAGAGAGAGAGAAACTGCAGAGCCCTTTTGGACTTTTTTCTCTGAGTTCTCATAATCTGTTGAAATTCATTACAAATCAGCCATGTTCACAGAGTACCTGTAATCCTAATACTGACCTTGCCCCATACTCTGACCTTCATCTTCTGCAGTTTAAAAGTTAAAAAAATGTCTGGCTGATTTTTAATTAATTTAATAAATTTAACATCAAAGTGAATGATAAGCCCGGGCATGCTCCATAGGAACCAATTGTCAGTGTTCTAAAAGCCAGACTCACAGCTGCTTGGCTTGGCTAATCAGGGTGCCACACCCACACCAGATCTTTATTTCACTTTAGACAGTCATGGCTTCCCCCAAAGAATCCTGGAAGTGTAGTTTCTGAAGGGTGCTAAGAGGAGATTCCTATTCCACTGACAGAGCTCCAATTACCAGAGTAGTTTAAACAGTGAGCCACTCTGACTGAAGCTCTGTGAGGGGAACAGGACGTCTCCTAGAAACTCTCAGCACCCTTCACTAACCACACTTCCCAGGATTCTTTGGGAGAAGCCATGACTGTCTAAAGTGAAATAAAGGCCTGGTTTTGATGTGGCCAGTAACAGCTTTGGTTTAAATGTGGGTGGGAGACTACATGTGCCTGCTGTAGAATAAAAAGGTGGGGGAAATGCTGAAAAGAATGATACTATTCACAATTTGATTTTGGAGAGGAAAGGGTTTTTCCCTCTAGCCAGTGCCCACCCACCCAATCTCCTCCCTTCCTCCCTCCCCTCCTCCTCCCCCTTCCTCCCTCCCCTCCCTCCCTCTTCCTTCTACCCTCCTCCCTGCCCCTCTCCCAAGTCAATTTTACTTATCCGAAGCATGACTGCACAAGAGTAAATCCAATTGAACTCAAAAAGCATGCAAATGATCAAACCTGCCCGCCCCTTCTCCTCCCTCCTATCCTTTCCCTCTTGCCTAGGGTTGCCATATTCCAGTTCCACAAATCCAGACAGGCTAATTTGCATATTATGTAAATTATTTGCATATTATGTAAATTATTTGCATATTATTTGCATATTATGCATAGTATTTGCATATTGATATTTGGATTGTCCAGTTGTTTTGTTTTTGTGCCTAGGAATTACCACCAAAAACTGGGGAAAGATGTGAGAAATCTTTTTTTTAAAAGCAACATTTTCAGCCTTAAATGCCTAGACTCTAGTTTCCAACACTATGGAGTATTTATTGATTGATTAACAGGATTTATATCCTGCCCTTCTGCTGTTAAAAACAGAGCTCAGCACAGCTTACAAACATAATAAAAACAATAAAAATACACAATCAATATAAAAACATAATAAAAACACAAAATAGCAACAAACATAAAGTAAGTCAGGGCAGCAGTATGGTTAACCTTTGCTGGTCATTGACCGAAATAAACTTATTTACATTTTTTAGTATGGTTAACCATTACATATACAATATATTTCAGAGATGTGGTGGGTGGGGAAAAACAAGAAGCCAAAATGTTAGGAAAATGAGTCTTTCACACCACATGCTCAGTTCTAAATACTCTTGCAGCAAGTTTTACAAGTTCCTCCAGTATTCCACTGGTGCAGGCACTCAGACATTCAAAGTATCTGTATGTTTCTTAGGTTTTATAAAAGCAGAGCTTTGCTTAACTCAAAATTTCTTCTCCCTTTGATCAATCACATCTACACAGGTTCCACCTCCATACTCAAAATGAAACTGGGCCTGGAAGTGTGCAACAACCCCACACATACCTTGCTAATTAGATTACCAATGCCAGGATGTCTGTCTTATTGACTACTCTCCTGCTCCCCCTCCCCCACCAGGCATCATGGAAGACCCAGTCCTCGGTTCAGAAAGAAAATAAATATCCGGTCCTCATCAAAGTATTGATAAGCCTCTTGTTTTAATTGAAATAATAATTATAAATTCTTGCTCTTATCACTAATGGGAATTAATTATCTTGCATATGCTGCTGTTGCTTCTATGGCTGTAAAGGAGTGAGGTTAAAGATAAGTGAAATGCAAATAGGAAAAAAACAACACAAAAGGCAGTATCACTTTCCTAAATGTAATACCATACCAACCACAAGATTCCTATGAGTAAGGCAGAAAACTAAGCATCTCACAACCAGTCAGGATTCCTAACCAAAAACCAAAAATATGATAAATGAAGTAATATTTATATAAGCATGACTATCAAATATATTTATTATTTACACAAACTGTAAAGATATTTATAGTGCAATCCTAGCTTTATTTATTCAGAAGCAAGTCCCAGTGTATTCAGTGGGGCCTACTCAAACAGGGACAGAAATGCAACCTCAAGTGATAAGCAACATATGGGATTAGCATTGCTTTTACAAAAAGCAAGTATTGGGAAGGTTTTCAAAACACTGCCCAAGATCTGACTCCTGCACACAAGAGGAAAAGAAACTGAAATGTATATACTTACCCAATTTATGAGATTTTCAGATAAACGGGGGGGGAACCACCATTTTGTTTTCTAGACACTGCCTCAGGTCAATGAAACTGAAACAATCCTGGCTTCTCTGATTGGCTGCAATGCTGAACGGGCAGGGTTAAAACTACGAAGTGCTATAGTACTGTATACAGTACTGTTTAAAGAAAGATTTAACAGTTGGGGGGCGGCTGACGTTTTTCTGTATATCTCGAGAACTGGACCACCTAGAAACTTAATTTTTTAAAAAAATTAAAGGTGAGTATCCGGGCCACCTCAGGGGCTAGCCGGGCGCCGGGTGGCATGGAAAGAATCTGGGTAAAACCTGGCTAACCGGGCAATATGGCAACCCTACTCTTGCCCCTTCCCTCCCCTTTCCTTTGCTCCTCCCTCCTCCTCCCCTTCCAATCTCTTTTCCCCTTCTCCTCCTTCCCCCTCTCCCCTCCCTTCCTCCTTTCCTTTCCTCTCCCCCCTCCTCCTCTCCCACATGGTCAGTTTTAGCTATCCTAACCATGACTGCATGTGAGTAAATCCCGTTGAACTCAATAAGCATGCAAATGATCAGACCAGCCTTTCCCCCTCCTTCCCCTCTCCACTCCCTTCCTCCTCCCTTCTCCCTCCCCTCTTCCTCCCTCCCTCTCTCTTCTCCTCCTCCCCCCCATGGTCAGTTTTGCTAAGCATGATTGCATGGGAGTAAATCCCACTGAACAAAATAAGCATGTAAATGATCAGACCTGCTCTCCTCCTCCCCTCCCCTTCCTGCCTGCTCCCATCCCCTTCCTCCTCTCTGCCTTTCTTCCCCTCCCTCCTCCTCCTCCTCTCCACATCCCCTGTGGTCAGTTTCATCTACCCTAAGCATGATTGCAGGGGAGTAAATCCCATTGAACTCAATAAGCATGCAAATGATCAATCTATTCTCAGCAAATTTGCACAGGATCCCATTTCTTACCTCATGGATAAAAAAGCAGAGAAATTCAGTAATAGGCAAAAACCTTTGTGGTTTAAGAATGTACCTATAGCCAACAGATATTTCTATCCAACTTTAAAAAGCAGGGAAGTTGGGCAGCTATAGTGAATGCACCAGGGGAGCATAAGACCTGACCTCCTCTCTGAGATATTGTACTGCCCTACAAATTTGCCAAAACGCAAACACAATTTGGCTTGGTCTTTCACAGTCCAATCCACTTCCTGTTTAGCTTGGAAGTATTTGGTAACATGTGCCTCTGAGCATATGGGAGTGGGGGCAACACCTGCAATCAGCCCAAAGAACAGAAACAAGACATGTGTTGTGCTGATCTTGTTTTAACAAGGAGGAAGCAACAATAGTAAGACAGTGATATAGGTCAGATAGTCACTCCAAATATGTTGGATTTACTTTGCAATTTTAGTGAAGTTTCATATAGGAAATCATTTTCTTTTGCTTCTGTTTCAGTGAATATGTAAAATACAACAACACTTTATATAATTTACACCAAAAAAAAACTCCAAAAACAATTGCAAAGATAAAACAGTGGGAGGTGAAATATATTCTAGCAAAATTCTAGGTGTGCTCTATGTTTTTAATTGACTGTGCCCACCTTTCCTTAAGTGGAGTGGTTTAAGCATAGCAGGCTTTACACATGCATCTTGGGCAGGCCAACTTTGTTTCTTCCAACAGCTAGATGCATTCCTGAAGTAGCAACATATTGTGATCAGTCTGACTTTACATCAAACTGCAGTTTCAGATTCAACTATTTATGCACCCAAAATAGAAATAGAACATAACCTCCAGTTTGAAACACATAAGACTGTCTTCACCATCATATGATATTGACCAATAAAAAGGCTTTGAAATTAATAAAAATAATTTTGACATAGATTTCTAGGATGAATAATGAGAGAAATATAATTTCTAGGTTAGATTCTCTGTAGAAATAGTAGTAACACAGGAAAGAAGCAAAGTATGAAGAACACCGACAAACATACAAAAATATAATTCTCCATCTTTGGAGATGGCAGGTGTTGCCACCACTCACCATATGCTCAGAGGCACATGTTACCAAATTCTTCCAAGCTACACAGGAAGTGGATTGGACTGGGAAAGACCAACCCAAATTGTGTTTGCATTTTGACAAATTTGTAAGGCAGTACAATGTCTCAGAGAGGAGGGCAAGTCTCTTGCTCCCCTGGTCCATTCACTATAGCTGCCCAATTTCCCTGCTTTTTAAAGTTTGACAGAAATATCTGTTGGCTATAGGTACGTTCTTAATCCATAAGGGTTTTTTTGCCTATTAGTGAATCCAACTTAATTCAGTGGGACTGAAGTAGTAAGATACAGGATTGTGCTACCAATGGAGAAACTACTTAATATTTGTACTTTATACCATCTCTATCTATACTATAAACTTATACTGTCTGTTCCTATAAAAATGTGAGCTTTTAATCTAGAGTTACCTCATTTGGGTAGCATATAGACCTCCTCTGTATTTGCAAAGCAGTTTGAAAGCTTCAGTTTCCCTCAGCAAAACTAAGCAGGGCATTTGGCTCAATCATATACAGAATTATCATTAGCTGCCACTCCTGTACAAATACACTAAGTAAATCCTTGATTAATCCCTCTATTAGCTTTCTGCCCACCATTCCAGGAAGGTGAATGTGGAAGAATTTTCTAGGCAATCTGCACGAACAAAACAAAGGTGGCAAGAGGGGTAAGGGTTATGCGGTGTTCTCTATATTTTAGAACTGTAAATATCATAATCACTTTGTGGTTTGGAACTTGCTACAGCAATAAAGGAAGGACACTTCTCTTCCCCACCCCCAATAGCAGATTAAGAATGAATGGCAATTTTCAATTTATGATGTAATATTCAAATATTCATTTGCAACTGGATCAGGTAATACAAAGATACCATATATAGATGAACTAGGGTCACATTTCTGAACAATGTGGGATGGGGTGCACCTGACATGGAATTTGGGTTGCCAGGTCAGAAGCATCCCAAACCTTGAGATTTCAGAGGTGGGCCCTAGTGATGTCATGGGGCAGATCATACTGATGTCACAGGGCAGTCCTAGTGATATCACAGGGAGAGGTCTTAGTGATGTCACAGGGGCGGGTCTTAATGATGCCATTAAGCATGATATCTTAACTATCAACCAAAGTTACTTGGAGCATACAATTCAAACAAAAACATTTCTCTGATTGGAAATTAAGTTAGAAATCTTAGCTAAAAGATAGAGCCTGGGTAGGGAACATTTAATCTAGCCTACTTGCTTCTTGCCAGAAGGGTTTAAGTGCCCTCAGGCCAGGCCAGTCACCAGGCCATTGTAGGAAGAAAGGAGCCTACTGTTGTGGAGACGTTAGATAGGGCACTCAGGATTAAACATGGATGCCCCTGAAGGCTGCAATTCTAAACACAATTACTAAGCCCCATACAACTCAATAGGACTTACTTCTGAATAGATATGGTTTGGATTGTGCTGTTGGTAAAGCTTGACTAGGGATCCTTTGCAAAGATATCCGTATCTAAGCAGGGTTGAGAACCTCCTGGCAAGAATGCCCTGCCTCTACCTTTTAACATGGCTGCTCCAAACTTCTTTACAGATTTCACCCTTCACTTCAGAAAGAGGCCTTAAAAATAAGTAACAAAACAGATAAGAAAACAAACCATCATGCAACCTACAAGGTGCATCCTCAGTGGGTTTAAGGGGGTTGAACTGAGCACATGCAACCACTGTTGTTGATTTTATGGCTGTAAGGGAGTGAGGATAAAAGTAAATGAAATGCAAGCAGAAACAGAAAAACAAGATAGTGATGATTTCCTAAATGCAGTACCATACCAACCACAACACAATTCCTATGAGTGAGGCAGAAAACTCAACATTCCACATCCAGTCAGGATTCCTAACCAGAAACCAAAACTAAAAAAATCCTGGCAGCCAGTCAGCGAAGGTCACAGAAATCCCCATGCAGCACAACCTGACCCAGCGGCTGCAGTTAGTTCAGAATGCTGTGGCGCGATTGCTGACTAGAGTGAGACCCAGGGCCGGTTCTAAAGGGCGGCCAGGTGGGGCACTGGCCTGAGGGCCCCTGGAGCTATGGGGGGCCCCTGGAGCTATGGGGGGCCCCTGGAGCTATGGGGGGCCCCTGGAGCTATGGGGGGCCCCTGGAGCTATGGGGGGCCCCTGGAGCTATGGGGGGCCCCTGGAGCTATGGGGGGCCCCTGGAGCTATGGGGGGCCCCTGGAGCTATGGGGGGCCCCTGGAGCTATGGGGGGCCCCTGGAGCTATGGGGGGCCCCTGGAGCTATGGGGGGCCCCTCAGCTGCCCCTCCGCTCCCCTTCTGCAATCTGTGATCCCCCACGCCCCCCCACCTACCTGTCCTGTCTTTTACCATTACCCTTAATGAAGATGGCGGCCATGGTTTCCCTAAGGTACTGAAGCCCCTGCTGCCATCTTAGTTGATGGCAGAGATGCATGCACGTAGCACGTAAGCGTGTCATCAACAAAGATGGCGGTGGAGGCGTCATCCCCTTCCGGAAACTGCGGCTGCCATCTTCGTTAAGGGCAATGGTAAAAGACAGGAGACAGGTAGGTTGGTGGATGTGGGGGGGGGCTGCATGTGTGTGCACACATGCAAGCTGATACCCAAGGGCCCTGGCATGCCTGGAGCCATCCCTGACCTTGAGTCTCTTCCCACTTTTAGGAACAAAGGAATCTGCCTTATACCGGCTCAGGCCATTTGATACCATTTAGCTCGGTACTGATCACATGGACTAGCACTGGCTGTCCAGGATTCCAAGCAATAGTTTTTTCCAGAAATTGAATTTTGGATCTTTGCATGCAAAGCATATGCCCTGCCACTGAGCTACAGCCCTTTCCCTGTTTAAAAAAGTATCTTTTTAAATTGTTCTTTTCAATTCATTAATGAATGCACAGCAAACCTAGGGCAGATCCACATCATTCATTTGAAGCACATTAAACACACATTTGAAGTACATGAATTCCACCACAGAATCATGGGAACTGTAGTTTGTTAAGGGTGGTGGGAAAAGTAACTGTGAGGGGGAAACTACACTTCCTAGGATTCTTTAGGTGAAGTCATGCTCTTTAAACATGGATTGGATGTGATTTAAATATATTGTGTAGATCTACTTAAACTTTGCCTGCATGTATATCGTTTAAATTAATTTTTTAAAATGGAAATGAGCTATAAAGTTTACTGGGTGACCATGGACTACTCACCATCTCTCAGCCTAATCTGCCCCTCAGGATGAAAACAGAGGGGAACCATGATCAGCAAAGGACGAAGGGCACACTTAAAATGTAGGGGAAGTAATAATGTACAACCATAGTGTGAGATCAAATACTTATCGGGACATAGTATGAAGAAATATTTATATAAGCATGACAGTCAAAGATGTTTATTATATACATAACCTGTAAAGATATTTGTAGTGCAATCCTATGATTGTTTACTCAGAAGCAATTCCCAATATATTCAGTGGGACTTACGCAAACAAGGAAGCATGCACAGAATTGCAGCCTCAAGTGATAAGGAACACTCACCCAACCCAAAATTCAGAATCATGCCACTTTAAGATGGTTTCCAACTGTTTATACTTTTTATGGTTATTGGATTTTAAAGGGATTTATTTGTTATGAGCTGCCTTCGTTTCCAATTGGCAATCCTACCTCACAGGGTTGTTGGGAAGACTCACACACACACACACACACACACACACACACAGAGGAGATGTAAGAATACATAGACCCCTATATAGTAGTTTATTGTCAAAACCAGTTGGTCATTGCAGAACATTTTTTAAAAATCAGTATTAGTTTCCTACATAATAAAAGCAGTGATACCTATGTAAGCCCTGCCTAAT